>NC_061077.1:6768889-7092482 GCF_021917145.1 Hypomesus transpacificus
AGAAGCTTAATCCAGTGCAAAAACAGACTTCCAACTCTAAATGATGGTCTAGCTAGGCATACTAGCTGCCTCCTCAAACAATGGGTGTCTGAATATAGTGCCTGGGTCTGGGAAATCCAAACAACAGCTACTCAAGTGCAACCTAATCAGCAGTGAAGAGAAGAAGGAAACAGGAGATGCAGCCCTCCCTCCCTCCATCCCTCCCTCCCACGCCTCAGCCCCAGCCCACAGGGCAGCCAGTGGGACGGAAACGTAACAACTGTTTAAAGAGGCAGAAATGGCCTGATCCTTCATTTCCTGGAATGGAGGTGTCACATGACAAATACAATTAAACTCAATTCCCTGCGTGGGCTAATGGTTGGCCAGGGCAGCAGAACTACATGATGTGTCATCCTCACAGACAAGCTGAGCACTTTTAAACAACTACACCAACAAAGACTTGAGAGAAAAAAGCACACAGGCCTTTTCAAAACCCATGTTTACACATCTATTGTGGCCATTTCACCATGTTCAGTGTGGAAAACAGTCTATGTTTGCTGAGACATTATACCACACTGGCATAAAAGCATGGCATTGCATGGGGCAGGTTGTCCTAATGTGGCAGTGATGGATCAAGACAATGGGTCTATGGGATCCAGGAAGCAAGCATGGAGTGAATGTGTGGTTTGGAGCATTTGACATCATTCAGAAAGGCTACACCTGCCCCAGGAAAAATAGACTCACTATTATGCATGACCATTAAACTCTGCTCCTAGATCTGCCCTTTTAGCCAGTTCAATGCACCCAACCTAACTGATCAGAGGATGGCTAAAGAGTGGGAAAGGAGATGTGGGTTCTGTTAATTCATTAATAGGCAGCTGTGTGTGTCTCTGCTGCTGCAGGGGTCTTCTCAGTGCATGGCAGGGGATGGTGTGCAGAGCGGAGAGGAGCAGAGCAGAGCACACAGCGAGGGCTGGGCACTGCAATGTGCTGCAGTGCTCCCACCCCTGCTCTGCACACCCACTCCCTCACATCCTCTCTATCTCTGCTCTCTCTAGCTCTTGTTCTTCTCTCTCTCTCTCTCTCTCTCTCTCTCTCTCTCTCTCTCTCTCTCTCTCTCTCTCTCTCTCTCTCTCTCTCTCTCTCTCTCTCTCTCTCTCTCTCTCTCTCTCTCTCTCTCTCTCTCTCTCTCTCTCTCTCTCTCTCTCTCTCTCTCTCTCGCCATCACTGTTGCATCATCTCCATTTTTCTCATCCTCAGTATTCTCTTTCATTTTGCCCTACATCTCAACACATATGCATTCCCATCACTTTGCTTCTCTTTGACCCACCACCCCCACATTTCATTGTTTTCCTGTTTAATGTTTTAATCTCATATTTTTTATATATTTTCTCTCTATATCTCTCTCTTTCTTTCTAACATTCTATTTAAACACGTGCAAAGACACACACACATACACACATGCACACAGACATAGACACACACACACTGGACACCTTTCCTCCTATGTCGTGATGAAGTGCCCTGGTTCTAGTTGCAAGGCACATCTGCTCTGTTCCACTTCTGCACACCAGGTTATTTATTAGGGTACCACCTCATCCAGGAGGATATGTACTACGTGCACAACGTCCTCTACACTCCTCCCCTATGTACGATACACTTTCATGGTTGAACGACAGGACAGATATTGGAAACTGGATACTCTCCATGTCCACCAGCATGAATATTGATTTTCCAAAACTCGCCATTCGCCAGCCTGGTTGCTGTGACCCAGTACTGCTAAGAGTTTTGAGTGTGTTTGGTGGATTTCTCACACGTTGTCTCTGTCCCTGACATGTGTAGTTTGAGCACACTGCTAACTGCAGTATGCCAGGGCCAGACGCTGTGGCTCCGCTATGGCGCCTACGCCATCAGTAACAGGAGCGCTCTAAACGCCCTGTGTCACACAATCTGGGACAAGGGGTGTCACACAGAGAGGATGAGCGATGGCAAGGCTCACATCTGTCCCTCTTTGGGCCAGCACATGATCACAGTCGAGTACCTGCAAGGAGCAAACCATTGTTTCTAACAATAAGATTCAAATGTAATCATTTTGGAATGAAAACAACTGAATAATCTAATATTCTTGACATGTATCATTCATTATCTGTCTCTTTCAAGATAACGATTACCCATGATGTTCTATTCTCTATTGTACAGTATCTTGTAGTTAAAACAAGACATATATATAACCCTGGGTAGACCTGGGTATGCACAGGCCTACCCAATTTGTTTTAAGGCCTACACAAAAACACCCCTGAAAAATTATGCAAGATTATGCAAAAAAAAATGAAAAGATGCCTATCCATTCTAGGCTTACCCAAAAATATTATTCTGGCTACGCCCCTGCTCTCAAGTACTCTGATTATCCATTTCCCTTCCGATTTATTTCTATCTCTCAGTTTCAGACTCTACCAGCAGACACCTGGGCACAGTGAGGGTTCTCACTGCAAGCATGACTAGAAGAAGGAGATCTCATGTGTCCTATGAGTCCTCCATGCTCACTGACCCTCACCATAGATGTTAAGAGAGATTGTATTCAGTCTCTCTACTGTTGTCAGGATTGTATTAGTGTCTGGAAGTGTTTGTGTTTAAAATTTTAAACAATTATTGATGAAAGAGAGCAGTTGGTGTTAGCTAAAATGCTAATTGCAAAGATTTGTCAGAAGAGGAGTGGCACAAATAAACACAGTTGAGAGTCACTAACCCTAACCCATATTCTAAAAAGGGAGTAGCACATAAATAATGAAAAGTGTTTTCTCTTCAGTCTTTAATGGTCCGAGAAGAGCAGAAGAGACTACCAAGCTGCTGCAGTTCTCTGTGAGGGACTAGAGACACCCAGACTGCTATAGAAACAGGCTTTAGGATGGTTGCTAGGATGGTGGCGAGTGCACTCTTTCTCCAAAACCTTCCTAAACTGTTATTTCCATGTGCATTTGTGCCGAAAGCCTTTTCTAGGAGCTACACCACCTATCAAACAGAAATGCTCAATACCATCTACTACTGTAATATACTGTACACAGTGTCAACATATCTGTGCCTATGGTATGATGTCGACTTCACATTTCTTGAAAATGTGCCATACATGATTTACAGTATAGATGTAGCACACAGGACACGGTATCTTCTGCTCACCAGTGCCACTTGCCACGATAACTCCTTTACCATAATTATTTATAACTTGGAAACCTTAGTTATAACTTCAAAGGTTTTAAGTGTGTTGAAAATTGTCAGTCAACCCATTCCATTTAATACAGTACTTTCCTTTTACCCATTTGACCTCATTCAATGATCTGTGGTTTACAGATGAAAACAGACACTGCCCACTGCTGGCCATAGTAAATTCTTGAATATGGGGGATGTGAAGGTCAGAGTACCACAAAAGGACATTGCTACCCTCCCCCACAAAGTATGAACACACTTGGTGTAAACCAAAATGTCCAGCAGAAAACAGTATTGAGGAAATATACATACATCTAATGTCACAACCTACTGCAGTAAACCACAAGCCCCTTCCCACATAAAAAATATACTCAGCTTTAACTTAGTATACCCCTGCGATAATGAAGGCTGTATGAACGCCCTCTTTTTACAGCCCAGAGTAACCCCCCTGACCAGCAGAGGGTAACTGGTGCTGCAGGCAAAGACTTGGGGAAGTCCTTCAACAGCAGATGACCCAATCAAGACTCAGCCAGCTCTACCCCATTCAGGCCAACTTTAAGTGTTATCTAAGCAACCCAAAATCCCACCCCACTGAAGATCCCTTCATATGTTAAGATGATTAGAACAAACCCCTGACACTGTACCACACTGAGCCATGCAGATTGTGGTATGTTTCTTCCATCTGATCTACATCATATACACAAGAACAACAAATATTCTTTTGTAGGATGTGGCTCAGTCCACATCATTTGTTAAACTTGAAGTTTGTTCTGTCCCCAGTGTAAGAGGCTGAGATCCATGACTGTGCTTAGTGCATTGTGTGGGGTGGATGCTGAGGCAGCTCAGCGACAGGGCTGCGATGTAATGGGATACTGCAGCACTAGAGAACCGTGTGCAGAGAAACTTGCCTGGAAGCATCAGGGAGTCCCGCTCTAACCCCCTTTCTCCCTCCCTTCCTTCCTTCCTCTCGCTATCACTGTCACTGACTATCACTGGCTATGCTTTCTCCCTGTCCTTATTCCATTCCTTTCCTGTCAACCATTAACAATACAAAAAGTGCAAGAATATTAAAGAAAGATAAAGAATGTAACATACATATACAGTACATTCACGATTCACAAATATAACGAAAAAGGACAACCTAATATAACAAAAACTTCCAAACCTCCTAGCCCAAAAGTAGATATGACAATCAGCTGCTTACCTTGTGTGCAGAGTGTTCCTCTCTGTTGTAACTTCTCCAGTGGCTGCAGGACACTTTGAGATAAAGAGAAAAAGAATGAATCCCTCAAAATTAATGTCTCTTATTTCCAGTCTTAGAATAAATTATTCTGGACTACAGCATAGTCCACAAGACACACCTTTACACCTCAGTCCTTTCTGTTCACTTTGACTATCACAGATTCACACACACACATTCACATGCACCCCAAGACTGGAGTAGCAAATTGATAAGGATCTGCTCTGGGGAGGGATGAAAACTACACACATAGGCACGGTAGTTTTTTTCATGCCCACTCGCTATGCTGCTTTTTCCCTGTTAGCTTTTCCTGCACTGCGTCCTCATTGGCTGAGCTGCTCTTCAATAACATAAGCCCCCTTGTTTAATTGGAAGCGGGCAGTTACATGGTGCATGAGAACCCCTCCCGTCCAGCTTCTCTCTCCTCTTTTTTTCCCCTCGTAAATGCACGTAGAGAAGTATGCTGAGCTCTGCAATTTCATACGCAGCGCGTAAAAAAAAGGGAGGGGGGATTGGAGTTGGAAGGGGGAGGAGGGAACATGTGAGAGAAAAAGGCAGTGTGAAGAATCGTCAGGGAGAGCTTAAGGTAGAAATACAATGAGGTGGAGTAGCTAGGACAAACGGGACGACCGCACGGGACACAGACAGATAAAGCGGTGCTGTGGATGGAAAGATTTGAGGCACAGTATGGGGAATATTGCTTGTACAGTACCACGCCATAACAAGGTGTCAAAGCATGCAGGTCAGATTAAAGTAAGAGATCCTAGGGTTAGCTCTGCTGCAGTGTGCAGTTCTAATTTCCAGGCAAGGGGGGATGGGAAGAGGGGGTTGTATGAAGTGATGCCGAAGCATAGTCTCAATACAGAGGGAGAAAAGCAGCCGCAGTGTGCGCAGCAGCTAATGCCTTTTCCTCATGAATTATTGAAGGTGCCCCAAGGGAGAGTGGGAGGGGGAAAGACTTCTCTCCCCTATACCAGTAGAACACTTCCATCACTGGACTGTCTAGATGTGTGTCCAATATTAATATAATTACTTTTGTGGTATGTGATTGACCATTTTTCATTCTTTCTTTTTCAATCACCCAAAAGTCGACCAGGGGCTTTAGAATCACAGGCTTCACAGGTATATAATGTCACAAAAGGGCTTTACCATCCCACAGCAAATGGATGTGTGAGCTTGACTTTGTGGTGTCTGATTCCCTACCCCCATGCCCATCCCTCACAACTGCCACTGCCTCCATTGTCTCAGCAGCTATGGAGTATAAAGCACAGATCAATATCACATCATATAATACCTTGAACAAATCTGCAGCAGCTGTATGCTTGAATTAGCAGGTTGTGGTAATAATAACCAATGATGGATGGCCTACTATGAACTCTTAATTGTCTAACAAAGAGCATAAACCTGATCTGTCCCACTTAAGGCATCATGCATTCACACGCCAGGCCAGATGGATTTTATCTATACTATAATGCAAGGAATCTCTGTGTGTCTTTCTGTGTGGTTTTATAGTGGTATTTTAGGGCAAAATATAAGACAATCTAACAGAAAATACACAAAAGTATACTTATCAACATGACTTGTGCAATTGATAATGTAGGAAACAGCAGACAATTGTTGGCAACATACTTTTCATGATTGTACCAGATCACTAACAATTTATTTAAAATAATGAGAAATAGCTTTTTGATGTGCGTAAGTGACTAGATGATGTGGAAGTTGAACATGTACTTTTGAGAATTTCAATTGTGATTAATGTAGGTCCCAAAACCAACAACAACTGTCATCACCTGCTGCATCACAGACACTACTCTTTAATTCCAGAAATGTGTGTCACTGACATTTTACCGACTGCATCACAAGCACTGTGCCCCATCTATAATTCCAGGAGTCTGTGTGAGTCACCTACTTCATCACGGGCAATGTGCACTTTCAATGTCGAGTTCCAGGAATCTGTGTGTGTGTGCGCCTAACCGGCTGAGGCACAGGCACTGTGCATAAGAACAAAAATTATATGTACTTAAAAAATATATATATTTATATTCTGAAAGTATACAAACAGGTTACAGTGTAGTATTTACATATTCAATCCTTGAAACAAAATAATTGTGTGTAAATACAAGCATATTTATTTATTTTGTGGAAAACAAATGACAAAATAGAGGACACAATAAAAAATAAAAAAATTCTAGTGTTCATTGTGCAACTATTCCTAAGCAAAACTGTCAAAAGATATACCCCGTATGCGTAGTTAGTTTGACACATCCTTGATTCAATGCTCATAACACAATTGCCTTCATTATAAAAAATAAAATTATACATACACAAAATTGATATGGAAGACAAATCCAAACGCCCCTGCAGATAGAAAGTTAATTCTTGAATTTGTTGACAAATGTATCTATTGTAGATGTGGTTTCCCCTTGGCTTCTGGTTTCTCAGGAAGGGTGTACACAGTGATGCAGATGTCTGTGTGTTGGAAGACCTGATGCAGAATCTCAGACACTTTCTCCCATTTTAGTCGATCAAGGCCACAGCCAATTCTTTCCAGATAAAGATAAACCAAAACAGTTGTTTAACCAAAACGTTAAAACTACTTAGGGGTTTTGTTATCAATGTTGTTACTTAACAAATATGTTAGCATGAAACCTTGTCTTTAAAAGAGATTACTCACCGCGGCATAGATATCTTGGTTACCCCATGTTGAATACACTGAGACCTCATGTCCTCCAGGCTCATATTGAGGCTTTTGTATGAGGGCTTTTGGCTGGCCTTGGCCTTAGTAATCTGCAATAGCATACAACATTAAATTCCTTTTTGTCGGATCTACCATCAAGCCAATCTGACTATCAAGTCCTTACCAAGTAGTATACAAAACGTTTGTCTCTTTTTAATACAGCACAATGTCCAGGCTCCTTTTCTGTAAAAGATTGTTTTGACATTGTATGTATTTTAGACATCTCACACGTGGTCTTTACAAGTCTCCATTCAGACCCAAACTCACTTTGTTTCTTCAGGTCCTCTACTCCGCCAAATTTCTTTTTGAACATGACAGCAATGCCAGCACCCATGCGGCAATCCTCGCTGATACAGTGGGCTAGTGCCTCATCTTCCGGGGAGGAAAACAAGTCGCCCTCGACATGTAGTAGTTTCCAGCTGCTTTTTGCAACCTTATCAGAAGAGGGCAGCATTACTTTCTTCAGCATTAAACATGAACAAGCCTACATCAGTAGAACTGTGTCAAGTACTTTCTGCCGTAAATTCTGACACATGTTAAAAACACGTATTTGGCATCAGCCTAGAGGAACTCTGCACACTTTGCGACCTTACCTTGTTTCTGGAGCTGGATGGTTGCTCAGTGTCAGTTGACATTTAGCTAGCTAGTAATCCTAACTCAACGGACAGGGGGCTCCAGGCAAGTGAAGTGTCATGTGCACCTTCAGAAGATATAAATGAATCTGCATGTGCACGAGGTTTATCTAGTTAGCTTCGCTAACATTTTAAGATGATTAGCTCTAGCAAACAACCAGTGAAGTGTTCAAGTACCGAGATACTAAGCCAGTCAAACACGTCATTAACGTTTACACGATAAAATAGCAGATATAATGATGATTAGATTAATTCCACAATACACTTCCAGAATGGCAAGCGTAGCTGCAATGATATTCATTCAACGTAAATAACTATTTGGCTGATTTTTTACAGTCACATACATTCAATAACAGCAGAGTCTTTCTTCACTGATATTTCTTTGCAATGTACAATATAACTATTACTGCAGTATCGCCCCCTATTGGAGGGTGATTTGGTTTCGATTAAAATGCCCTTCTCGTGTACCTTTACCAAGCTACACCTCCATTCACACATAGCCTAAAGTTATTAACACTCCCAAGTCATCAGTTGTGTTTATTAAACTTCAAAAGTACATTTTACATTAAAAAAATGCACGTACAAGATACATTTTAGGATAACAGCAAAAGATTATCAAGGGTCAAAAATAGCCCACAGCATATTACCTACTGTAGAGGCCTAGAATAACTTTTGTAAAATAACAGTGAAACATTTCAACATTTGTAACCATCAAATCCCAGCAAGGGATACACAATCCCTTTGACCTCATTAAACACAAGCTAAATGTCATTGCAAAGGGACTTTGCAATGTTTAGCTTGTCTCTGGTTATTGAGTAACAGCATACAGTACCATACAATATCGCACTAAATAATATATTAATTTTACAGTTCATACACTGAAAATACTGTAAATAAAATGTTATGAAGAACACACACAAACACACACAAACAAAGTAGATATCAAATACTAATTAAAATATGAAAAGATGAAATGAAACAAGTTATAAAACAAGACCTGCCTGGGTAACTATTACACAGATATGTTATGTGAATACAGATTAAAGGATGAGAAGAGGGGAGGCCCAGGGCTGATTAGGACAGGGCTAGGTCGGCCTTAGGTCGGCTAGTCGATTTGCCCTTGACATAACAGTCTATATTCCAGGAATTTCTTAGTCGCTCTTCCGTCTCTCACTGATCCAGTCACCAGGGTTTACATCCATTTGCAGCATCTTCATCACCCACTTGTCCCTCCGTGCCCCATCAATGAACTCATCCAGAGAGAGTTCCCCTGAGTGAGGAGACAGGGTTAGAATCATGATTTTTGGCCAGGAAGATAGAAACAACTGCAATATGTGTCAAAGACAACTCTTACCATCACCGTTTTCATCCACAAGCTCAAATATCCGGTCAACCACCTGGTCTGGAGTCAGAAGATGGCATTCTTCATCTAGTTCTCCATGACAGGCTTTTTTCAGCCGGTAAATAGACTGAGGGGGTGGAGGTGAGGAGGTAGAACAAGAAATACAGATAAATCAGATTATTGACTGGCAAGAAACTGTCTGTAATTACTATGATTAATGTTTAAAAGTGTTCTCCATACACAACAAGGACCAAGGCGGAGAGACTAGATGTCAAATGGTAGTCAAGACCCACCCATATCATTGACAATTAATGAAAATTACAAATTGTTGCTAATTAACCAAAACTGCAAAACTCCTGTCAGTACCTCTACAATCTCAAGAAGTTCAGTCTTGTCGATACAGCCACTTCCATCCTTGTCATACATTTTGAATGTCCATTTTAGCTTGTGTTCCAGCTTACCTCTCAAGACAAGGTTCAAGGCTGCAACATATTCAAGAAAATCTATTGTGTTGTCCTGTGCAAACGAAAGGACACAGGAACAATTATGCAAAATTAGAAACAACGTATTTTTCATTTTAAACCTTCTTGTTAGGTTGGCCCTCTCACAGCAATTACACTTACCCCATTCTTGTCAAAGGCGCGAAACATGTTCTCAATATAATCTGCTGCTTCCTTGTTGTCAGTTACACCAAAAAAGCTCTTGAACTCATGCATGAAGAGAGTGCCACTTGGACATTCCACCACAAACTTCTTATACCATTCCTGCAACTCAGCCACTTTAATTTCTTGGTCTGAGTCACTTTCTTCACTCAGACGTTGACCCATCTTGGATATAGTTCCAGAACACTGCAATAATACTATTCAGATATTGTCTCTCATCTTCAGTTACACACTTGAGGTGAAGAATTTCTCTCTCATGTTACAATGTTACACCAATTGCATCATTAAGATAAAGAAACTCTATTCTGCAGGTGATCCACACATTTCTTTGCTCCAGTTATATCCCGATAAGTATTACTGCTTGATTTTGGTCCCCTGCTCAGTAAAATCACTGAATGTGATGGAATATTTTAAGACGTGTGAGATGAGACAAGGTTGTTATAAGTCACATGGTCTATGGATTATCAATAAACACCAATGTCTGATTCAATTAGTCTGACTGGGATCATATTGAGATTAGCCTCTGTGCAAGTCCTCAGTCTGTACTGTTAATTTCTTCAGTGCGAATGAAAGCAGTAGATCCTTCCAATCTAGAATATTTGTCGCCAGAACCTGCCAGATGGAGGATAAATAAAGTTAATTCAAACATTTCATGCAAAATGGTTGATAAACAGGTAGATAAATCACACCTTGTGTTCAAGCATAAATATGTATGTGTTGGAAGGAGGACAAGGACATCAGATCCGGTCCATGCAAGCTGTTCCTTTGGTTGCAATTTGGTCATCATTGCTTTAATGAGTTGGCAAACCCACCTGTTGTATAGCTCTGTTTCAAAGACAATACCCAATGCACTTTGTGTATACAGAGTGGGTAACACTCTGCAGTGTTAATCATCTGCATTCAGCAAAACATTTCACAACAAGAAAACGTTCCTATCTTTTTACACATCTATTCCAGAATGTAGGTATGCAATTATCAATGATCATGGTCCTGGTGAGACTTGACCTCCTTTGTACGTCCGAAGCCCAGTCCCAGGTTACTTACAGCCATGACTAGATTAGTTATACAACATCCCCATTATGGGATGCACCATGTTATTTGCAAAGCCGATGACTCATTCAAGCCAAGCATTTGGTTATCCTTCAAACCTTCTGTGCCCAAGGTGTCAAAGCTATTTATATTGACTCTCATGCCACCCGTTGATTTGCTTTCTTCAGTCACATCCCAAAATGCCATAAGTGTTCCACACATTAACCATTTACACAATGTATAACAAACTTAGATATCTTTTCCACCACCAAATACATTTTTACCTGCCACCTACTGCTGTCATAATTGTAATCAGAATATAATAATCCTCTCCCAACTCTTAAAATTAAATACTGGGATTCGTAACACTATTTATCAGAGTGGGAAGTCAAACATTGTCCACTTTGTCCTTTAATAAATAAGTTTACAAGTGAATATATGCCCTGGACCAGTACCTTCTCAGGTCAGATAACCCACTGACATCAGGTTTTATAAGGATAAGTACCTTTGACCTCAGTCTTATGAAGAGCAATTAAATAAAAATTGATTTGCTTTTATAATATAAAATATTTGAGAGAACCTTTTCTATGTAAACTGAAGGGTAGCTTTAAAGTGATAAACCAGTATTAAAAAAACTTTATTCATAGTTGCCAAAAGATACATCTTTCTAGATACATAGTAAGCATGTACCACACTTAAAATGTTAGCATTTATTGCTGCATATGAAATTGTGTTGCAAGCCCAAGCATCCAAGATATGTATTACAAAGGCAGTGAACATATCAATCTACAAAATTGACTTTACAGAAATTGAAAAAATCCTAAATATCAAAAAGGGGTTGCAGAAACATGGTAAATATATGATAACCAACAAAGAACATCTTGGGTGAAAGCAAAAGACCTACACCTCAATCACTTCAGCATTTAGTGCTGTTTTTTTGATGGTCAATAATGTTTTGATTTTTTTTTAATATCATATTTATATATTTACTTTTAGAAGATATTTATAAACTTGCAGTGAAAGCTGATGCTAAAGCCAATCCAATTAGCAAAGTAACAAAGAAACCATAAAGATGCCATGTCTTGGCTTGTCCTTCATATTTTAGTTTCAAAATACAGAAACAAAACTATGACAAAATAGTCTATTACTGATAATCTTTGCATCATAATCTGATGGTAATAGACCCATGTCATACTACAAGCCCACAGACCTAGTTTAGACTAAAGTGGGCCAAGATGACATTCACATCAGTGATAGCCAAAACAATAAATGTCTTAATGACACCATGCAAAATTGTCAACCAAGCATACATCTAAAAAACCTGCTAAAATGTCTGAAAAGGTTAAAGAGACAGTGACAAAAATAGTAAAGTATTGGGAATCAAAAGGCCTTAAAACATAACTGTGTGAATTAATTCAAAGAGCATTCGAAGTCTTGGTATAAATGATAAACTTCCAGTTTTATAAAACAAAGTGATGTGTGGCTGCAGGAACGTTGGGTCATAGAACACAAGAGGAGAGAGGTTGGAGCCAAAATCCTGTGAGGCCCTTGGTGAAACCCCCTCTACCCCTCACCTGTCCTGGGAGATGACAGGTCCACAGTGTTACAGGGATCTCCTTGGTGGTATATAATACAGTGTCTAATCAGTCAGGTGGCCCAGGTTCAGTCCTGTTCCATGGCCTCCTCTCCTGCAGTCTCTGGGCTCTCTGAGCTGGCCTCTGTAGCGCCCTCTGCTGAGGACTCAGCAGTACTACTGGGAGAGGCGGGGAGAAGCTGGTCACTGGTCGTACTGTCCCCACAGCTGCTGCTTACTGGGTCTCCGCTTGGCCCATCTTCCTGCTCATTCAGGCTCAGATTCTTCCCCGACTGCTCTGAGGTGCAGTCACTCTTTTGGCTATGAGCGGCAACAGCCTCTCCATCTCCAGTCTCTTCCTCCTCATCTTGGGACTCAGTCTGCGTGCTGGTGGGCACTGAGAGAGGAAGGACAACATTCAGTTCTACTGAATAACACCCAAAATTGTTTACCCAATTATCATTGGGTAAGACAAATAATCACAATTACTGCAAAACTACTTACTATGATCCTCTCCTGTTACCACATTAGCAGGGTTACCCTGTTCCACTTCAGCATCTGTCGATGACTCTGGTGTGTCGGTTGAGCTTTCTGGACGTGCAGGACAGGATGACTCCCTCTCTTCCTCCTCATTTTCCTCTTCATCGTTGTCAAATTTCAGCCTCTTGACTTCGTGTCCATCTGCCTCCATGGCATCCTCGTCATCTGCATGCTTATTCTTCACCAAACTGCTGTGGGGGCTTTCCCCTTCTGATAATGACGATACACTACAGAGACAATCAAAGCAACACATTCAATGCATAATGTCTATTGAATCAAGTATCTATTTGCACCAACTAGCTTTTGTAACTTTAAAACACAAATGCTAGTTCCACTTACCCAATGTGCTTCTCTCCCTGTCCTGAGCTTGTCCCTTTGTTATCCGAGCAGTCAGGCAGACCATTAGTAGAAAGAGAGGAGGATATGGAAAGCTTTGGTCGACTGAATGGCCTTGGGGTGCCTGGTCCATTTACATTTCTACATTACGGAGAGAGTACAATTGGTAAAAGTGAGGTGAAATCCCATCCATTTCTTCTGATAGATCAGCAGAGTGGCATGTGTCACTGAACCCACTTTGCCCTCCCTCTTTATTTCTTAGCTCCATAAAATAACACACGCATCAAGCAATCATTGGAGCGTCCCATCCTCATTTAAAACAGCAACATTATATTTTTGAAATACATTTATTTTTTAGGTATGCGGCTCTCACCTGTCTGAATAAAGAGATGAGTTGTCGGGGAACATCACTCCATTCATTCTGTTTATACTGGTTGACCCATTTTTTCTTTCAAAAAGGTAGACAGAAACAACATACAGACTACTTTTGAAAGGTATCTGTTGATGAACAGTTAAAAAAGCACATCACAACAGTAATGTACATTTCAAATGACTATGTATTCACCATGTGACAGTTGATACTTACTCAGAGGTAGGACACACACAGCTGACCACCATAACATTCTGCAACACACAGTCAGATATAAAAAATATATATATATATTTGACAATACCGTGAACATGTTACAGTGTGACATTCTGCATGTCACTTGTCTTTGTATTGCTTGTCAATGTTGCTTCCTTACTCACCCTATGCGGGATATGATCTTGTGTCCTTTGACCCACACAACTGATCATAAACACCGCTTTATCCAGCTACACTGGCAAACAGCGATGGCATGGTTGGGTGGCATTTATATTGAGGAGTGAGTTTAACCAATTCCTCTCGGTTACACACAAAGGGTAATATATTTGTCATATTTCATCACTAGTCTTGATTACTTTTAAAACTATGCTCCTTCAATACAAACTTGTCCATGTTTTTCAAGGGTCCTAAGAGAAAATGTTTGGGAAAAGACTTTTGAACTTCATGTAAGAAGTGTTCACCTTCTCAACCCCTCTGAGGAACTTGTCTGTTCCTGTGTAGTTCTTCTTGGGCTCAGTGAGAAGTTCACACAGACGTTGGATAGTAAATGGAATCCTGAAAAAGATAATAAAATAAATCAACCCATTATGGGGAATAGACCGTGTTGATAGCTTGAGGAGTGGTGTGGATACTCTTTGGATTAACAGCTCACCCTATACATTTCCCAATGCATATATGATTAGTTTGCATTTGTATCTCTTGTGACAACTGTCTTGGTCACCTGAAACTAGATTTGCGGTTAAATGAACAATATTTCCATTGTTATGTGTCTACCATATTGTATGCCGTACTCACCCATTGTATCCATCCACAATTTTTAAAATCCTTTCCTTCATCTCTTTGAAAGGAATGTACTCTACATTGGGATTAGCAGGGCTTCGTTGATCTGGCGTTGATGATTGAAAATCATCCATAACTCTTTCAAGTTTAAACAAGAAGTAACTCTTAAACTGTGTCCATGGAATCCTGCCAGAACATAGAAACGCGATCAATGTAAATTGACCGAAAAGATTGTGTTCCTCCAACCAATAATCAGCCTTTTGTATTCAATGGTGGTCTGTCATCAGTGCTGTCAGAACAACAAGTACCCCTGTAACTCTTAGGCCCAGTTTCCCAGACATGGATTGAGTCTAGTCCTAAAGTAAGATAAAAATTCAATGAAAATCTCAATTTAAAAAGTTTTTAGTCAAGCACTAGGCTTAATCCATTGTCTGGTAAACTGGGCCTTGGTGTGCAACAGGCATTTGTTCCAAGAGCACAGGGGAAACAGTTATGGCTAGATAAAGACAGTGACCTATGTGTCTGCATACATCGCATGGTATCTCACTAACTAGCTAGCTTGGCTAACGTTAGACAGCTTGATAGCACGTTATTAATAGGTTTCATAGCTACTAGCTCAATTAACATACAGTAGATTTTCTGTTGGTGTCTCGTGAGACTCACATAGTTTCTCCCGTTTTGGCGACATGGCACAATAACTGATCCAAGACAGGACATGTCTCTCTCTCCCCTTTCTTCTCGAAGTCTGTGCACAATCACAAATGAAATAATGTACAGTACATAACAAGTTAGGCAGGAAATGGCTAGCTACCTAGCGAGCTAGCTAACACAGTTGGAGCTAGCTAGTAGCATTTCTAGCCGGGTTGCGTAGTCGATGATAGCAAGCTTGTGTTTATGAGACTAAAATGGGATGGAACGCTTCTGTACAATTTAACATTGAAGCAAAACAACATTATAATAATTGTAACACATAATAACATCAACTGACCTTTAAAAGCTTCCAAAACTGTGTCGATCTCCATGTTTGTGGCTGGCTAACTGCAAATGTCCCCTGCTCCACCGTCAGCGACAGGAAGCGCACAAGACAACAGTCAGAGCCTGTTTAAGGAGAGCCTGCCCACTCCCTATTAATCCCCATTGTACCGAATTTTGTTGCAGTTCCACCAGAGTTCCACTGGGAGTGATCGCGGTCGAGTGCATGTTGAATGGGAGTCTATGGAGCTAAACGGCTAAATTTGCCTCTTTCGCCTGATTGTTGTTGATAAATCTCAGATTTGATTATAGTTTTTGCATGTTCAACATGGATTACAGGTCAAAAGTTGAATGAACGAGTACTTATGTCCTTTCGATTTCTTACAGGGTAAGTCGTTGTTGCCCATAACACGCTAGCATTCTGCTAAAGAATGTTGATTGGTTAGTGAAGGACTGACTACGACCAGAGATCCCGCTTGATGGCATCCGAAGCAGAACCAGAATGTCAGAGCATTAGCAACATTAGCAACAACATTAGCAAGCCAAAACTCTTTCTAGCATGTGTATTGACAGGGAGAGCCTAACCTGTCAGCTGTGTTGTCGATGCCTCGAGAGTAAAGTGGAAGTAACCAGAACTTGTCGTCAAGCAGTAGCTCTGGTCGTAGATGTGTATGACATCAATGCCATTTTCAAAGGCTTTTTAGAACAGAAAGGCGACTTTAAAAAAAATCTAACACCCAGTGGTGTGTATTTGTTTTGCCTCCCCTTTCGATTTCAGAATTCAAATTACTAGACAAAAAATTATATCCTGAGAAAAGTGGACTTTGAGGGGTATAGGTCCATAGACCTCCATTCATTCTGCACTCGATCGTTAGCGCCCTCATATGGAACTTGAGTGGAACTGCAACCAGTTCTCTCTTTATTAGATATTCTCTGCAACAGTAGCGTCAATGCGCTCTCGGTTTATGTCACGGGTGCGAGGAATTTCTAGAACGAACTCGTTCCATGCCACCGGACTTTCATAGCCAAGCAGCCATAATTTAAGTATACAGTATCCGTTTTACGACAAAAAATAGCGTATTTGCTTTTCCTGTAACGTTGGTACTGAAGTTCTGATAAAAAAAAAGCTGGTGCGACTCATCATGCCTTATGGCAGCTTTATCGATTGCAGAAATGTGTGTCCAGGCATTTTACAGACTTTAACTTGTTACACACAGTGTATTTAGGTTAGCATATATTACAAATATACATATTTCAATGTATGATACATATGCATGCTGCATCTGTCTGTAAAAGTTTCAAATAAATGACACGTTCTGCTGGCCTCCACTGACAAGAGACATCCACATAGACCTATGTATAGTGTTGCTGTTCCTCTTTTTCGCTGGTAGCTGTGGTAGGCCTACTTCAGCCCAATATGTACACGTATTTTGTTTTCTTACATACGAAACTGTTTTAATATTTTTTTTTATATTAAAGGAACATGCAGTCCACCAGCGACTGATTTAACGAGAGCGCTGAGGAGCCGTAGAACGTAAACGCAATTCATATGCTACGTCATCTGTTGTTGTGGTGGCGGCAGGCCGGTGAAGCGGCGAATGAGTCAGCAGCAGCAGAAGAACTAGCCTTTCACAAAGGTGGAAGAGGTCTCTCCGGTAAAGAAACCAAATTGTGTTTTTTAATCACTGTTATGGCAGTCCCTGCTGCTGCTAACATGCATTTGAGCACATCAAGTCCAAACAGTTTGGTAAAGTCTCAGGACCTCAACATCCATATTGAAGAAAGAGAATTGGAAATCATAAACAGCGATGAAAGCCACGGCACAACGCTTCCCTTGCATTCTCCATGGACTTTCTGGCTCGACAGGTAAGGTCCTAGCTCCATTTGACATAAGTTTGGGACTCAAATAGTGGGTTAATTGGTTCCTTGCTAAACAAAGGAGAGTCTGTCTAGTTCCCATAAATCAGCGCGAGCTCATCATGTCTGCGGATAAGGAGTTGTTGATCCATTGTTTTGATTTTAAGATGGAGATACACTGTGTCATCCTAAATCGACAAAAACCTTCGTGACATTTTTAAGCCTGTTGCTAAGGTTTATGTACCTGTCGCTGTTGGAAAATGGAGGTCTTTAGTGTGTTTATAATGATCTGCTTTTGTGTACTGAGAGTTCACTTGACAGTCACGGACTTGACCTATTTGCAGCAGTGAGTAACATGTCCTCTGTACCCTACATCTGTTTATAAGTTCAGAGGGGGTCAGTGTTGTTTACTAATAGGCTGTCACCTGATCTCACTCCAAGCACTACTGTAGGATGAGCACAATTTACAGTCAAACGTTAACCATCTCTGTCCAGTGGCTGTTGTATTATAGTCACACGTTAATGTTGTATTATTTATTAGCTTTTAGTTGACTGAGAGAACTCCAGTGCAAAAACGTATCCTGTACAAACAGTTAACCCTTGTATTTAAATTACTGATTCTTTCTGTTTGTATTGGCGTCCAGATCCCTACCAGGAACCACAGCAGCAGAATGTGAATCAAATTTGAAAAAAATCTACACAGTGCAAACTGTCCAGGTAAACATGGCAGGTTGCATCACAGTAATAATTTGGTAACTGCAAATGCAATGTACCCATAAGTGACACAATTGTTCTGCCACTTTCTATTTGTATAGTGCTTTTGGAGAGTGTACAACAACATACCTGGAGTGGCCAGCCTACCACTGAGATGCAGCTATCATTTAATGAGAGGAGAGAGAAGACCACTTTGGTGACTGAGCATAGAACATTTTACTGTTTCAATTACCCCCCCCCCCCCCCCCCCCCCCCTCCAAACTCTCTTACACTCTTCATATTTCCTTTCTCCTCATACAGGGAAGAAGAAAGCAATGCTAAAGGAGGAGTTTGGAAGATGAAAGTACCCAAAGACAGCACAGTCAGTGTGATAAAAAATAACCCACAAAATTAAATTGACTCTGCTTATTATAAATATAATATTTATATTTATAAATGTCGGTCTAAGAGTGAAAGCAGCATTGTATTTTCTACCCTCCTCTTCTTTTCTAGTGTTGGTGAAGTGGCATTTATCTTATCTTATTGTAATGCTCATAGTCCAGATGCAAACTTTTATCAGACTTGCTTGCACAATGGACTTTAAATGTAAAAAAGTATGTATTTTTTCTAATTGTTGGTATGCGGTGTAAGTCACATTCAGTTATATCCCCCTTTTTGTATCCAGCCAGCTGTGTGGAAAGAGTTACTATTGGCCACCATTGGGGAGCAATTTACAGATTACTGTGCTTCAGGTAAGTGTGGAAAAGCATCGTTTTCTTGTCAGTCTTCAGTCTGTTTTGGTTTCGTGAACCATAAGAAGACCGTATTTTGGAACCCAAAGTATTGTATGCTAAAACACAAAATATACAAATTTAAATATATGTTACTGAATGTTTCATTTTGGTCTATTTTCTGAAATGTGTCTCCTTGTTTATTTTGCAGAAGATGAAGTTGTTGGGGTTAGTGTCAGTGTGCGTGACAGAGAGGATGTAGTTCAGGTCTGGAATGGAAATGCTTCTTTTGCCAATGAAGCAAACATCCTAGGAAGAATTTATGAACTTCTTCCTCAAATTTCTTTTAAAGCAGTATTTTATAAGCGTGAGTATTTTCTTTGCACCTTTACATTGTAATGATTGTGAGTTTCTGTAATTGAATACAATCATCATCAACTGTAATCTGATCAGATCAATGTTTTTCTGTTCCAGCACACGAGGAGCATCATGCTTTTGAAGGAGGTCGCTCAAGACATTAGTATTATTTGCACATTTGACACTTTATTTTGATGTGGTGTTTTAAAAGGAAAGGGGAATACCTGTTTTCCTAGCCTGAGCACTGATTTCAAAAAAAAAAAAATTATGTTATACAATAACTTAGTTTGGTCAGTACATGGTTGTATGTGTTTTATAAAGAGACGTTTTGTGAAACATCATGTAAAGCAAGATTTTTTTACACATTTTAGGGTCGTTTCTGGTGCACGAAAGATTATGCCCTGACAAAGGCATTTTATCAGGGCATTGCCATTAGTTGTGTCCACCGGTTTAATGTCCTAGATAAAGCAGTCTGATATATTGCACATTGTTTTTGTTTGTTTGTTTTTGTCATGCTGTTTGTTTGGGTAGGTGGAAAGGCTGTAAATCTGACAGCTGTTACAAGTTGCTTTTTTAGTAAAGGCATTTCAGTTATCCTGAACATCTTTCTGTTTGTCTTGAGAAATGTATATGCAAAGGTATCACCTTGACTTTATTTTGTAATATGACTAGGCTATTGCACAAACATTCAGTTTTTGTTAATGAAATCTTAAGGTCCCTATTTTTTATGAGATATTTGAAGTTGAATGATATGCCAATTTACAAATGAAAGGTACAAAAGGTACGTTTTTTCAGTAAAAAGACAAACGTTTGTCACCTATAAACATGTTGTGTAAGCTAATAAAGTCCTCTGAATAGTATAGCAACACAGACAGCTCAGTGCCAGTGGAATGTCAATTTCATTTTTTTTTGAGCAGTCCATTGTCCTGTCCCAGTCAATCACTTTCTGCGAAGTGGACCTTTCTCCTTGTCTAATTTTGTGAAACCACTGTCAATCAAACTTGAGCTGAAGAAAAGTGTGGAAGTTTAGACAATAATTACGAGTGCTGTTAGTCATTTGAATACATTTTAATAAGGTTACCATCGCAGCTTTAAGCTGTTGGTTGTTTTACATGTTTGTTTTTTTTGCAGATTCGACAGTTTGGATTCGAATTGTTTGGTATTTTGGTATTTTTGCCAACAGAGTCGTTTTTTGAAAAGCTTATAATACAAAATTAAAACAATTTAACCGACTCATAAATTCATTATAGATATCTTGCGATTAAGGTCTAACATTCTCTCCGCCTACTACAACGGGTTGCAAACTGGGTTTCAATCAAGCTCAGTCAGACGCTAGTTGATCGTACAGCATCTTGTTGTTGGCTAGCTTGCTAGCTAGCAATTAGTCGGAAACTATTGTATCTACAGCTTGAGCTAGCCTAGCTAAGTTAGCCAGCTAGCAACCACAGCGAAAGTAGAAGAACAATTTGCTAGTATTTATAACTAGCACAACTGTTTATCCGGTGAGCTAATGTATTATTCACGTGCGACAGGGGGCTTTTAAACGCAGTGATACAGTACTGTAGTGAAAGTTAGCTAACTGTCTATCTTAGACTGTGTACAGTACAATACTGTGCTAAGTTAAGTAGGGATCTCTCACGTTTGTTTGTTGCACGGGCGGGGACAAGTCAGGTCTGTTGCGACTTCCAAAATGTAACTATAGGTTGGTAGCTAGGTAGGTGAGTAGATTAATATGTGTGTGATGGAAAGGCATTGTCCCAAAATATGATTACGATGTAGTCTAAGCTTAGCTTAGCGTGGCTAGCAATACAAGCGTTGCTGTTGGGAATGAGAAACAGTCAGCTAACTACTAAAGATAGCCTTGAAAATACTAGTAGACATCTAGTCATGTTACTAGTTACTCTACAAGTTGTTGTAATTAATTAGCTAAATACTGTGCAGTCAGCCAGCTACAAACAATGCTTTCGTTCTCTGCCCTACAAACACAGGTAGGCTACAGGTACAGGTCTACTTCAGGTATAGTATAGTACAGTAGCAGACAATTATAGCTAGAGCTAATATAATAACACCGTTTTATTGTTGTGCCCTTTTTGAAATGTCATTAAGATATGGTTGACAATCCCTGATCAAATACAGTAATCGCTTGGACATGCGTTTGTTAGAAACAGACCTGTGTGTACTGTATTAGGTTCCAGTTGTCAGATGTTCAAATTTCTCAGTGTTACGCTAGTACTGATGAAAACCCAAGGCCTTAGTGTAAGTGGCTTTGGCGTTGTTTTTAAGGCAATCCCAAAATTATCATTTTGATTCAAGCATAATTTGGATCAGGGCAGATAAACACAAACTATGTGGATGTTAACTTGTAAAATACAATTAAATTATTGTAGTGTTTGATCAAATTTCGTCCAGTTTCGCAATTATTTCAATTCTCTTTACATTGTGCCAGCACTAGCAGAGACTGGGTGTGCTACCTGTTTATCACACCACCTGGGTTATTAGTAAATGGCTTAAGAAGGAATGTGTTTGCTCATAAACACCAGCTCAGAGCCTCTTTGTTTACTGTAGCCATGGCAGCAATCAGTTAGCCCAGAGGGACTGTTTACTCTGTAAACAAACCTTCAGTAATTCAGTTAAAATTGTAAAAGCACTGCGACCAAGCTCTGTAGAAAATATTGTCATTTGATCTGCATCACATGGCTATCGAGATCAATGTAAGAGCATTTAGCATTGCTGTATTGATTATAAAAAGTTTTTTTGATGGATCTCTTAACGCTAAGAAAATGTAGGCCTCAGTCAAAAATACTCAGCAATCCTAGTTTTTTTTATCTTGTCCAACTGCTGAAGGATGTTGTTGGTCTGTTCCTCAGGTCAGCAAGTCCAGATGCATGAGTCTGGGTCAGATCAGACCACTAACAGCAGTCCAGTTAATCAGACGGAGAATGGGACCAGTAAGAATGATAATTGGATGAGCAGGCAAACTCTATCTCAACAGGCATCTGGGGCTGATTGCCCTCAGCAACACCAGGTTATCACCCTTACACTGTCACGATGCTTCAACCGGTTTGCATAATATTACATTTTAATAGAAACAATTGATTAGGCTGTGCCAATGGATGAGAGTCTGAGTCTGTTTTATGTAATTGTTTTTCTAACACAGCATACAGGTTATGTACTTTACACCCCAAAATATAGCAGTCTGTTACTTTAACTTTTCATGCAGGCCATCTTTCTCTTCCTTAAAACACCCTCGGCGTGTCTGTGCAATGCTCTTGTTTTTCTTGTGATGGAGAGAACACAGAGCTGGGGAAGGGGGTTGGTGTGGGGTTGGGGGTGTAGCTAGCTAGCTGCCTCAGTGGGGGAGGGGTCCAGCTAGAGGAGGAATGTGTCTGATTGGTTGGATTTGTTTATGCATACAGCACAACAACACAAGTAGGCTACACTGTCAGATTGCTAGGCAGTGCGACACTGTTCACAGATCTCTCGACTAGCCAGACCTCGCCTTTATTTTGCAGACAACCTCTATAAATGGACATTATCAGGTTTGTCACAATAATGGTTATGAAGCCTAATGTTTTAATGGAAATTATTGTATTAATTTGTTGAATTTTGTTATTTTTATGTTTGTGACAGCAGTTGTGGGTTTGAATATAATATTCATCATAATTAAATAGCTTCAGATGACACTGCATGCTTTTTAAAAATCATGTTTTTGTTTATCTTAGTCAAAATACGTAAGGAGGCAGAAATGGCGGTTGTTGATCATTTAGATTTATTTTAAAACACATAATTTCTTTGATTACCGGTAATAGGCTAGTTGTAGTCTTTTTATATTGTCTTGGAATACACATCTTCCTTTTCCCAAAACATATAAGTGTTTAGGCTACTTCATGTATGTGTCTTTGTTGACAATAACAACAACAAGTGATGTTTAGACTTGTCTGCTGTCATGGTAACAGGGATTAGCTTTTTGTCTTGTTGGTGTTCATAACAAAAATACAGAAACCAACAGCTAGAGCTGAAGGATCATTTCATTTGTATAGACTATATTGTATAGTCCACTGTGTTTCTTCAAAATCTGTGTTTCGGTTTATCTTCATCAACCTTTATGGTGGTGTGTGAAATAGGCCAATAGCACAGTGAGAAGCCTTATCTAAAAAGCTTAGGAGGTAGTAAATGATTGTCCCTCATACAATGTATTGTAGCGTGGCTCTGTTGTAAACAGATTCAATTATGATTGATGGTTATTTCTTCTTAGTATTTTCAGATTCAATGACACACTATTTTTCTTGATATGAGTTGTAACACTGGAGGCTTTATTGGAGCAGCCCCTCCTGTACTAGTGCATAGAAAGGACAAACTAACAAGGCAATCCACTATTTTTGTTAGCTTTAAGCCTCTGTAACTTCTGCCAGCAGTTTGTTTACCCCATCCAAAACAGACCCAGCCTTGAGAGGGAACTGTTTGTGTCTGGTTAAAGCTTAATTAAAATGCAATCCTGAGTTCTATTTTTGCAAACATGCCCAGTATCCCAGCTTATACATTATTTATATATCTATGTGACTTTGATTATTCTGTTTAAGTTCACTGTAAACATCCCCAGAGCTGGAAGTGTTTGACAGGGAGATGGAGGGGCGAGTGCTTGGTGCCCAGTGGTGAATGTTTGTGCATTTCTGTGCAATTCCTTGGTAGGCATAATGTTTCCACTGTAGTTGTTTGACTGCAAGAGATTTCAACAAGAACCCCAGTGCTGTGTCGTCAGAAGTTGAACTCTACACTGCAGCGGTGTAGTACTGCGCTTCTTGGGACTAATCCAAAATCCTAATCCTCCACCTGTGTTCCAGTTCCCAGTGTCAGTGTCGATGATGACCCCTCCAGTCGAGTCTCTACAGCAGCAGATCCTCCAGCAGCAGCTCCTCAGCCCTCAGCAGCTCCAGATCCTGCTTCAGCAGCAGAAAGCACTCATGTTACACCAGGTAAGAATGATACCAGCAAAAGAGAACAGCAGTCTGACTACATTAAAAAAGCATAATTAGAATGGTCTTTGGTCAGATTTTCTATGTTGATAACTTTTATATGGAATTAAGATCATTCTTTTTTTTGCAGCAGCAAATCCAAGAGCTCTTTAAGAAACAGCAGGACCAAGTCAGTGTCCAGCTTCTAGAACAGAAGCACTCTGGGACCTCCAGTCAAGAGGTAAACTGCACTGGCATCCAGGGAAGGCAATGCTTTTCTCTTGCTGGGACACTTATAGGAGAACTGAGCTTCTGTAGGTCTTTGTACATGACCAGAAATGTCTGTGTGTTTGTGCTCTCCTCCCCCACAGCAGCTGGCAGCCCAGCAGGTTGTTCTCCAGCAGCAGCTCTTCCAGGTCCAGCAGCAGCACCTGCTCAGTCTGCAGAGGCAGGGCCTGCTGTCCGTCCTGCCCATCAGCCCCTCCACAACCCAGGGTACATCACTCCCACTATCTCTCTCCTTTTGTCCAGGTTTGGTTTCTGCCTCACCTTTTACTGCCATTTTATCAGCAATAGGACTGACTGGTAAAACCTACTACCTGCATCTGTGATTGCAGGGTGTGAAAATGGCACCAAGTCATCTTCTGATGGAGAGATATCCTCCCTTCTTCAGAAGAGTCAGCCTCACAGCCAGCAGTCCACCACTAATGGACATCATGGGTTGAACACCCTAAAAAAGATTGACAGGTGTGTTCTGTTTTCATAGCTGATCTTGGTGGCTAGAACTTTCTGTGTCAAATTATGGAATATCATCCACATTTTCTTGTTGAAATGACTCTCGCTGTGTGTGGGCATTGTGCTTGGTTGTGTGTGGCTACAGCTCTCTGGAAGAATTTGCCCAGAACACACATCCTCTCTATGGACATGGCATGTGTAAATGGCCAGGCTGTGAAACTGTCTTTGGAGACTTTCAGGCATTTCTTAAGTAAGTTGCCAACGTTAAGTAAGGCCTGCAAATTGTAACAACACTGCCCTTTAACTATACTGCCCTCTTGTGTTCTCTTATCCATAAGCAAGTGTTCTGACAGCAGATCACATTTGAAAACCATCACCTTGTGTTCCATTCTCTGTAACGTTTGTCCCCAGACACCTGAACAGTGAGCATACGCTGGATGACAAGAGCACCGCACAGTGTCGTGTCCAGATGCAGGTTGTCCAACAGTTGGAATTGCAGGTAAACCTGGGTACAATGTTTTTAGCCAATTTACACCTTGTGTAGGCAAAGTTTTCTTTCACAATTTATGTTGTTCTCCCTTCTGCAGTTAAAAAAAGACAAAGAGCGACTACAGGCAATGATGGCTCACCTGAAATCCACTGAACCAAAACCAGCTGTGCAACCAGTAAGTCTGTGGACTTGTTATGGCCTCCATAGCTTGGCTTTTAGTAAATAACAGCCTACTACATTCCTCGGGGTTGAGGATTCCTTAAAGGAAGTACAACTTAATAAGTGCAACTGATATGAATCTATGAATCTTTGTGCACAGTAAAGTGATCGACAAACTAAAAACGTTATCCTGTTCCTGTTTTTACTGTTCCAGGTGAATATTGTTCCCAGTGTGTCCTTCCCCCAAGCCACATTTCCTATAGTCCCTCCTCTCATGAGCTTGTCTCAGAGTGCCACCACACCCTCCACACCCCTCACACCCCTGTCAGAGTCGTCTGTGGTCACCCCCAACAGCCCTTTTGGCGGTAGCCCGGGATGCAGACGATACTCAGACAAGCACAGCAAGCCTATAAGTCAAGGTGAGTTGGCAACCAACAAATGTTTGTTGTTTGCTGCAGAGGAAAGCAACAACATTGCTCATCAGTCGTCATGGGTAAAACAATGAGGTTTGATCTCTTACAGATATTGTTCCAAATAAAGAGTTCTACCTTCGCACTGAGGTTAGACCTCCATATACATACGCTTCGCTCATAAGACAGGTAAAGGAACCTCCATTCATTTCCTTGTCATTTTATCTAAACATTTGACTTTTTGAAAATATCAGAGATACTTCAGTACTCTTTACTGGTTGTTTTTCTCTCATTTCCCAGGCAATATTTGAGTCACCTCACAAACAGCTAACACTAAATGAAATCTATAATTGGTTCACACGGACCTTTGCATACTTCAGACGCAATGCAGCTACTTGGAAGGTAAGCTTCTCCTTAATTTTTTTTTTAATAAGAATGGATAATGAATGAACTATTGAATATTCTTGACATGAACCCCTGTAGTTGACATGCCTTTATTCCGTTTTTACCGCCCCGATCCTGCAGAATGCTGTGAGACACAATCTCAGCCTCCACAAGTGTTTTGTGCGTCTAGAGAACGTGAAGGGAGCTGTTTGGACCGTTGATGAAATTGAGTTTCATAGGAGACGGCCTCAGAAATCAACTGGCAGTGGGTAGGCGCAATATAACAGAGCCCTCCAGCATAGCCTATCCATGTTCAGACTTCTTTTCGACACCTCAGACAGTACACATGGCTTGTTAGTGCTGATTAGTATCAGTGTGTTTGCGTCAGACATGAATGTGTATGCATTTGTTACTGTAGGTCTTCCTCCCTGAAGAACATTCAAAACTCTGCGTCTACTGCTCAAGTAAGTGAAAATGATCAGTGCATTCTATGCTCCTTCATCTCCAGCCAAACAGCATTGGTAAACTTGATTTAACCTACCTAATGGGAAAAGGGGATTTCAATCGAGTGTGTATTATAATACCAACAAACTGTGTACTGTTCAGGCTCCAGCTCATCTGTACGACCCAGCCTCTATGGGATGCATCCCTCTCAGTGCCTTGTCCCTGGTGCTGAAGGAGGAGATGAAAGAAGCTCTCTGCTACGGAGCTGGATCCCAGGGTGACAGCAGTGCAGAACACTCTCCTCTGCAAGCCACGTGAGTCTCCCATCTCATGTCGTCGAACGTCGTCGGAGCCTATGAGAGATACTCTTTTCATTTGACTGCAGTTGTTTCTTTTTTGTCTGATTTTGTCATCCGTTTGTCTCTAACCAGTGTCAAAGCCGAGCAGGAAGAGGAAGAGATCTGTGAGAGCTTTCCGCCTGAATCTCCTGACAGTACAGATGAGCACAGTCCCAGCCCAGGAGTGGACCACGGTGAAGAGGACCACAGTGAAGAAGCTGGCAGTCCAGGGAAGCAAAGACTACAGCTGGACCACGTGCCTTCTCTCTGACCAACATTTTCACAGCAAAACTTCCACTCTGACAGCTAGAATATATTAAGCCTAATGGCCCACTAAACTCCAACACAACACATTTCCCCTTGAGAAAAGACTTTATCACAGTTTAAGGATTTTTTGTTTGTTTCAGTGTAGTATGTAATATCAGAAGACAGTAGCGCATGAAACAATAAAGAATCAATTTTGTCCTACGCAGAGATGGTAAGCTTTATGTTACAGCCTCAAGTAATATATATATTTGTGTTATTTCGAATGTAGAAAAAATTTAGTAGAATAACCAAAGTAAAGGGAATATTCATGGTCGGCACCTTGTGTTGTCTGATATCCCTTTAAACTATTCACACTATGCTGCATCTCGAGTGGCAGATAGGATTTTTTCCACGTGTGATGAAACTAATGACTGAATAAATGTACATGGTTGATTTACAAACACAAATATATACACTGCCAGCAAATAAGATTGATGTGTATTTATTAAAGCTGAATCACAAAAAGACAACTTAACCTATCTGGTGAGATGGCATTATTTATGTACTATTTGTTTCCTTTCACTACCCCAAACGTTGTTCAATGTGGGATTTTTGAATTTGTAACCTCCTTTGACAATTTATAAGACACATTATCATGATTGTACGCCTATGTCAATGAATAAAACACTAGGATAAATGTGTAGGCTTTTTGTGATGACTAAGAGTGAAAAATGTCATCCATTATCCATCCAGTGTATAGGAGCAGACTGACGCGGACTGACATGACTGTTATCAGTGTGATATAAGCCTCACTTCTGTGAGTCAGTGGTTAAGAGGCTGTAATGGATGGAGTGTACAATCAAACAACCAGATCTGGCAGAACAACTATCTACGCTGTATTCTACGGTATCCCCAACTGTAGACCAATCGTATTAAATAAACCAGTCATAATAGTATGGGTCAACATACTCCAGATGTCAGTGTATTGTGACGTGTGGATAGGATGTATTGACTAGTCGTTAATGAGTAGTTAGCGGTCAAAGATAAGTCAAGATAGGATACTGCCTTATTAATCTCCAGGCCGGAAAATGGGGGTGTGACGGCAGCAGAGAGACAAGTGAAAAATAGAGTTAAAATGTAACTATGTAACCATAATAAAAATAAATGTTCATCAAGTTGAAAAGTATCAGGCTGGAAGTATAGAATCCAGTCAACAATACATAGTGTAGTTCAGTATAGACCCATTTATTGTGCATATTGTTTATTCTCTAAATACGTTTGTGGATTGCATCATTACTATAATAATTTAGTTTTTATAAAAAATGGTCATCTGTCACCCTATTGGTCAGGATCCATGTGGGGTGTGTTCATGTTAGCAGCAGTGGTCTATGAACATCTGGGCTTCAAACAAGATATCGTTTTCTAGTGTTGGATGCTTGTGCCTCTATGGACTGATACATCTTTACAGTTATCAGATGTCAACACAATCAAAAACCGCTCCAGAAGAATCGGATTATTTCAATGCCAGAAATGATAAGAGCCCTTTAATTGAAGGTAAGTTATTTCAATAGTCTCGCTATTGTGTGCTGGAAAGCTTGTTGTTTTATTGAGGCAGGTCTATGAGTGATGCATACAGGGCAACGAGGAGTTTATTTTATTTATATGTCTGAAAAGTGATCACAGATAACCATACGGATGCATAAATATACCAACAGATACAAAATACATACAAAATTGACACATTTCACTGATGTACCTCTGTGCTTTGAAGAGCATGTACTTTGACATGTTGATGTGCAACGGAGGAAACAGGATCTCTGTAAGAGGAGACAATCGATAAACACTTCTCATTAAACCTACAGGGGTCATTGTGCCTCCATTACAGCCCTTTACTTTAGTCCTCGCCTCCCTGACATTATAAGAGTTTTAAAAATAATTATGTTGGGAGATAGTAATGACATGGCTGATTACTTTGAAATAATGATGATGGTGGCTAATGATAGATAGTTTTTTAGTCACCATGAATTAGATAAATTGCTTGGGCACACTTAAATTTAGCTAGTATGCTTTGGAAGTCAGAAGTTGTCTGTGTTTGTTTCTGAAGGAGACATGTCTCCTCCGGTCCAACCCAGAGTGAAGAGCAAGGTTGTTGTCAGTGGAGTGCGCCGCCTGAGCACCATATCAGAACAGGATGCAGACAAGGTGGACACAGATCTCCATTACCAGGTTCCCCTGGGAGGCAATGGATGGGATGAATCCAGTTTTTCCCTGTGTTCTGACAAGTACAACATCAGCAGTGGCCTCTTCTCCTTGGATTCCCACCAGCCTGACTCAGGAGGTACCATGTCTCCTCTCACCATCTTAATTGCAATATTGTGTCTCTCATATGTCTGTTATCTATGCATTACATGTATTGAAGTTTTATGTAAACTCATTTTGTTTTGGTTCCCATATCCAACACTTGAATCTCCAAAAATATATACGCATCATACATTTTCTTTGTTCATTTTCCCAGATGACTGTGCAGCTATCTTGTTGGAGTGCCTCTACTGTCGCTTCTGTGACTTGTTGGCCATGCTGCCAGACACCTGTGAGAGGGCAGTGGGCCGCTGTTTCCCCTTCCTCAAGTACAGGAAGGCTGCCAGTGAGCAGGAGAAAGGAGGAGATTGCTGCAGCTGCAGCCTGAAGCTGGATTGTGGCTGCTGCAGTGCTTGTCAGGAGACCTCTGAGCTCCTGGAGCTGGCCATGGAGATCTCTGAAGTCTGCTTTCGCTGAGTTTGCTGTGTGTTATTATTGTATTTTCTTGTATCATTACGTTTTAACAATAATTATGGGATAGTATGTAGTATCCAGAGCACTTAAAATTCCCAATTGTATTTCTTATTGACTGACAATTGTTTTATGATTAAATTCTCATAAAACAACTTATACTGAGTGTGAATTGTCATCTTTATTACACCATGGATAAAACTATGCTCAGATTTGAAGAGCCCGAGCATCTGAAAACTATATTTGGCTCCTCTCTCAACTTTTGTTACCATCAGTCAAGCTTCAAGACTCTCTCAAACCTTTCCATGATCCTCGTCTTTATTCTTGTTGTAAAGTTATTTGAAGTTATCTGAAAAGTTACGAATTTCTCAAGAAAGTACAGACAGCATACACTCTATCAACAAAAGTCGTGATATGGCTGCTGTGTATCCAGGAATAGAGTTCAGTTTACAGCAAGTGGATGGGACATGGACTCGACAAGTGGGACAGTGTGAGAAGGTGGGCCGGGTTTCAGCTTCAAAAATGTAAGTAGCCAGTTTATATTATGTATATTAGTTGAACAGTTGGAGATGTTATACACTGTGTAACATCCCATTGGTAACATCATGACAAAAAGGTGTTTTTTAATTTGGAATCTGTTTACACCAAAAACTATTGGTTTACTGAACATATTATTTTATATTATTAATTTATTAGTTAAGATTTTGTACAAAAGCATTGAGGACTAAAATCTTTCAGAAATTATGTACAATAGTAAACATGCGTGACAAGCAGTTGCATGGGTTATATTTGTGTCTTGAAAAGGGCAGTGTGGAATATCTTTCTATTTTCGTCCCAGCTGTCATTTTAGTTGTGCAGTGGTCATAGTAGAGCAATAAAAAAACTGTAAACCCATTCTGCAGGCCTTCTTTAAGTAATAATTCAAGTGGATCAAAATATATCCTTTACTGCATCCTTGCCTATACATATACAGTTACTGTTGAACAAAAAAACATTATTCTCTGTTGTGTTATCTTTCCAATGGATCCTCAGCTTTGAGAGAAAGTCAGAACACGGACACACCTGGACAGTGGTCAGCCCTATTGTGTTCACCTACAGGGTTATCCAGTGTCACAACCTTCTGGATGTGGGGAATGACACCCTATTATGGGGTCATATAGGGGACCAAGAGGAACTCAAGGCAATCAGGAGAAACTCCCAGCCTATAAGGCGCTTTGTTGCCATTGATGAGACTGTCAATCAGCTTTATGGCTTGCAGATCACCCAATACTTTGAGGCCAAAAAAGTTGTTTGCAGAATACTCTCTCTGCCAACCACGGAGGAGAATAAATCTATGGAACTGGTGACCAAGGTCCTGGAGGAGGTCCACAGGTTTGGGATTGACAGACGCTCTGAGCCTATCATAGCCATTGGTGGAGGGGTGTGCTTGGACGTGGTTGGTTTAGCAGCGTCTCTGTACCGCAGACGGACGCCCTACATTCGCATACCGACCACTCTGCTTGCTTACATTGACGCCAGTGTAGGGGCAAAAACCGGAGTGAACTTTGCGAATGGAAAGAACAAGATTGGTAGTTACATCCCTCCTATTGCCACATTTTTGGATCGTTCCTTCATCCAAACAATTCCACGCCGCCAGATCTCTAATGGGATGGCAGAAATGTTAAAGGTACACATCACTGCCTGAACATGCATGTGACAAGAGTAGAGTGTAGAGGACTAAAGCAGTATATGCATGATGTTGTATTCCTAAAATGACCTAAATGTGATGATTGACAAACATAATCCTCAAAACAATCGATAGAGTGGCTTTCCAGAAACACCGCCGAGCATCTAGGTCAGTGTTTCCCAACTTTTTCAGTCATGGCACCCTTAAAAAAGTTTCTACATTTTGCGGCACCCCCCACCTTGAGCTGAGCGTGCCCACTAATGTCAGTCAACTTATCCAGCTGCAAAGAAAATTTGTTGAAGGACTTTTACATGGCACCCCTGCTCTAGTCAGACGGCACCCCAGGGTGCAGCGGCACCTCGGTTGGGAAACACTGATCTAGGTAATGGTACATGCAACCTTTCTAGGCTCTGCATTTACAGCAACCTAAAACCCACTCTCGGACAACTCACATCAAGATATAATTGCGATGTGTAACTGCTGTGTAAAGCCTAACTGCAAGATCCTGTGTGACACAGATGGCCCTGATGAAACATCACGGTCTGTTTGAGATCCTGGAGAAGGAGGGTAGAAAGCTGCTGGACTCCAGGTTCCAGTCCTCTGATAGGACCAGCCTTGACGACCATGAGGATGATGCCTCTGTATCCACACGTATTGCCATAGAAACAATGCTGGAGGAGCTGGCTCCCAACCTGTGGGAGGATGACCTGGACAGGCTGGTGGATTTTGGTCACCTGATCAGTCCGGAGTTGGAGATGGTGAAGTCAATAACTAATGTTTTAGGAGTGTGTTGAAGGAAACACCTCGCCTAGGATATGTTAATACATTTACAAATGTATAAGAAAAGTATATCTATGCAACTGACACTAGTTGACACTATTTGTCCTGTTTTACAGAAGGTGTTGCCTGCATTGCTCCATGGGGAGGCTGTGAACATTGACATGTCCCTCATGGTGTACATAGCCCACCAGAGGGGGCTGCTGACAGTGGAGGAGAAGGCCAGAATAACTCAGTGTATGCTGGGCCTGGAGCTGCCTGTGTGGCACCAGGAATGTAGTCTGGCCCTGGTGCAGAGGGCTCTGGGGAACCGCCTAAAGCATTCGGCAGGCTCTATGAGGATGCCCCTACCCACAGGGCTGGGGTGTGCAGGTCTGAACAGGAACACCTTTCAGTGGCAGACAACACAGTCCTATCAAACAGAATGTTATACCTGTTTCTGGTTTGCTGTTTCAGTTGACACATTTGAATTCTTTCTGTTTTCTCGTATGAACAGAAATCTTCCACACTATCAGCGATGATGTCTTGTGCCAGGCTTTCCAGAGATGGAGTGATGAACTTGGTGTAAGACAACAAAACATAAACACCAATAGTCCTAGCGAGGAGTTCCAAAGAGATGACCACACTAGGAGATGATAACTAAAAGGTTAAGATTAGTTTGCAGTGTTAATGTTATGTGTACTGGTCTTTTGAATTATTACATAAAGCGAATCAAACTCTTCCATTCTGATATAAACTAGTGATTTTATCTATATTCACTCATATACAAGTATTATAGCAACTTAACAAACAGAAGACAGCAACAAATACTCAGATATAACTTTAATGTCTTGCACAAAAGTTTCAACATTCAATTCCAATGAGTTTCAGTTGGGCTCACTGACTCATTCCAAACCAGTATATTTCCATAGCTACCTCCACTTCCCCTGGCAAGAGTTGTGCTCATATGAAAATAATAATCTCAGCAGACACTATTTATCTACACCATTGAACAGGAATGCAGAACTTGTACATTAATTCATCATGGTTCCATTATGGGGCAGGGTGTTACATGGTATGACTAAGGAAAAAAACTGAATGAAGAGCTTCAGCACCATTGTGCTCCTTGTGGAGATATCCATTCTATGCATAACAATTATGTTGTCTAAAAATCAATCCTTGTTCTGTTGTCACATGTCCTGGGCATAGTCTAAGGGAAGCAAGCAGGAAGAAGAACTCTGTTGGGATCATTATAAAGGCTAGACAAATACCTGGGAAACATGTGACCACGAGGGCCAGTCTGCAGTCCAACTCCTGCAGAAAAACTCCTGTTACATCCATCACTTGAAAGTGTACTTTGTGCTTTACCGGCAGACTGATTTCCTCTTCTCTTAAATGATTGCTCTATAATCACAGAAAAAACACAAGTTCACAACTTTACGACATTAGGTAAGCTGTCAGAAAACTTCTTTGCATACTTCACTTTGATTTTGGCAACAAATTTTGGCAGTCAACACTGTAAATTACATTCCAAGAAAACACTTTTAGCTCTATAAACCCCTTTTACATCACCCATCAACCCATTTTGTAAAACATGAGTAAGCAAGAGAGAAGTGGATATTCTGTAACAGTGGGAATATTGCTTTCTAGCATCAAATGTTTCTTAGTAAAATGGCTGGCGTTTTTTTCTGTAGTCCTGTTAGATGTGGGGCTTCGGGGTACTGTGACGTGGTCTTATCCACTCTGACAAAAAAAACACATTTACCACTGCCTCCCTTAGGGAGCTCACAGCTCAGCAGAGCTCTACTAAATACCAAACACTGGTGGGAGACAACAACAACATCACACCAGTGTCCAACAGTCCTCTAGTGTGTATTTGAAACAGAAAAGACTGTAAGGCACTTTGACGGTCTATCACTATGCTAGACGCTTGACACATCATTACAACACCACAGAGCACCTACCTAATGTGTCTAATGACCTGTAAAACAGGCACAATACTGAGCTACTGCAACTCTTATCATTGCATAGTTCAAGGTGGCACTATAATCATGATCTCAATACAGCAGAACATTGTATGGTAGATAGTTGTTATTATATAAAAGGCATATTTTAGTACTTTTTGTTAAATAGTAGAAATAATACATTAACAGTACAGCTTATTGTTACTTTGAACTACAATCAATAATACAATACATTTCTTGCATTTGAATACCCTAAACATAATAGTTAGCATATGTATATATATAAAAATTGGATGTCAAACCACAATTCAATTTATCGACATCATTCCAGTGTTTTGACAATGTCATACATGACAAATCCCACAGCAATCTCCTTATATTCCTTGGCAATATGTTCACATAGTTGAAAAAAATCCTGAATATCTCTCATCCCCAAAATAGTTGGACAGGCAAATAATGACAAGTGTAACAAAACAATAATAATTTAGTAAATGGATGGATAAAACAACAAAATAAAACGTTCTTCCTATGAGATACAATTCTTAGTGAGTGCTTGCAACATAGAAAAAGTTTCATAAATATTGCATTTTACGCTGAAATAATAGTAGCGTTTCTACTGCTAGACTGACAGTAGAGCACATGCTGTGCAGTATAACACAGTATTTGATTATATTGAACCCCCAAAAGACCACTTTAAGCTAAATGGACTAAACAAAATATTTATAGATTCAATCTTGCATTTTGCATTAGGCACATACAAATATTGGGAAAAAACAACTAGTGAAATAAATAAATCATGATCTATAAATCATGATCAATGGTGTCTCCATCTACATTAGTTTGTGTATGTGTATGTATGTGTCTGTGTGTGTGTGTGTGCACAAGGTGTACAGTACTTATCTCTCCATGTTAAATTATTTGAATTGTAAATCTGAGTTAAGAAATATTTTTTCTAAGGCATTTGCACTTTCAAGTTTATTCTAAGACACAGAGTGTAAGCACAAAATAAATAAATATGGTCTATACCTACACCTTTCAATTATCTACATATTTGATAATAAAAGGGAGAGATTCTTTGGATCAATATAAACATGTCAATCAAACCTGAATATCTTACATACTTTAATTACTGTCTAGAGGATTTGGATATCGATACCATTCCTCAACTCTTTAACATCATAAAATCATCAATTCTTCATATCTGTCCATGAAAATATGTTTGAGGGCCAGCAGATAATAGCCAAAGAATACGGATGAAAAACATGTAAACACCTGAAAACAACAACAGGCAGGTGTTTCCTCTCTGGCATCTGGGAAGGTTGTCTGTGGAGGGATGTAGATAAATGTTGACGTTTTTTTTACCAGTAGAGGGTGCTAACAGCTCTGATCGTTCTCCTCCATGCTTATACTGCTCTTGCGACTGCTGTCCTTAGAGGCTTCAGGGGATACAGAAGAGAGCAAAGGGTCTCGACCTCCCACCGGTGACAGGGTGTCCTCCATAAGGATGTCGCTGAGCTTAGTGGCCACCTTGGTGTGAACGATGTAGTTGCCTTGGTGGCCTGTGATAGACTGCTGGCTCTCTGTGTGAGTGGAGGAGCCCTCAGTGAGCTCAAGAGGAGTGGGATGAGCTGGGTCTGAAGTGCAGGCTGGATGGTGCTGGTGTTGGCTGTGGAGGGGGTACAGGTCTCCCAGAGCAGACTCCTGCTTGATGGTCTGGGTAGACATAACTGCCAAACAAAGAGCTGAGGCATTTATGCCTAAACCGTGAGCCCGCGTCTGCATCTCTAGTTCCTGATCCACATAATGACAGAGAGAAGGAAGAAAAAGTTAAAGAAAAGGACAAAGACAAAGGGGGGATAAGTAAATTGGGCAAGGGTTTAGCAATGTTTCATCTTGAGGTGTTTTAAAAAATACAACCCCTTCTTCTCCATCCAGTGCCCATAGACAGTACCTGTATTCTGAGGATCAGGTGTCGGTTGGCATGTTCAAGCTTTTTCTGCCTGTTCTCTAGCTCCTTAGCCCTCTGCTGCTCCCTCTGCAGCTTCCGAATGTAGTCCACAGATGCCTTGAGAATGGTTCCTTTGTTCCAACGCATGTCCCTGAGCAAGATTATAGAAAATATGACATTCTTAGATTCCATCATACTCACATTTTCACGACTGAACTGCAGAAGAGGTGGCTAGCAACAATGTTCAGTGTTTCCCACAGATTAGAAAGCTATATGTGGGGGGGGGGGGGGGGGGGGGGGGGTGTTGTTTCATGTCAGACGGGGGGGGGGGTCGAAATAATTCACAAAATCAATCAACAACAACAAACAAATAATTTCTGCATATGCAGGTAGCGACGCTGCATACAGGGTGCTAAATAACTATTTAACTGGTCGGCTCCATGACGCCGGGTAAGTAGCTAGCTCTTGAAACTTCTCACCAAAACAACGAAGGGGAACCTTCGATTAAGACATGTCCGTCGGTACCTAGCGAAAAGTAGCCTCAACTTTCCTAGACCTTTAGCTACGGCACTAATGCTGAAGGCTCGCTGATGTAGCTGTCGGTCTCACTAGAACGGCGTATGCATCGTTGCTAACGTGTGCTGACGTAGTGACTGTGTGTGTATGTGAGAAAGACGCGTGCGTGAAAGAGACGGAGGGAGAGCAGGGAAAGGAAATGCAGCTGAACGAATACGCTGCGTGTTTTTACCTAAATAGCGATAAAAAAAAATGTTTACGAAACGCAATGTGTGGCGGCCGGTGTTGATTCTGTGGCGCACCGCCACAAATTAGTCTATGTGTGGGAAACACTGATAATTGTTGGCAGCATGATTCTGAATTCAGAGCTATTAGGGATGGGACCATATGGAATTATTCAGCAATTATTTTTTATGAATTAATAATTGATTTCCTGCTGTATCTTTTCATACTAAAAAACAGAAAATCTTTTCAGATATTTATGTATTATTTACTTACAATTTGCATAAAGATCCTCTTAATTTGACCTTTTTAGAAACCTCACTGCCCTACTCCACATCTTCCCATGGCTCCTCTCGCTTGTACCCTACCTTGCTGTTAATTGTCAACTGGCAACCCCAAACCTCAAAGGTATGTGTACACTCAAAATAGTATGGTATTTCCCATACAAAGCACTTCTCTCACCATTGGACCAATCTCTTCCTCATGTTTGGTGAATATATAGTAAATACGTTTAACTTACGGATCATTCGATTTTGGAATTAGGGTTCCCAATTCTTTAATCCTGTCATTGATGTTAAACCTCCTTCTTCTCTCAACTACATATAAGGGTAAAATGGAGAGAAGGATAAGGAGACAGAAAGTAGTAGGACGAGGCAATATCATTGCCTGGTCATAGGAGGTAATACAGCATTCTTGCACAATAACGCTGTTCCATAACACATATACAATGTGTTATGGAACAGCGTTGTCAAGGACAATGACAGCATTATATTGGTTCAGATAACTCACTCAGGTTATGGTTGTCCTTCTTCTGTCTCTCCTTTGCTTGTGCTCTAACTTCGGACCCTGAAATTAGACGTGAGTGTTACAAAAAGAGGACAGCTATGGCACATCACAGTCTCTCATTACATTTACATTTAGCAGACGCTCTTATCCAGAGCGACTTGCAGTAAGTACAGGGACATTCCCCCCGAGGCAAGTAGGGTGAAGTGCCTTGCCCAAGGACACAGTCATTTGGCATGGCCGGGAATCGATCTGGCAACCTTCAGATTACTAGTCCGAGTCCCTAACCGCTCAGCCATCTGACTCCGTCATTAATGTGGATTGTTGGGATGTTCAGTAAACAATGGCTAAGCAGACACACGTACCTACGGGAAACCCTTCAGGCCTTATATAGTTTTCAAACTTGCCACAGGATCCAGACTTGTCCATCATGTGCATGATGGCGGGAGATTGGGAAACTATTTAAAAGATTAAGGATAGAGTTACAATGTATTTCTCATTTGTGTGCGGCAAAAAATATTCAGCCAAATAACAAAAAATATACAATAAAACTGTCTCTGTTCTCTTCATAAATTCAGTCCATATGTCAAAGCTTTTATGCTGGTAGAACTCCAACAACTTGACATTGAGAGGTTTGTGGTTAAATGTTAAATGTAAGTTAACCCTGGGAAATGGTTCTCTGAAGCCATGTTGTCTACTCTACTCTATACAACGGCTTGGAGAGGCTTTTGGATAGTGTTGTAGTGTATGTGTGTGTCAACATGTGTATTTCTGTGTGTTGTTGAGATAATAATATATGTTAATAGTGTTTTATAGTGTTAGATGCTTAGCTAGGTGGTTGGGACCCACTGCTCACCAGAGAATTCCCTTTTGATGTTGGGGAGGTTGGAAGGACAGGAGTTACTGATGGTCAGCCCGGGAGGGGGCATGCCCTGGTTCCCATACATCTCTAACAAGTTGGTATTCACAGGGATCTGAAGAGACAGTTTAGCCATGCATTAACTGTAGTGACAGTATAGGAATTTGAAGTTGGAAAATGTGTAGTGTAGGAAAATAGTTAACACATTATATACATGTTATATTTCAGTTCTTTGTAAGGTCTAAACTACAACAAGATTACTTGTGAGGATCTGCATACCGTGCTGGCCATCTGAAGCCCTGGGTCCATCAACCCCAGGATGTCATCATTGTAACTGGACTCCAAACTAATAATATCATCAATGACATCATCCATCTGAAACGAGAACATTTCTGTTTACATGGAATAATCAATAGTAAGTATGTTTAGGAAAAAGTATGAATGGCATATCAAGCTTGGCTGTGCATGTCAGTAAAAATACACCTAAAGCAAACACATTACCTCTTTCTCACAGTTAGAGTTGAGAGTCAGTAAGGCCATAGGGCTGTTTGGGGCACTGTTGCCCGGCCCCGGAGGCATGCCCCCGTGGTCTGAGGGCTGGTTGTGGCAGGGCAAGCTAACCACCTGGGAGCCAAGCTTGCCCAGGTACCGCTTGACTTGCTGCTGCTGGGACTGCTGTATGTGGTACTTGGTTGGGTTCTCCAGGTGTGTCTGGACCTGGAAAAGATAAACATAGGGAAATATAGAGATGGTGAGAGAAGGAAAGGATAAAATGCACAAAAAAGAAACACAAAAAAGAGAAGCAAGTGCCTGACAGGGAAAAGGGGGTGAAGATTGATTCTATTTTGATGTAAAATATTTTATTATTTAGAACATTTTGAAAAAAGTCCTCAATACAAATGTAAAATTTTTACACTTTACCATCTGAAGAATTTATATAAAAAAATTAAAAGGTTAATGACATCGACAGTTTTTTAAATATGCCATTATGTTGCAATAACTGACATAATACATCAGTTTAGAAAATAATAAAAAACATGGTGACACGGAATATTTAGTACCAACCTGATAATAATGGTAATCAAGCATCTCCAACATTTTGTATATTCCAAGATGATAAATCCTAAACTGTATGTTTTTCCATTAAGTTTTTTCCTATTAAGTGGCTTAAAAGGACTAATGACATTTGCTTTCCCTGACTCTTTCCAGAAACACTGAAGGAGAAAAACATCCGGTTCTGCTTTAAAAGGCAAAGCAAGTCATTAGTTATGCATGTTAGCAAATCAGAGTAGGATACAAGACGTCTACAGTAGTGTTGGTTTATGCATCTGAATTTGATATGGTCCATTTATGGTCCTTTTATTGACGTCAGAATAGTTGTCTCACAAAGAGGCTCTTTCTACAGCCCAGCTCTCCAGTTTACTGACACTTGCCTTAAGGCCAGATAACTTTTCATCCCTTCTTCAACCCCATCATTGTTCAGTCTTCAGTTCCTCACCTAGCTTGGGATGTGTTACAACAACTTGTAAAATGCTAAGATCACTAAAATCATGATTTCGTCTACCATTTTTTTTCTTTTTTTGTTGTTTCAATATATTGGGGGGCTCCTTTATTCAGTATATGCTATGAAACCAAATGATTTAAAAACATCTAATTAATGATGATATCATTATATTGTTATATTATTGTTATATTATTACAATAATATAACAATATACATGTTGAACTGTGTAGCTACTGCACCTACAGTACTGTGCAAAAGTCTTTAGAATATTTTAAAAGTAAATAAAAAATGCACTCAAAGGTGCACTTTTAGACAGCCTCACAAATAAGAAAACATGTAAGACAATAATCCCAATATTTGAGAAATTATTCATGCAAAATAAGTCGTGGGTGCCTTAAGACTTTTGTACAGTACTGTTTGTTATCACAGCATATCTAAGAACTAAAAAAGAGTTACAGTTTGATCCAAGAGATGCAGTTTTGAATTTTACAATCTGTTATGCATGTGTGTCCAACATGTGTGGTAATTACTGCAGTCATGCTTAGTAATGCATGGAAACTGAGCACAAGTTGAAATAGACAAGTCTATAACCATCTTAATGTGAAAACATGTCTTGGATATGATTTTCATCTACCTAAAGGATTACATGTAATGGGTTAATTAGGTAGTTGTGTAGAGTTTAGAGACTACACAAACCTAAAAGGCAGTTACAAGGGCATTTACTACTGAGTTGACACAAAATCAGTAAAAGTAAAGTAGTCTTTCTATTGTTTGCGGTGAAGGGTCTTCCATGTGAATGTCATGAGAATAAGAACAGTTGTTGTACATAACAAATATTCAATCAATCAATGTAATGGAGTTTTTAAAGGCAATCATGCCAGCATAAAAGTACGAGATGTAGTTTCACTGGGTATGTTGAATGGTGTAGATGACAGAGGTGTGTTGTTTCGAGAGGCCTGAGGCCATCCTTTAAACAACCCCATTGACCTACCGGGTCTCATGGTTAAAAAATACATTAACCATACTAAACTCACTGTCCCTACTTGGCTGACCCATTCATCCATCTTCCAAAAATAGCTCTACATGAACCAATAAATTACGTCACACTTTTACCTATGAGGATGACCATGCAGTTAAGAGCCCAATCAGCTGGTATAGCAAATAACACTTATTAACCAACCATGCCTAAAAAGCATGACCACTTACATCACCACCCCTTACTTTTAACCAGCTGAATACACTCTAAACAGAAATATACATTAATCCAGTATCTTTTTCTTCCATTAAATAGGTTTACCAATGACAGAAAGTCAAATACTTGAGCGTGAGATTGGGCTTTCACCTGACCCTGAAGAGCATTGAATAATAATAATATGGTAGGGTTAGCCAATGCTTTTATCCAAAGCGACCAACAGTGGGGGGATTTGAATTTGCCACCTTTTAATCTTCAGTCAAATGTTCTACCAAACACAAATAAAAAATTTAGTTTAAATTCTATATTCCATATTAAAATTAGATGAAGGATAAGAGTGCATCAATTGGAATATACATGAGCACACACACATACACACATACACCAGAGAGAGAGAGAGAGAGAGAGAGAGAGAAAGAGAGAGAGAGAGAGAGATAGAGAGAGAGAGAGAGAGTTTGGAATTGCCCTTTTCCTGCTTGAAGAAAAACAAAGGGTTCATTAAGTCACCAGTGCAGCAGGGAAGCAACAAATAAGAAAAGGTGAGGATAAAACATCTTGTGAAAGACCCTTAAACATCCAGAAACAAAGCAAAGGCGCCTACATCATAGTGAGAAGGCAAATGTCCATGAAAAGAGAACAAATGCTGCCCACATGTTTCAAGATAGGTACCCTCTGGGGTTTAAGAGTGATAAACTAATCTTTCCTATTTTATCTTCCCCATTCACCACCAGTCCTACATACTTTTCTTAAGGGATTCAGTGTCCCACAGCATTTTCTAGAACTGTTCAAATTCCTTTCTGTGTAATACTTATTGTGGTAAGGAATGTTATGATTCACTGGTTACATTCTGAAGAAACATAGCATTCTTGACATACATTTATCCACATCATTAAGATCCCAAAAGATATCCCACATGCCATGCAAATGTTATCATAAGACTATATATACAGTATTTTTCTAACACAATATAGGATTTAATTTGTCATCATGTCAAACATATACAAATATATTTGTTTTTATAATATTATTACATATTTTAGCATATCCAAATATATGTTTGAGAGAATAAAATACTGTGGGGAGGGAGAAAGGGGTGGGATAGCTACCTCCATTAGTATAATATCCCTGAATATCCTCAAAAGACATCATATACAGTGCCCTCCAAAAGTATTGGAACAGTGAGGCGAATTCCTTTATTTTTGCTGTAGACTGAAAACATTTGGGCTTGACATCAAATAATGAACGTGAGACCAGAGATCAACGTTTCAGCTTTTATTTCCAGGTATTTATATCAGGATCTGATGCACAACTAAGAAAATATCACATTTTGTTTGAATCCACCCATTTGTCATGTGAGCAAAAGTATTGGAACAGATATACTTAAAACATATTTAAGTGAATAAGACTTAATATTTAGTTGCAAATCCTTTGCTTTCAATAACTGCAGCAAGTCTGTGACCCATTGACGTCACCAAACTTTTGCATTCTTCCTTTTTGATGCTTTCCCAGGCTTTCACTGCAGCCTCTTTCAGTTGTTGTTTGTTTTGTGGGGTTCCTCCCTTCAGTCTCCTCTTAAGCAGGTAAAATGCATGCTCTATAGGGTTTAAGTCTGGAGATTGACTTGGCCAGTCTAATACCTTCCATTTCTTGCCCCTGATGAACTCCTTTGTTGTTTTGGCAGTGTGTTTTGGGTCGTTATCTTGCTGCATGATGAAGGCTCTGCCAATCAGTTTGGTTGCATCTTTCCTTAAATTGGCAGACAAAATGTTTCTGTAGACTTCCGAGTTCATTTTGCTGCTGCCATCATGTGTTACATCCTCAATGAAGATTAATGAGCCCGTCCTAGAAGAAGCCATGCAAGCCCAAGCCATGACATTACCTCCACCGTGTTTCACAGATGAGCTTGTGTGTTTGGGATCATGAGCAGTTCCTTTCTTTCTCCAAACTTTAGCCTTTCCATCACTTTGGTAAAAGTTAATCTTTGTCTCATCAGTCCATAAAACTTTGTCCCAGAATTTTTGAGGTTCATCTCTGTACTTTTTGGCAAATTCCAGCCTGGCCTTCCTATTCTTCTTGCTAATGAGTGGTTTGCATCTTCTGGTGTAGCCCTTGTACTTTTGTTCATGAAGTCTTCTGCGAACAGTAGATAGTGATACCTTCACTCCTGCCATCTGGAGGTTGTTGCTGATCTCACTAACAGTTGTTTTAGGGTCTTTCTTTACAGCTCTCACAATGTTTCTGGTCTTCCTTGGTCTACCTGTTCGACGTCTGTTACTTAGTACACCAGTAGTTTTCTTCTTCTTCAGGACATTCCAAATGGTTGTACTGGCTATGGCCAATGTTTCTGCAATGGCTCTGATTGATTTTCCATCTTCTCTAAGACTCACAATTGCTTGTTTTTCACCCAAAGACAGCGCTCCGGTTTTCATGTTGTTTTCACCTCTGAATACAGTCTGCATAGACAAAACCTATCTTACCCAATCTGAACCTGAGTGTAGACATTCAGTGGTATTTATTGATTGAATAATGTATGTAATAGGACACACCTGGGCAACAAAACACACCTGTCAGTCATATGTTCCAATACTTTTGCTCACGTGACAAATGGGTGGGTTCGAACAAAAAGGTGATATTTTCTAATTTGTGCATCAGATCCTGATGTAAATACCTGGAAATAAAAGCTGAAACGTTGATCTCTGGTTTCACATTCATCGTTTGATGTCAAGCCCAAATGTTTTCAGTCTACAGCAAAAATAAAGGAATTGGCCTCACTGTTCCAATACTTTTGGAGGGCACTGTAGGTTGACCTATTAAACAGTGAAATTCTGTGCAGATACAGATCTCTGCACACACACAACAGCTTTAAGACAGTAAGTCTATGTGTAGCATTCAACACAGTCCCATGGCCATGAAAAAACTGTCCCCACATACAGAGATGATAATGCATCTCCGTTTAGGGATGAAGGGGAGTTATGTGAAGAAAACAGATAAAGATTAGTCTTTCGTTCCAGTGTTCTCTGGATGTTCCTCGATGCCCCTAGGTAGAAACATTAAGTGAACGTTTCTTTCCGTTTGCAGAGTAACAGAATAGAGGGGATTGTCTGAGTTTAAGATCCTTTGTATGCTTTGCACTTGCAAAAAAACACACAGTTCTAAGACAGCTGGATACCAGGATGATAGCATGGTATAGGAGGATCACATATTTTGTAAATGTATCATTTCTAGTAATTAAATCATGGCTGCAGTACAGTATACTCTACTTTAATAAAGATACTATTGCATGTCAATACCACTATTATATACAAAAGTAAATATTAATAGGATCAAGTACATTGTGGGACTACAAAAGATCAGAATTCTGTTCAGGAATTACAACTGGTGTTATCCAAAAGCTAAACTATTCTTAAATATTTTCTTTTGAGCATTATGTAGTACTTTGTTCTTTTCTTAGTACAGTTAATCCTTTTACAAAATCTAGAAAAATTATGTTGAACCCTTTAGGAAATGGTACTACATATATTTCAAAGCAATGTTTTTTTTTCTTAAATATGCCATGGAATGACAGCAGCGAAGGCTAATTACTAGCATTCTTTGCTGAATTAGCGTTGGGTGTGTGGTAAGACTGTGCTTGCTTTTGTCTTGATCCCCAAACTGATCCCTTACTTATTCTTCAGAAGGTTAGAGGTCACTTGGTTAACTAGAGGTCCAATCAGTCTTTAGACAAACTCATCTAAGCTTTATGTTTGCAGCTCTGCCTGGTACCCCTGAGCTGGTTCTGTAGATGTGTGTGGATCCTGCTAATCTATTCACAGACAGGCAAGCAGGCTCAACAGCGCCAAGAACAGGCCATTCATTTGGAAACTTCAGTCAATGCAGAATGCCTCTTATGCTCCTCCCATATAAGACATATTTCTTTAGCTTGTCGTACTATGCTCTTTCATTAGGGATATCCTAATTCTCTCAAAGAGTTTAAGATTATGCCGACTATAAACAATGTTTATACTGCATGTGGAGGGTAATGGTTTCAATGAATGTATTTGTCTTTCATGTCCAGAACCATGCCACACATGTTCAGAGTGATGACAAGACCACAGAGCCAGCTACAACAAAAACAACTTAAACCTCTAGAACGTTTCACTTAGTTATTAGGTCTAAAATAAGCTCTTCACGTGCAGCTACTTTTTAGTAATAGTACACGTTCAGTCAAATTTCACTTAATCAATGCATATACTTAATATGGTTTTGTGATTTCTGTAATCTATTATTAGTCATAAATAAAGTTATGTTTACAGTATATGGCATGTTTAGGTTAATATACACAGGTAAAGACAATAGTAAATTCCTTGTTTGTGTAAACTTACTTGGTGAATAAAGCTGATTCTGATTCTGTTTTGTGTTTATACAATATAATTCTATTCTATTCATTTACCATTTACTATATTATTATACACTTGAATATAGTAATACAATCTCTTATATTCTCTTATATTCTCTCTTGACTTAGCACTGGTTTGTCCAACTTTGAGTGAATCATAAATGACACACTCAGCAGTTGTCTTCTGAATGTGGCTTGATAACAAAAAATCTTGCTAATCATCATGCATGCCAACTAAAATGCACCCTTTCTGTCTAATGTTTCAGTCATACAATAAACCTGCTGTAACAGAGTCAAAAAAACGCTATAGATATTTTACAGCTCTGTCATCAATCTTATATCTGATACAACATATTGATTTGCAATTGTATAGAACTATTACTATATATTATGAAAATGATTTAACAACATTTAATGGGACTGGTAAAAAGTTGTACAATAATTGTCAATTCTAAACTGAGGCAAGGGCCCCATTCCAAAGTCCTCTACATTCCAGCATTTTCTACATTATCAATTCTATTCAAAAAACAAATCTATAACATAAATGCAACTAAACCCAAGAAAACTTACCAAACTGTCTTTGCAAGTCGTACTCTCAAAGTATGGTGTATGGTGGTAATTATCACACTGTCTCCAACAGGACAGAAAATCTGCAGCAGTCTCTGGTCACTGACTAACAAGGAATCAAAGCTATGAAAAGATGTGAATGTAGCTGAGCAAATAGGATTACAAATGGCTAAATCCAAATGGCTGGAAGCACAGCATGCATTAATGAGGAATTCTCTCAGGAAAGATAATCCCCATATGTATTTTAACACACTTCACTCAGCACCACGTTGTTTCCCTTCTCTACTTTTACACCAATTACAACCATGCTTGCGAGACAGTAAATGATACTCATGCCAATACAACTTTGATCCAGTATAAGGGCTATAAGAATGAAACCTGACAGTATAAGGGCTATAAGAATGAAACCTGACAGTATAAGGGCTATAAGAATGAAACCTGACAGTATAAGGGCTATACGAATGAAACCTGACAGTATAAGGGCTATAAGAATGCCTTAAACCTGACAGTGACATATTCAGAACAGAGAGTGTGGATGGCTGTCAGATCAGTCTGACCAGCCAGAGAAGGGGAATATCCCAGCTGTAAGTGAAGTACATTAAAAAGAAGCCTACCTTGAGTACCTCCATGGGCACCTGGGCGGCAGGTGGAAGGCTGGGGGGTGCACTGACGTTGATGGCAGGGGTCTGGGCAGTGGTGGTCTGGGGGTACTGGGAGGCCTGCTGTCTCTGCTGCTCTCTGCGCTCCTGTTCCTGGAGCTGCTCCCGCATCAGCTGCTGGCGCAACAGGATCCTGGAGCTCACGGCTGAGGAGCTCAGCAGAGGCTTGGAGGAGCTATGCTGGTCGGATGGGTTACTGGTAGGAGTAGGATGACACAAGACAACAGCATCAAACCCGGACAGAACCAGACCAGGAGGGCAAACAGATGGAGAGGTAAAGGGGTAAGGGGATGTGGAAGGGGATGACAGCAGGAAAAGAAGCTAGGAGTGGAAGGGGTAGAAAAAGAATCAAGGTGAGGTCAGATTAGAGGTGCACGCATGTCTGATGTTATACAGTATGTGAAAATATTTGTCTATTTGCATTAAATTAATATAGTACAGCTGTTCATAGTTCAAAACGAGGAACATGTATAGTACAAAAAGAGGAAAAAGTTAGTTTTTAAGTCTTGTTGGTAAATTTAGAAGTTTGCTTCCCAGACAGAGTGTTGCAGGCTCAAAATAGAGAGGTTCTACTGAAGCAGAAGTATTTGAGATGAAGCCTTCCACCGAGTGAGTGATCTTTTTGATAAACCTCAGTAAAATGTCTTACCAATCCAGCTGTGCAGTAATCGCACTAATTAGCCAGTCCAGTCAAACGCACCAAACAGTGCCTTGGTCTACAGCGCATTCATTGGTGCTGTCCACATACCATAAATCTCCTTTAACTCATTTAATCTCATTGTTTAACCCCCTAATCCCTCCCATTATTGTTTTTTCTGTGTTCTGTGCAAGCAATTTTTATGCGACTTAAATTCGGTCAAGATACTTGAGTATTGATGACCATTTATTGATTACCGTAGACTTGGAAATAGGTTTGACTTTGGCGGGGTGGATGTGAGAAGCACTCCCTGCCTCTAAGCATTAGCGAGCAACAGACATACAATATAAGGAAGGGAGAAAATCCCCCTGATGGACAGTAACATACAGACAACACGGGGAGATGGAGATGATGGAGGGCGGCAGCAGCAGAGAATCATACAAAAACCGGGGGTGAGTGTGCATGTATCCATGCAGATGAGTGTACATGTATCCATGCAGCATTTATATTGCTGCCTTTTTTCGGACATGGGCTTGGACTTGCTTGTTACTGGCTTCACACAGGTGAAGTTGATGAGCGAGATGACACTCGCTGCCCGAGTTCCATGCCTGAACTAGGCTTAGCTAATTTACACTTGGAAGAAACAAATCTCATTATAAAGAAGTAATGACAGAATGTCTGGAAACAGTGAATCATCTTTGACAAAGTCTGTATGGGGGGACTGATGACTTATATAATTCCAGAAGCAAAATAAAAAATCGTATTAATAGGGCACTATTATCTCCATCTGATGTTGCCCTTTAAGTCATCCTCAATCTCAAGCTTCATCACGTACGTACATCTTTCTGGAAGTTAGGATGTTAAACAACAAACTGATTCAACATTTCTCAGTTGGGCATCAAATGTTGCTCAAAATGTTGTATCACATAAATACTAGAATGTGTTGTTGATGTAGACAGAAATTAGCTGAAAACACACAGATTCAAACAGTTTCAAGTGGGTTTATTCTGTATGTGCCAAGTATGTTCATCCCCAATTGCCTGCAAAATGGCATTTTGCCAAGTGGGCCTAAGGAGAACACAGTAACCAATAAAAAGCCCTTTTGTTCAGCTTAACTTTCCACTTTTGTGTGTGTACACCTCCTTTGTGTGTGCGTGCTTGAGTACTAAAAAAACACAATGGTCACACAGTTTTCAGCTGCCACAACCCCCTGGCTAGTAGGCTGGCAGGGGAGTGTTCCTGACCTGGGGTTGATCTAGAACTGAGCCAGCCCTCCTCCTCACACCGTAGAGACCTGCTGGCTACAAAGCAGCTCTGTCTAGTGGGATAGCCACAAAACTGTACTAACTATAAATACTCATAATATCCACTGGATTTCCAATATCCCCCCCCCCCCCCGTGTAAATTGTACAGCGTACACCATAGTACTGATAGTCTGTGCCCAAAGCATTTCTTTATTATCATATTATATTATAGCTACACTGTTTTGTTTGTTCATTCATTTCCATCACCTACTAAAAAAGTATGCTACTATCTCACCTTCATCAACACATGACTAACAACACTGGTTATTAGTCAGTGAACCCTCGAGCAGAGAACACTACAAATACAATAAACGTAATTGTTGAAAACTTTAATGTCCTCTGCGATATTTAGTGTTGTAACATACTTACAGTTGATTTAAAATTCAGACCTACCAGAATTTTTTAAACTTAAAATTACATATTTAAAAGCACAACAAAGGGGGAACATTTTCACTGACAGAGACATACTGTATACTTGAAACTCCACCCACACACACACAAACGTGTTTTTTTTTACACACAAACATACCGAAACTGCACATACTTGCAATACCACAGCTGGGAAGCTGCCACACTCCCAGGTGGTTGGTGTAAAAAGAGCAGTGTCTGTACACTTGTACTCCTAAGGTTTCCATGTGTGTTTGTTTTGCCTGAAGGTGCAGCGCCCGCCCTTGGAGAGCAGTGAAAGTCATGTTGGCTATGCAGCGCTTTAAGTGTGTCAGAAAAGGGGGAGGCTCTAAGGCCAGGCCTGGAAACTCCAATCGCTACATAGAATCAATGAGAGATGAACAGCCCAATCCTGGCAACCCCAATCCACACACAGATGCCCGGGAAGTCCCTACCAGAAAAAAAGAGTCTTTGAATCATCACAATCAAGGTACAGGGGGCTCTGGCCCAAAAAGTGGGTTGTCATAAGTCCATTTATGGCAAATTTACATTGTAGACATTACTCCACTAGAGGGCACATTTCCATCTCAGAGCTCACCTTCATAATCACCTTGTAAATCCCGACTGCATGTGGCGTGGTAGTAAGGTGAATCAGCTGTCTTACAGAACTATAGTGCACAGCCTCCCTGCTGGAGTGCACCCTGGAGCTGTGTTAATGACACACGAGCCACACGCACACTGATCCTGTCTCAGACCCCTCTTGCTCACTACACTGCTGCCTGCCTGCTGCCACAAGCCCCCTGCAAACTCCTTCATCACTCAAGTCTGACATTCAACTGTATAAAATAGGGAAACAGTTCTCACTCATAAAAGTGGGTGACTATTGCAGTTTACGGCAACTGTTTTGCCAGCTGTGATTGTAACTTTTACAGAACTCCATTGCACAAAACAAGTATTTACTATTCATAAACTAAAACATCTTAATTTAGCAGGAAAACATAGAATGGCTAGCTGTTGAAGCCTCAGAAAATATAATGGGGTTCTTTGTTATCATATTTACTGGAAGCTAAGGCTGGCTGGGATAATTTGAACTTGCCTGGTCCTATTTCTATAATTAGGTTTTATGCTTTTCAGTCTCTTCACTTGTTGACAGTATGGTGGCCTACACATGCTGACACTGTTTGCTACAACACGTTCTGGCATAAAACCCCTCAGGAAAATGGGTCTCTCTATACTCATGTCCTGGATGATATTTGGTGTGTAATGAGAGCTACAGAATAACTTTTTAAAGGACAATTAAATAAATGTAATGACCCATGGTTTACCATACATAGGCAGTTGTAAATAGTTGACCTCATTCTGCCTCCTGCCACATACAGTTTTAACCAAACACAACAACCTTTTGATAACAAATATAGACAATGAGGATTACAATTTGATGGTTTTCTTTCCACGATGATCATATTCCTCAGAGATAGACCACATAGAAAAAAAAAATATTGTCTAAACATACCGAAAGAAATCCCAGTCAGAGTATGAGTAGGAATGCAGCGGTGGGATGATTACACAACCACTGGGCAGAGTCTCCCAGTCTAACACCTGTCTCTGTCACTTAGAAAGCTGATGTCCTTTCCTCATCCGAGATCAGCAGGAACACCACCACTCTGCCCAATCTGGCATCTCTGGAAAGGAGACCCTGGACAGGAACAGCCTGCACCCTTCCTCTCAGAACACTGGGTGCCTCCCAGCTGAGGACTATCTCACACAAAGACAACCCAGTTATACACTGGATCAGATTTTAACATTGGTCAACATTTCTGATGTTCTTCAAATTTGGTTTCATTTGCCTGTGATTGAATGCATGACTAAACCTGAAATATCATTCCATATTCAGCTCTGACGTTTGCATTGGTTACCCTGCAAAAAAAGCCCTACACCTACACCCTAGCCCCTCTCAGCATCAGAGTTGACACATCAACTCCTAAATTTACACAGCTAATTTACACTGCATAGAAGACAAGGTTTGCCGTCTGTCTCACGTCTATATTAGGCACACACAGTCTAGCACGCAGTCTGAAATCTGCTCTCTGCCAAAATACACATGAGATAACACGAAAACAAATGTGTCTCTAAATTGTTAACCCATTTATAATTTCAAATTTAGTAACATTACACCTGAAGGTAATGAGACCAGATATTTCACCTCCCATAGTTCCTGTCCACCCTCACTATAGGAAGAGACTTCAAGATCACTCAGACAGAAATTCAGCAGATTTATGTAAGCATCATCTGATACTTATTGTGGCATAATGTGTGAGTGACAAAAAAGTAGGCTACTATGTTGGAGACTTGAAATACAACATCTAATTCTGTAGGTGTGGACATGATCTTTCAGTGACAGTGAGAAACGACATATTGCTGCAATAGCAACGGCTCAAATCCAGGGCACAGATAAACCATTCAGTTTATAAATTAGTAACAATGTAATTACATTTTACTAATGGAGAAATTAAGTTAAAAATTATGAATTAAGTTAAAGGATTGACCAATCCAACATGGCCACTTCTTGTTCTACCAATGTTTTGGCAGAATTTTAAACAGAAAAGTAAAAACTAACTGCAGACAGCAAATACTGTAGGCCTACACTTTAACAAATTGTGGTGCACCATAAGTCCCCCACAAGAACTGTGCCTAGACACAGACAATCACTGTCACTTTAAGGCAGCATTTAAAGACACATATACACCCACCCACTCAGACACAACCTTTCTTATTCTGTGGAACGTCTGCTTTGTAATGAGGTCACATGTTTCTAACATTTAACACAATAATGAAGAGGTGGGCTAAAGCAGCCAAGGCCAGAAGAGACAATGTTACTTCAAAATACTCCCATTAAGAATAGGCATACCTACAATACCTCTACACGCTACAGCTCCACAAAATAAAAACATTAAACCACAGAGATGCTTTCCCTGTATGTGTGTGCACTGGGATCATATTCATACAACTTGCCTGAGCTCAGGTTTACAATTAGGGAAGGTGTCTATTTGCACTTCTTCTGGGCTAATACAAACTCCTAAACTCCATGTACATGCATGCTAGTAACAATGGGGTGACTGGATGTTTAGATGTTTAAAACTAGTCTGGGGCAGCCTAGATCCCGGTAAAGAGGTGAAAGGTCATATCAGACTATGGACCTGACTCAGCTCCCTTGCTCTTTGTCTAGCTAGGCAGAGGCTACAATATAGTAAAGCATAATGTAGGGTTATACTGTAAGCCTAAAATCTAGTGGTTCTGGGAGTATCAATATTAGGACATTCAAAGTGATCTGTCACTTTTACATTTGAAGATATGGCTATACTAAACTAAACTTTTTATACTTTACAAATCATATGCTGTGTTGAAAGGAATAGTCATTCGGCTATTACCTGATCCACCTAAATAATGAATTAGTAACATAAAGTTAACTCATAACACTATTGGCACTTAATACACACATGGTGTACTGAGTAACTGTTTCAAGCAATCGCCTGTTCAATCAAATAATGTGACTTCATATTCACATAAATTACCTTAAAGCCACATTCAAAAGGAAATAGCTATTGAGAAAAAATCTAATGGTTCTAGATGTTCAAAATCTTTCAACAAGTAGGCCTATTATTTCTTACTGTCAATACTTGAAGTTAATATTGACAAGACAACACCCATGTGTTGCATAACTGCGGTGCAATAGATGAACCGTAAGGAATGAGAGGCAAACAGATCCCTCCTAGAAAGCTCGCAATGCCCCAAATGGGACAACATCCTGACGGAGACGCGTCGGCCCTCTGTAAAATGCAATTCTCAACAAAATACTATACAAACTTTTAAAAACATGCAGTCTCAACCGCTATTAGCATAGGAGATAACAGTTCCCAGGAATTAAGGCACTGACCTGTTTTTGAGAGGCTGACTTTTCAATTCGTAATATGTTTTTGGTTCCTCTTGAAACTCTTCCCCAACCTCGAAGTCGGGTACTATTCCCGATTCTGCTTGCATACTTACGGCTGTCAACTCTTGACAATGTCAAATGTATAAGAAAGCAACGATACAAGGGACCACTCTAGAACACACGCAGTACCAGCCACTGAAAATGCAAACCTATTTGCTTCAAGACCGAGATCGCAAACGCCGCACAAAATTATGTAGTTCTTTAGCACAGAGAATAGCAATGAGAAAACGGCTTTTTGATGATGAAGAACTACAAGCACCATTATACCATGAGGCAGAAGTTTGGCGATTTGATGTGTCAGTGTCAGCTGCTCTTTCATTGGTCAAAAATGTTCGATGGGATTTTGCCTTCTTAACTTGTTTAAAAGTTTCGCAGGCTAATTTATATTTATGGACTGCACAACTTGCTCCAATGTAATGATTGCAGCCAAACACCAAAAGCTATATATCCAAATATGTCTTTGTAATTTATTCTGCGAAAGAATGGCATGTGGTTTTAACATTATAAGTTATATTAGAAAGTCGGCTGTATATTTTTATTGTATTTATGTCGACACTAAAGCAGTAGTTCATGAAAATTGTGAAATTCATTTTAAAATACCAGTTGACAATAATCGTTCAATGTTGTTGCAGGATGACCAAATATTCTCCCCAGTACATTCGTCCTTCTGATCCTGTCTACCGTGTAACAGACTTCTCATCACCACTAGAGAGCAGTGTGACTCAAGGGAAGACAGGGGATATTGACCCCAGGATGACACCCTCTTGGCTAATATGTGCAATAGTCTCATCCTGTTAAACTGGCTATTTCAACATGGGAAATATGTGCTCTTGGAAAAACACGGGGCCATACCATCAATTCCAACAGAATATTACATTTAAGTCAATGACATTGTCCTGTTTCTTTGGACGAATTGTGAGAAAGGCCTACAGTTAACAATAAAATGTTTGCCGTTAAAAGTTTAGCATATACAATGTCTATTGAAAGGTCTGTAGGCCTACATATTCTATAAACAGATCATAGCCTACATTACTTCTCACGAAGGGGTTGGACAGATGGTTTGTCTAATGAGATACCTATGTCCGATGACAGAAATCTTAGAGCCAGGGGGAAGGGGAGGCACTGCATCGCCTGCCCTGGGAGACCCATTAACAGTAGGCATACAGTAACAAACCTCCATCTTGTTAAATCAATCTTTCTCTGGCCATGATTCATTTAATGCAATCAATTAAGGCTTCATAAAACACATTTAGCAATATAATGCTTTCATCCTGTTTCATATTTGGCTACCTCGTTTGGGTTATTTACTTGGAAAGCTGCTTGGATTAGGCTACAACAGGTAATAATAAATATTTCAGGAGAAGTGTGACCTAATCATGAATGAATATTAAAATAGCCTACACACCTACAATCTCCATTGTAGACATATCCACTAGTAGTCAATATAATTAAGTCCAATTAGGCTTTTGTGCTACAGATAGGCCCTTATTCAGGTTTTAGTGCAACATTTTAGCCTATTCATCTACGCAACAAAACAGTGCTTAGGCTACGGTACGACTTCAGTCTGCATTGTCAATGCTGTTACGTCTGAATAGTCTATATCAGTTCATATCGTCAAAAGATTATCGAGTTGAGAAGGGAACGTATTGTGACGAGGTTCCGTTAATAACGGTTCCATAAGGTGAGGTGGCAGCTGTAGCTGTAGGCCAGGGCTGGGAGGGGCCTTGAGACTCCTTTCACGTAAATGCCGAAGGAGCGAAGGCGTGGTCAGCGTAGATGAATGCAAGCGTGTGCTCGTACGGGAGCACGGACCAGAGACAAGGAGACACAGTTTACCAGCTCTCCTAAGAAGAATAAAAGACACGCAATACAAAAATATGAATGCATTACATTGGTTCTAATATGTTGGGGGAGACCAACCCTATAGATTGAAGAGCTGAGCCGAACAATAAGGAAACGCCCTTATTAAGGTAGGCTGCCTTATGCCGGTATTATGACAGTCGGCTAGAATAAATGTATGAATGGGGAAGGAGACAAAGTGGAACTCTGTCATTCACGTATCTGCAGTGTAAATTACATATGAAACCGGTTTTCGTTAGGAGTTTGAGTGTTAAGCTGCTATGATAATTGCCACACTTGGTTGAATTCTGATTCAACAAAAGGATTGTGCCGGTTTCTTAGGCTGTTGCCTAGTCGGATGCTGTAGGGTTTAGGTTAGTTGCATGCAAGGATAACCACCCATACAGTAGTCATTGTTCTCTGGTTATTGTAGCTACAAAAGGTGCTTCCGATTGACATTAGTTCTCATGTAATTAAATAGTAATTAAATCGTGAAATTAAATAATTTCTCATGTATTTGATCTGAAACATGAGTTGGACGAGTCTATTGCCTGCGTGCATATGATAGTGCATGTTGACACACCTAGGTTACCCATTCATTGCCAGCCTACTTTAAACAGAATATTTTATTTATGTTAGTGTAATATCGCCATTGGCTCACCTGGACTGTGTGTGAACAGTATCTGTAAACAAAGTCAGTGTGAAAGAGAGAGAGGCATCAGATATCTATTACCCTGTTCAGAAAGAGCTACCCCGACTAGATTTACAATATATTCTCAATGGCAAAAAAATCTATCATTTTGTGGGTGGTATGCTAGATAAGGTTTGGAGTAAAAATATGTAATTTCTCCTTGCAGGGTTGTAGAACCAGAGTACGAATTATACAAAGACAAATTGGGGGGGTCAACTTCTTCTCCAGGGCGTGTATCGACCCCCCCGACATGTTGTTTTTACCTCTTTTGGGGGGGTCCAAGTCTTAATTAGGGGGTCAGACCCCCCCAAACCCCACTGTAATTCGCACCCTGTATTTTGCATGTGGTCAGTGACTAATGTAGCCAGCAGACACTTCTCAGTACTCCTATTGATACTCCCATTGATGATTGTCAGTAGCAATTATAGTAGCCTACTGTAGGAGTAGAGGCTGTAGACCAAGTACAACAGCACGCAATGGTCTGATCTTCAGGTTCACAATGTGTCATGAAATAATCATTGCCTTGCTTCACCCAGCTTGGGCCGGATCTAAAATATTCAATCAAACATTTTGATTAAGAAAGTTATTTTTTTAAACATGTGTATCAGGTAGCACATTTAGAAAACAATTTCACAAATTATTTCTGTTTTGTATTTCCATGGTTACTGCTAAATTTGGACGGATAACAAGCAGAAGTTGTCAACATTTTTCATCTTCCACAGATAGTCTCAGGAAACTACAAGGGGTGTCTTGACGCAATTCCCGGCGGTCAGCATGATAAACAGGAATTGTTAGTTTGATGGCTGTTTTTCAGATATGGTAGTAGAGCAGGATCCTCTCACATAGACCTGGCCTTCCACGAGAGCCCTATGACTGTGCAGGATATCCTCTAAAAATGTTGCTCTAGAAGACACAATCCATTGTTTCAGTCCCAAAGACACAGCTGACAGTTTCCATTTTAAATCATTCAATTATACATAATCAATTGTAATTTAAACACTTTACACAATATATCCTTATCCTTGAAAGGTATTTAGTAACTCCACATCTGTCAGCATGCCTTTCTTCCCCTACATGTCAACATGATAGGTGGTTAGACGCAAAGTTTCCCCAAGCTTGTTTGATGCTGCTAACACCATAGCGCTCAGTTGGCATCCAGCCCCCCAGTAACCCTCTCCCAAAAATCTACATAAAACACACATCAGAAAGACACATTTATTTTTGGAAAGGCACTGCAAGTGGATCTCAGATGTCTACTGCAACATGAACACCAGTGTAATACCATGTTGGTGTTGTCAACACCAGCATTACAGTTTTTGTTTTACACGGAAATGAAGGTCTGACATGCACTGTAAGGGACAAACTATCCACGTTATACTGTATTAACAATCATGAATTTTGACTTTGTTACCATTCAGTTTATGTGTTATGCCTTCTTAGTCTTTACATTCACAGTTTAGATGAAGGACACTTCTCCACTCCCAAGGGCTCTGCAAAAAGTCACTGCAGCCCAGATCATGAAACTCTGCATTCCACTTCAGTAGCCAGGTCCCTCACCACAGCCCCTGACACCATGAGTGCAGAAGCTGCTTATAGTCAAGCAGCAGTGGGAGTGAAAGGAGGACAGCAGTGACTCCTGTTATTACTACCATAGTTATCATTATAAAACCTTTTTTTCATGATCCGTTTCTTAGAGGGAGACTTTCAATGCTGGATAAAAAAAATTGTGGCATGCATTGTGAAAGCAGAATTCTTTTTTTTTTCTATATATATATATATATATATATATATTTTTTTTTCTTTCTCTAATATCCTGAACCTTGTTGTGTTTGAGATGATCATAATTCTCTCATACAAGATCGACAGCCTGAAAGGTTTTCCGTTTCCTACCGATGAAGACTGTGTGTTGCAATTATGTTTGACCACAAACCAAATTAGTCTTGGTGTGAAATCAGATAAGGGAGACGGCTGGACATTGCACCCTCCATATCTCAGTACCCACAATGATGAGGTTGCTAGCTATCAAGGTGTTCAGGGTCATGACCAAACAAATGTCAAATGTATACTTCAGTAGCAGTTACAGTAAATAATTCTCATTCGAAGCTTGTCTCAAAACAAAACGTTATAGACACAGGTCCTGTGACACAGGACACAGGTCCTGAAAAAAACTACATTAATAGATTATAGAGTCCTTTTGCAATCACTCTGTCTTGAAACCGGTATCCTGTTTAAGGACTTGACTACAGGCACTTGAACCCACAGGAAGACATTGTTGTGGCTACACAGAGAGCTTGTCTTTGTATTGGAAGGGAATCCTGATAATCCAGTTGTTTGTGTTTTGAGTTTATGAAATGTTCATAGTATTCACCTATCTTCAGTCTATTAACGAAAACATCCAAACCTCCAGGATTATAAACATAACTACAATAAAAGTTCAGATGGTATTTCCATATCTAACAACACAGGGAGAGCAAAAGCTCTTTTAACATTTGCTGTCATTTTTCAAAATACTTGTCTGAGCTTATATGAAGCAAATAAGGCTGGTGTAAGACCTGGTTTATCAATAATGCATGAGCACAGGAAACTGAGATAAGCTAGGGAGCAGGACACACAATCTATCCAAAGTAAAGAGCTAAACACAACCAGACACAAAGCACACAAAATATCTTCATGACCAGGTACCAGATCTGTTCATATTTGCCATTATCTGTCCTCCATCACTTATTCTGTTTTCCAGTTCCAAGTCTCTCTGTCACTCTAACCCTAAACCTGTTAAACCCAAAAGGTACCAAGACAAATCTCTTTAGAAAATTTCTTTTTCCTAAAGAAAATGGAAAACTACATGTTGATAATATGCCCACGAGAATGTGTCTCTGACATTGCTGTTATATTATCATCTTTTTTTTGTTTGTTATTTTTACAATAGTTTGGCTTTCCATTGATACCAGCTCATTGCAGTATAATACATGCACTCAGGCCCTCAGGCCCACTGAGGCCCACTCCTCAAAAAGCATCTACACCAGTCTCTAAAGGATACACATTTAAAGACTGAGATTTCTTTATCTTTTCCTGTTGCTTTTTCCATGAGGTTTTGTGCCAGTAGGGGTTAGTTAGGGTGGCTAGACCCATAAGATCTGTTGATAAAATAACCAGTGTGAATAAGTGTTCAGGTAACACAGAGGAGCAGATTCTGCAAACCGTTGGTCTCTGCTTAATACTTTTGTATTTCTGTGTGATGTATGTTATGTTGAATTTAGTCAATGCTGTGATTTTATATGATGTCCTTGTTTTATGTTTATTTTAACCATGTACAGCAACTTTGAGAACTTTGAACAGCGCTATATAAATAAAATGTATTATTATCATTATTATTATTAGTTGGTCGATTCAGTCTACGTTAAAACTCAAGAGTGTAGGATCATGGGGTGATGGTGGTGGTAAAGATCTAGTGGTCATCTTCATTTGGTGACATTCAAATACAAAACATGATCAGTACTTTCCTAATGCAAACACCATGTGCACCATGTCATAATAATGTCACAACTTTGTCAGAAGCAAAACACTACCCCAATTGTGAGTTTATTTTGATATAAGACAGTATAAAACAATGTTAATACAATTAATGAAATTTGCACATGGAAAAATAATTTATCACCTTGTACTTATTGCAAGTGGTATTTACCATAATTTGCAGAAGAGGATTAGTGGAAGTGAGTGTGCAAGTCCATGTCCCTTAAAAGACTAATTCACTTAACCATTACATTCAGTTTGATGAGTTTGAACTGTATGTCACAACAAAATAAATCACATGACAGCATGGCATGAATTTAGGCTACATCTGGTCCTAAGATTACACATTCTGTATATCCATATTGTATTCCTGTTTACCACATGATTTAGCCTATGTAACATGGAAAAGTAGCTACATGACAAGTAAAATTCCCCATATCAGATGGCCAGCTTATTGCAACACAATCAGGTTTAGATCAAAACAAATTTGCCATCAGTCACCTGTGTCTCCAGGCTGACCCATGGTTTCTTCCTGAAGCTACGCCAAACTTAACGTGCTGAAAGAGCTGCCTGTAGTCTAGAATTTATCCCAGACGGCCACAACAGGTCAGCGTTGATGTTACATAAATAGGCCAACCAGACTAGGGTACCAGGCTCCACAGGACGTGAGCCTGTGGCATGGACAAACTGCTGGTCACAGGAGTGATCTTAGGGCTAGGATTGACTGTGAGGAGGTTGAAGAAGAGGCTCATGCAGAAGATGAGGTCAGGCCAGGGATGCATCCAGATCTGTGTTCCCCCTGAGGAGCTCTACCAGGTACTACATCCACTCCCCAGTAGCAAACTACCTGATTCTTTCATATTGAAGAGCGTTTGAATTTACCAGGTTCCCTTTGTGCTGTAGATTCAGTGGTTTGCCTGGTCAACCTCATTCTGTCACATAAAGGGCTGTTAGATTTATCTGGTGGAGTGCGCTTTCTGCACATCAGAAGTAAAACTTGCTAGGTCAACCTGATTCTATCACACAGTATAGAAAGCTGTTGGGGAATAGTGGTGACTGCTTTGCCTGCTGTTTGTTACTAGCATGAGACTGAAATTCTGGATTTCTAACTTTTGCTGGGGTTGTCAATGCAGAAACTATTTGTATGGTTGCATCAGTGTAGCACAATGAATTTGGTGGTGATTTTAAGGTAAAGATTCATGTAATAACGAAAGATGTTTGAAAAGGTCTGTATATGGTAAATCTCCAAATCCGTGTTGTGTTGCCATAGCAATAAATCCTTGGAACAATGGTGTAATTGTAATTAGCAACGTCAGCGATTACTACTTTAAAAGGGTCATTTTCAGGTCTGTGCATTTGCTCACTGTCTATGTTCATAGTAAAATATTATGTAACATTGAAACCTCTCATTCTTGTCATCCTTATTTTTGTCCATTGACTTGAGAGACTGGAGAAACTATCATCAACGTAAAAAGTATTTCATTGTCTTAGTCATGACAGTAATACATGCATTTTCAATATGTCATCTTATTTAATTGTAATTGAATGTCCTCTCTTTATCTGTAGATGACGGATGGCAGACTGTGCCAGGTGCATCTCCTTGATGACAGGAAGTTGGAGCTGCTGGTTCAGGTACAGTAGATTCCATATTGTACAATCAGATATTATATTTCAACACCATTCGGTGCTGAGTATATGAGTATATTTCCATCCAGTTTGATTTGACCTATTTATGTTGTTAGACATTTTTGTGAAAATGTAACAAGCACACCTTTTCACCTGCAGCCCAAGCTGTTGTCACGAGAGCTCCTAGATTTGGTGTCCTCCCACTTTAACCTCAAAGAGAAGGAATACTTTGGCCTAACATTTACTGATGACACGTAAGTGTGTAAATAAGTGTGTGAACGTGTGTGTGTGTTTGAATGTGCATGGGTCATTATGGATTCAATGCTTTTGTGTCTTTGTGATACTTGATTTATTTATCTGCGTTTATTTATCTGACATTGCAGGGGTCAGTGTAAATGGTTGCAACTAGACCGTAGAGTTTTAGACCATGACTTCTCCAAGAAGAATGGACCTATTGCTCTCAACTTCCTGGTCAGGTACTGTCAGATAACCTCATGTACCACATTCCTACCAGCAGGGAGCACCCCCGTATCATACTGAGTAGAGAATTAAAGGAAACGTGTACGAATATGCATACTGCACAATTTCTTACAAGGAAGAGAATATTATTCTGAATCTATTTTGTGGTCTTCCAGGTTTTACATCGAGACCATAACCCTACTGAAGGACATAACAACAGTGGAATTATTCTACCTCAATGCAAAATCTGCCATCTACAATGTAAGTACCCTGTATTCTATCCCGATCAGTATTGATGGTGAGTCACCAAATTCATCCTGGCTTCAACAAGGTTTAATACGCTCTGATTCACTGTCTCATCTGCCCGTTTAATGGAACCTCCAAACTGAGACTCCCAGACTGTGGTCTGAGGGCCCTTTTCTGTCTCAGCAGGCTGGAATGAGACAGTCTGGGAGGGAAGACACTGCAGAACTCCTCAGTCACAGAGAGATATTTATAAGTCAAAGTAGTTACAGGACTAAATTTGAATGAATTCTAGAACATCAATACATAGTACAAGAGTATAGTAGACTAAGATAAGTAATATTAACAATATTTTGTTTTGTTCAGGGGGGCTTAGAAGTGGAGAGCGAAAATGTCTTCAAACTGGCAGCAAATGCTTTGCAGGTTGGTTTCCTGTGTATGTTAAAGCTTGTGGATTAATCGCATCATGTCAGTTTGCATCTAATTACATTGTTTATTTCCAATCCATTCAGGAAGCAAAAGGAGACTACACAAGGTAAAGATCAGAGCACATAGCATAGCACATAGCATTTAACAAGAAAAAAATATCACAAGGAGAAAGCAAAAAGCATAGGCCTGTAGTAGTGTAACTGCCTCTGCAGATTTCAAATCAATGACAGTGGAGAGAGAGAGAAAGAGCAGTGGGGCTCGTCTGCCAGTAGAATGCTGAAAAAATGACACTTGGTTTCTAATTAATCTCATAGCACTGACAAAAGCCAAGGCTATTTCAGTAATTTGTTTTCACGTCCAAGATCGACTTGAAACTTAACTACAGTATGCGTATACAAAGTACAGCCCCCCTCTTCACCCTCCCCACCCCCTTACTCTGCAACAGCCCTCTCTTGTACTGCTAGCAGCCAACCAGATGGAATACTATGGTTCTTTGTTTATTTAGGCACCTGGTTTATACAAAATGAAGGGGTGGCTAGGTGGAGGATGAAGTTAGTTACTTGTGTGTCAATAAGTTCTTTATCTGAAGCCTCTCTGACTGTGTATCTATCTCATCACCTGCTGTGCCTGTGCACCTGCAGCTTCCTTGCGCCTGTGGGCTCGGTTGTACTGACATGCGTGGCTTTATGATATCATGAATATTAGTAATGAATGAAAAATGAGTGATTTTAAGATGTCATGTTTACTGTATCCTACTTTATAGTGATGAAAACACCAGAACGGACCTAAAAAAACTCCCAACTCTTCCCACCAAAGTGCTAAAGGAGCACCCTTCTCTGGCATATTGGTATGATTTACACTTAAATATATCTTGAAAGTATTTTAAAATCAGACTTTTAGGTACTGGTCAGTCAGTTGAAGCACACTGTTAGGAACGTGGTCACACAATCACTTAAAATCAATTGTATTTATTGTAAGAGGACTGGAGTGCAAAGTGCATGTATGTGAATTGAAGATGCCGTCAATATTCCACTTTACAGTGAGAACCGAGTGATTGAGCTCTACAAACAGCTGAAAGGAGTCTCCCGAGGGCAGGCTATCCTGCAGTGAGTATCATAAAACAATGAGTATACTTACAGAAGACTCTTTACCACAAGTCATCAGATAAGGGACACTACCTGGCCGACTTCATAAATCTTTCTTTTTCTCCCTCACTGTCTCTTTTGTGTTTCACAGAAATGCATTCTCGCTCTGTATTTTACTTCACCTCTCTCTCTCTCTCTCTCTCTCTCTCTCTCTCTCTATCTTTCTCTCTCTCTTTCTCTCTTTCTCTCTCACAACTATCTTGATATAAATCAATAACCCCACTCTGGTTGCTGGCTGCCCAATAAATCATTTTGATTCACTGTGGGCAGCACAAACAGATAACACCCTCATTGTCCTCTTTAGAGTGCCATCTATTAAATCTGTGGTAAACCACCTTCACATGATTGAACAGAAAATCTGTAATGCTAATGACACTTTCTTTCATTTCAGGTACCTGACTTTAGTAGAATCCCTGCCCACATATGGTGTTCATTATTATGAAGTCAAGGTAAGAATTGAATGCCTATAAATAGTTATAGCTACTGCACCCTCAATCTGTTTCTATTAAAGAGTAATGTCAGCTCTGCGTTATCCTCTCCATTTCAGCAAATGAAGCTCTTGGATGTGAACAGTGTAACCATTTAGAAATTATTTTGCTTCACAGGACAAGCAGGGGATCCCTTGGTGGCTTGGAATCAGCTACAAGGGAATTGGCCAGTATGATTTACAGGACAGACTTAAACCAAGAAAGGTAAATCATGTTAGAGACAGTTCCTCTCCACCATTGTTTGTGTGTCTCTGTGTGATACTTTGTACATTATAGGTAATTTATGCTTGTAACAACAACAATAAGAAATGTTGTCGATAATCAGATATACTCATAGAACATCAAATGTGCAACTCCAGACAATACAAAGCAAGGGAAATTGCTTGCTGTCTGGAACAGGATTCAATGACAGGGCAGAGAGAAGGAGTCTTCCTGCACATAACACAATGACTCACAATGTGTTTTATTGTGAAGGGTTGGGTCCTAGCACAGCTGGAGCAGACCAGGACAGACTAGTTCACATCAAGGAGACAGTCTATGACCTGATTCTGTAATCAATCCATATGGTTAACAAGGCAAACTCTACCCAGAAGCATGTTGTTTTCACATCTAAGTCTGATAGGAAAATGGTTTGCCAGGTATGATTTATGAGTCTGCCTGACAATACTAGGACTGTAACCTACTCTTTTGGTTCTATTGATGTAGTTTCAGACTTTGAGTTGACAAGAAAGACATCCACCAGCCTGGTTTGATTTGCTGTACTGTTACGTAAATGTACAGTGCCCTCCAAAAGTATTGGAACAGTGAGGCCAATTCCTTTATTTTTGCTGTAGACTGAAAACATTTGGGCTTGACATCAAACGATGAATGTGAAACCAGAGATCAACGTTTCAGCTTTTATTTCCAGGTATTTACATCAGGATCTGATGCACAAATTAGAAAATATCACCTTTTTGTTCGAACCCACCCATTTGTCACGTGAGCAAAAGTATTGGAACATATGACTGACAGGTGTGTTTTGTTGCCCAGGTGTGTCCTATTACATACATTATTCAATCAATAAATACCACTGAATGTCTACACTCAGGTTCAGATTGGGTAAGATAGGTTTTGTCTATGCAGACTGTATTCAGAGGTGAAAACAACATGAAAACCGGAGCGCTGTCTTTGGGTGAAAAACAAGCAATTGTGAGTCTTAGAGAAGATGGAAAATCAATCAGAGCCATTGCAGAAACATTGGCCATAGCCAGTACAACCATTTGGAATGTCCTGAAGAAGAAGAAAACTACTGGTGTACTAAGTAACAGACGTCGAACAGGTAGACCAAGGAAAACATCAGCAGTTGATGACAGAAACATTGTGAGAGCTGTAAAGAAAGACCCTAAAACAACTGTTAGTGAGATCAGCAACAACCTCCAGATGGCAGGAGTGAAGGTATCACTATCTACTGTTCGCAGAAGACTTCATGAACAAAAGTACAAGGGCTACACCAGAAGATGCAAACCACTCATTAGCAAGAAGAATAGGAAGGCCAGGCTGGAATTTGCCAAAAAGTACAGAGATGAACCTCAAAAATTCTGGGACAAAGTTTTATGGACTGATGAGACAAAGATTAACTTTTACCAAAGTGATGGAAAGGCTAAAGTTTGGAGAAAGAAAGGAACTGCTCATGATCCCAAACACACAAGCTCATCTGTGAAACACGGTGGAGGTAATGTCATGGCTTGGGCTTGCATGGCTTCTTCTAGGACGGGCTCATTAATCTTCATTGAGGATGTAACACATGATGGCAGCAGCAAAATGAACTCGGAAGTCTACAGAAACATTTTGTCTGCCAATTTAAGGAAAGATGCAACCAAACTGATTGGCAGAGCCTTCATCATGCAGCAAGATAACGACCCAAAACACACTGCCAAAACAACAAAGGAGTTCATCAGGGGCAAGAAATGGAAGGTATTAGACTGGCCAAGTCAATCTCCAGACTTAAACCATATAGAGCATGCATTTTACCTGCTTAAGAGGAGACTGAAGGGAGGAACCCCACAAAACAAACAACAACTGAAAGAGGCTGCAGTGAAAGCCTGGGAAAGCATCAAAAAGGAAGAATGCAAAAGTTTGGTGACGTCAATGGGTCACAGACTTGCTGCAGTTATTGAAAGCAAAGGATTTGCAACTAAATATTAAGTCTTATTCACTTAAATATGTTTTAAGTATATCTGTTCCAATACTTTTGCTCACATGACAAATGGGTGGATTCAAACAAAATGTGATATTTTCTTAGTTGTGCATCAGATCCTGATGTAAATACCTGGAAATAAAAGCTGAAACGTTGATCTCTGGTCTCACGTTCATTATTTGATGTCAAGCCCAAATGTTTTCAGTCTACAGCAAAAATAAAGGAATTCGCCTCACTGTTCCAATACTTTTGGAGGGCACTGTATGTGTTCATATGACTGAAGATATAGAAAGGGAGCCTGATTGTATTCAGAGAGGTGAAAAGGTCAGAGCTAATCATATAGAGTATTTGTATGAGGTGTAGAGCTGACCCAATCGACTAGTTCATTCAAAAGGCTTTGAATTTGTATCTATGTGCTCGTACCTCTATGAGTAACCCTTCTGTCCAAGGGGATTGTTTTGGAGAGAAGGCAGGCTGGTATGTTTATGATGTCAATGGGAGGTAGTTAGGGTCTGGGCGTCACCTACAAGTCAGAGCATACCTGAGGAGACACGTTGGGAGCTGAGAGGAGCTCGCTCAGCCAAATAATGTGTCGGCACTAAGAGGAGTTGGCCAGAGAGGATTAGACACAGTAACCCGAGAAACAAGGTTGATTTACACACTGGAACTTTATTGGTAAGATGCAGCTACACTTTTCATTAATTACATGTTGATTGTATAACATGTATAACATTTAGGTGATAAACTTTGTTGGTTGTGATATGGTCAGGTGTTGGAATTCAATATTCAGCATAATACATTGTGCAATTATTAATAACAGACTTAAGGACATGATATTAAAATAAAAGTGTTAGAAAATACCCTTATTAACATGTATCATAACATGTATCATAACAACATTGGTCTTAACTGTCCATACCAAGGCAGGCAGTGTCTCTGAAAGATTTGAGTAAATCGAGAGTTGTTTGTGAGTCATGGACTCATCTGGTTCAAGGCATTTACCACCTGGTGAGGTTAGGAGTTCTGTACAGATGAATCATGGACAGGGTTGCACATGATCATGTATCTGTACCCCCAAGTAATTTCCTGTGTGCTAGAATTTGCGTTACACAATCGTAGACATTTTTGGACAACCCATGTCTATTATATGACAGCTGAAGTTAGAGTTAACTCTGTGTGTGACTTGAAAACTGTGACATGACATTGGTTCTGGATTGTTTGCTAACCCTTTGGTTTACAGTTTTCATCATGTAATGGCAAGGGCATAGCAAGTTTATTATTATCCTAGAAGGTCATGTCTTGATAATATTGTCTTTAATATGACAACATTCTGCTTGTCAGCTGTACCAGTGGAAGCAGCTGGAGAACCTGTACTTTAGGGAGAAGAAGTTTGCTGTTGAGGTTAACGACCCACACAGGTGAGCCAACTGTGATTCTCCAGTGTGATTGAAAAATTGCCTGACGTTCATGGGGCTGGCTCCTATGCCTACATGTGTTGCAGGTCTTAGTGGTATTGAAAATGAATCATCATATGTGGTCCGCTGCAGATTTACTACATTCTAATTCTCCTGGTTGTGTCCGTGCCTGTGAACAGGAGAGCAGTAACCAAGCGCACTTTTGGCCAGACAGGCCTGGTCATTCACACATGGTATGCCAGCCACTCCCTAATCAAAACCATCTGGGTGATGGCTATTAGTCAGCATCAGTTTTACTTGGACAGAAAGCAAAGCAAAGTAAGTTCTACACATTAGATTGTGACGTGCTATATGTTCTACAGTATGTATAATGTCGGCAAATCATTTGGAATTATAGAGTAGTAAAGTATATAAAACCTTTATTTTCTGGCATTTTAATAGGTCAAAGTATCAGCAGCAAGGAGTTTAGAGGAAATTGCCATGGATTTAACTGACCAGCAAGGGGGGTCGAAGATAACCAGACTGGGAGATGTAGGGTTAAAGAACAACCTCATCATGGCCAGCAACGGTAGCCTTGTATCCACAGGTATGTCAGCAGTGTTCCAACTCATGATCATTGTCTTGCTGTTAAAACCAGCAAACAGACACACTGTTCTGTGGTGACCATGTCAATACTGTCCTTTTTCTATAGGGTCAGCTGACTCTGAGGTAAATGAAGAACTGAAGAGAGACAAGATCTCTGCGCTCAGAAAGAAGGAACAAGAGATCCAGGATGTCCTAACCCAGAAAACAAAAGAACTGAAGAAAATATGCATGAGGGAAGCGGTAAGAAGCCTTTGGCACATTCTGGAATTTTACTTTCACCAACAGACAGTCTGAGTCAGAATAATTCAGTTCAGTCCCTTTAGTTTTGGGAATGGAGGCTGCTTGAATCTGCTCTGTTGAACCTTCAGGGCCTTTAGGAAGGTCTATTGTTGCTGGAGTTTGCACCATAGATAAAGAACACAGAATTTTGGTTTGGTTTTCAGGAGATAACGGGCAAACTGCCAAAAGAGTATCCGCTGACCGCAGGCGAGAGACCTCCTCAAATCAGACGACGAGTTGGCACGGCGTTCAAATTGGATGAGCTCTTCCCCTATAACGAGGTGTGTATTGACCTGCTAATGGAATGAGACTCAAATGATCATGTCCTGTCTTGTTGGTTCCGTATCGCCTTATGTATTACCCAATATACAAACACCGCACTCACTGTAAATACACAGTACGTTGCCTTGCAGATGCTTAATCATGTACTGCTAACAATTGCTTGTTGTAGCTAAAAAAATGTTTGAAAACTATAAATCGAAGACAGTCTCTCATGTCCTCTAACCTAAAGGACCCATACCTAAGAAACCTGGAGAGTAGGTTTGCACTGCAGCGGAAGATCGTGGAGGCTGCTAAGAAGCTAGCGAACGAGGCAGAACTGTGTAAGACAGTGAAAAAAAAGAGGAGGAGGAACTGCCTTGATGCTATGCACAAGCTCCAGCAGATCGAGGATGAGATGAACCAGTACAGAGTAAAGAAAGGCAAGAAGCCCACTCAGAGAGCATCTGTGATCATAGCAGGTACTATGGTTGTTAGAATATATGTGTTATATTTCACTTCTTAAGAGAAATATCACCCAATCATCAAATTGTCAGATTTTGGTAAACACAGCTGGCTAGGGTTGTTATTGTAGGATGTTAGTCATCTGTATTTTTGCATTAGAGGTGGTGCTGTAAGCCCCTTAATGTGATCATGTCAACACAGACATAGGTTAGAAATGTACACCAACAAGGTATGAGATTGTAGGCCTAGTGTTATTGAGTCAGGATCTGTGTATTGTTTATTGTACTGTACGCACAACGGATGTCCCATGAAAAAATTGGATGCATCTTTCCCTGTCTACAGATGAGCTTGTGCGTTCAGAGTGCAACTCAGAGTGTAGTCTACCCCTAGATGACGGTGAGTGATTTTGTGACACCAAATTCAAGTTTCATAAGCACATTAACTAATTCAATTTGAATTCTGACAATTCAGCTTTCCTGCTCAATAACCTATGTATTTTTTCTCTCTCTCTGTCTCTCCAGATGACTCAGACAGTGTTCAGAGGCCACGGTCACGCTCTGTCCAGTGCTCCCCACAGCTGAGCCCTCCTCACTCCCTCGGGCCAGAGTATGATCTGGAGAGACACGGCTCCCCCAGGAATCACCAGCACAAGAACCACAGCAGGTGGGAAACGACTCAGACTAAGGCCTGAGGCTAAGTAGACATTAGAACCTGTTTATTGAATGTGAAGGAAATATGCATTTTCCTCAGCTTTAATCAAGATACATTCAGAGGTGAATTTTATTTTATTATTATCACATTGCTGCAGGCTAGCATTTGTTGGCCAGGAATCTTCGCAGTACTGCCAGCCGCCCAGAGAGGTCTCTTCAGCACACAGTAGTCCCTCTAAGACCTTACCAAGACCCCCCCGAGACCCCCGCAGCATGCCCCCCAGCCCCGCCATGACCCGCAACGCCTATAGCAGCAGCCAGCTCAGGTGAGACCCCACAGCACCTCTACCCTGTCCCATACCCTCTCACCCCAACCATGCACTCACCTTCTGACCTGCACAACGCAATCTACAGCCAACCCTTTTTACCTATTACTACAGCCTCCATCTAAACTTTGCCTTCTACTCTGTTCTCTTACCTCAAAGCCACTGGATTCAAGTCAATTTCATGAATGCAATATGTACATTCTGAAATCCTATGCCTATTTTGGTTTAGTAACATAACCAATGTCCTGTTCCAGATTGGAAGGGAGCTCTCAGTGCTTCAGACATCGAAGTGGCAGTCTGGAGTCTCAGTCCCGGCTGCTGAAGGAGTCAGACCCAGAGAAGCCCATCTTCACCCTGTCACCAGCCCGCAGAAGCAACAGCAGTGAGGCTCTGGAGGACTGCTCCTCCTACGCCAGCCAGTCCAGCCTGGATTACTTTGGAGCAGGCAACCCCCATTACTGCACCCTAGACTCCCGCAGCCGCAACCACCACCACCTACACAGGAAGGTGGAAGTGTATGGAAACACAGGCAGCATGCCTAATCTGGTCCCAAGCCAGGGTGGGTGTAGCTACACATATGAGCCCCCAGCACACTATGCCCCCACAGCTTACTATGTGGCAGGCTATCCTTGCCCTGATCTGGAGCCTTATTCCAACGGTGCCTACGTTTATGAAAATGAGGTGGAGGGACACTACAATGTCAACCCCTCATACCAGGTGCATGGTTACCATGGACACGAGAGATACAGACACTACAGCAGTGACCGAACGGACAGTCTCTCTCAGAACCCCTATGCCACCATGAGGCACCCCCGCAGCAAGCAGGGGCCCAGGAACGAGCTGCTAGCCAAGAGCATGCAGAAGGCCATGGTGGCTGAGCACCTGAGGGGCTGGTACCACCGCACCGGAGGTCCCAGGGAAGCAGGCCGGGGCCTGATGTATGACTGTGACAGTGGCTCGCAACTCAGCCTGGGCTACCAGACCATGCCGGCTCCATTCAGTCACTCCAGCAGGGCCACCTCCTTTTCCTCAGGTAGGCTCGATCACACACTACGATTCCTGTATTTGCTGAAATTGCTGTACCTGTGTGAGAAAGGAAGATGTTAATAGCAGCACTACTGTGGGTGACCACTCTGTCTCTGTGCCGTAGTATCCTCAGCAGCCAGCACAGGGAACTGGCGCAGCCAGCTGGCTGTAGGTCTGACAGAGTTTGACATGGCAGACACACCTACTCACCCAGGAGCTCCCGGCGCTCACTACAGTCGCAGTCCGACACACAGCAGGTGAGGACCATTCCTCTTCCTCAGCCTATTTCACTTTATTGGTTGATGAAGGCAAACTGTTTCAAACATCGTTGTATTTGATCATTCTAAATGATTGTGTCCAGTAGAATACTCCTAATGGTAGTAGTTGCAGAAGCAGTAGTTGATTTTGTCACTTCCCCATGCTCAACTGCAGGTTCTCTTGTGGATGTTATATCTGTCCACTCTGCATATGTGCCTATAATTGCACCACTCTTCAAGAACTTGGTAGCTTTTCCTACACCTGCTACTGTTCCTCCTCCTGCTACTGTTCCTGCATCCTTTCCTCTTCTCCACCTTTCTACTCCTCCTCTCCTCTTCACAACAGGTCTTTGTGACTTGCAGATGAATTCCCACATAGATTAAAATGACAAACAAACCCTAATTCATGTGTCAGAGAACAGGTATAGTTATGCCAGCTATACCAGCATGTGAGATTGTGAAATGAACCCTGCTGATGGTGTTTTCTTTCATGCTATTTTCCTTCTGTCTGACATAACCATTTAACTCCTGTCTTTCACTAATCCTCCAATTAATGCTCACATACACAGATTTTCTCCAGAATGCAAAGTGTTGCGGTCTGACACAATGCCAAACAAATCTGATTCAGTAGAGATGGTTGGTGCTGAGGCCAGTTGTACTGAGGAAGACCATTAGACTTCTATTCAAACACACAAGGGTGAGACATAATAGGCTGGTGCTCATTGTAGTGGCAATCATCTGTGTTTTAAGATTCCATCTTGGTCACTCTTAGACTGCCAGACATATTGTGTACTGTGGGGTCAGTATTTTAGGCCATTGCATCTATACATTTATTTTGTTATAAACTAGGTCAGCCATCAATAGATTGAATCAGTGAGCATACACTGTTCCATGGATGAGTTCTCAGCCATATTCACTGCTGGCTTACTCATAGTGCATGCCACATGATTGCATGGCATGCTTGATAGTACACTGCATGTTGTGTCTAAACATGTTTCATAGTGTACTGTGTATAATTAGTTTGTTACCCATTTCTACCTACATACATGTTATTTGTTAAACCAGTGGGGTCCCTCAGTAACTTACATTATGACATAGATTCTTATATATGATCTCCATGACAGATTCCTCCTGGATGGGAACCACATGGGCTTCCACTGAAGATGACCAAACTCAGCTCTGGAACACTTACCCGACTGGAAGCACATTTAACGGTTAAGTTAGTACTGAGTGCAACACAGTTCTTAAGGCCAATAAAATGACACTCATGAATGACTTTCCCTCGTGCCTTGGATTGGATGGAGATTTATCCAAGAAGACAAGGATGTGACAAAGTTATAAAACACAGGATATTGCTGATTGGGGAAATGGTTACGTATAATTGTGAATATTGTGGATGATATCAAAAAGGAATAAAAAAATTGGTATCCCTGGAACCTTTAAGCTTTCAACTTAGTGTACTTTTACAAGCAGTATGTGTATTTCATGCCTTCATTGTCTTAAAAATAAATATTAGAGATTAAAACTAAGGACTCACTACATCTCCATGTTAAATGTAGTCATCTGCAGGATATTTCTTTAAAATATTAGGAATCCATTTTAAGTAATGATTATGATATTAAAAAATGTGACATCCTTTAAAACAGCATCCTGTGGACTTAAACTCCATCTTCACTCAGTTATCTGAATGTATGTCAATATTGAATATTTTTTGTTGTTAGTGTTTCATGGTGTTGTAAATTGCATGTTGAGAAGCTCAACTTTTGATAATCAGGATTACATTTTTTGTATAAACGTAGGCATATGACTTTTAACAAGGATGATCCTTCAGTGTTCTTTTACATGTTTCTCTACATTTGTACAGTGCCTGTGTATTGTTACAGTTTACTTTGTCATTTCTATGTGATAGTAAAACCCATTTCTCATTTGAAACAGGAAAACAAATAAAAACCTGTGTCAGACACATAAGATGTGTATTAAATTATATTATTAGTTTACAGTAAATATATTATATAATTTAAATATAACTGAATTGTTCACATGGCAGTACTAAAAGAAACAGTACTTGTTGCAACAGTAACATCCACGCAGTAAATGTTTCCTACTGACTTAATGTCAGCTGTTGGTTGTTGTGGACTACATCAGAGCTATATTATTACGTTTGCCAAGGAACTCTGGGAGAATATGCAGATCCATGTGCACATTACACCCTCCTAGGCCTGTGAAAATAGTCCACCTGTCGCTGTCTGTCCTGCCTCTTCCTTTGCCCCAACCAACTGCTCTGCAGCACGATCTTGCCAGCTGACCAAGGCTGCTGAAAAAAGAATATGTATAATATGTCTTCCCTCTGGTTGTGCCATAAATATCTTCCATGCAGACCTGTGGGTTTAATTTTAGTCTTTGTGAGGCTTGAACAGCCACTTACCAGCTGTCATCCATGCAGTACCACTGTCGTTTCTGCTCCAGAACTGTGTTGCAAACAGACAGAGCTTTGCCCTGTTATTTGACTTAGAAAAGAATTGTATACACTACAAGGCAACATGTCCGATCATAGTGACCAGGATTCCTTCCCAGAGAATGTCGATGAGGAGGACATTGATGAAGATGAGATTTTGGCCAACCTGTCTCCTGAGGAGCTCAAACAGCTCCAGAGTGAGATGGACGTGATCGCCCCAGATGAGAGGGTGCCGGTGGGACAGAGACAGAGGGACCAGACAGAGAAGACTCCCACTGGGGGTTTCGACCACAGATCCTTGGTGGATTACCTTTACTGGGATAAAGAGTCCAAACGCATGCTTGATGAGGAGAGGGTCCCTGCCACTCTACTACCCAGTGAGGTGAGAGGTCTCATGTATATTTTGTGCACAGTAATGTGAATCATAATAGATATGTTTACATGTATCTATAGTAACAATGGCTGATGACCATGACCAATTTGTAAAGTATTTTCAAAGCCAACATTTTAGGGGGAGAGACAATTGACACTGTATTTCACAGATATTTTTCAAATATAAGTTGATTGGATAACTGCTCTAATTGTTTAAATCAGAAAAATATACATGAAGAAGCTGAAAACAAAGAAGAAGAAAAGGATTGCCAGTACTGGGATAAAGAGTCTGTACGCATGTTGGAGGAGGAAAGGGTGCCTGCCACTCTGCCGCTTAGTGGGGTGAGAGTCATCATGTGCACTTCATGTAGATGTAGGCCACATTATGTGGACAGTAAAAACAGCTGACTTTAACATTCCTAAAAGATATGTTCTTCTGATGATCTTGATCTTCAAATTGTCTCCATTAGAAAAACATGAAAGATGAGGCTGAAAACAAAGAAAAAGGAGAAGATGACTGTGAAGATGTGGAATATGTTTATGAAGTGGTAGAAGAGATCATAGAGGAGGAGGCTGTGGAAGGGGTTGAAGGAGAGGAAGTAATTGAAGAAATAATAGAGGAAATCGTGGAGGTGGTGGAGGAAGAACATGTGGTGGAGCTGAAAGAGGAGGAGAAGGTCAAACCACTTGAGAAAGTAACTGAACCGGAACATCAAACCACCGACAATTCAAAATTATACCCATCAGAAGACGAAAGTACAAATACTGCAAATACTAACAGTAATGTCCCATTAGCCCCTGTTAAGTTTGAAGAAGAAGTCACGGGAGAAAAAGATACTGAGAACTCAAAGAGCACATCAAAAACACCAGAAACAGAGGATACTAACACCACCACCCTATCCCCCAGCCTTACAGAGCAAGATCCAAAGGAGCAGAAGGCAGATGAGAGCTATAAACCCCTCCAGAAAGAAGAAAGAAAAATAAACAGACTGAATATTCCAAAACTGGCCCTTGGTGGCATTAAACTGACATCAAGGCCTTCAGGGAATGACACAAACCTGGAAAGCACCTTGGATAAGATTTATAACAACAACCCCACAATCACTGAAATAAACCTCAATAACATTGAAAACATTCCTAAAGAAATGCTAATAGACTATGTCAATGCCCTAAAGAAGAACAAATTTGTAAAAACCTTTTGCATTGCCAATACGGGTGCTGATGAGAACATAGCTTTCACCCTGGCCAACATGCTGCGAGAGAACCGTAGCATCACCACCATCAACATTGAGTCCAACTTCATAACAGGGAAGGGGATTGTAGCCATCATGCGCTGTCTCCAGTTCAACGAGACCCTGACTGAGCTACGCTTCCATAATCAGAGGCACATGTTGGGCCACCATTCAGAGATGGAGGTGTCTCGTCTCCTTAAGGCCAACAACACCCTCCTGAAGTTGGGCTACCACTTTGAGCAGGCTGGGCCCAGGATGGTGGTGACCAACCTGCTGACCAGGAATCTGGACCGCCAGCGACAGCTGAGGAACGATGAGCAGAAGCATCAGCAGTTGAAGGAGCAGAAGGAGGTGATGCAGATGTATGAGAGCAGTTTGAACTTGCCGCCAGGTCTTTTGGAGATGCTGGGTTATATCCCCCCTATTGAGCTTCTGCAACAGCAGGGGTTCCTAGAACCCCCTCCACAGCCCAGCACCCCTTCACAGGCCAGCACCCCTCCACACGCCAGCACCCCTCCACAGGCAAACAAACTCAATCTCAAACACACTGTACACAACCTTCTTCCACATTCGACCAGCACTGACCAGGCCAAGCCACTCCTGGATGTCCAACTCAAGAGGACTCCCAAACGCAGAGACCCTTTTCTGGAGCTGGACCCCAGGGAGGACAGGAGGCCAGACAGGGCCAGCTTTCATCTGAGGAAGACCACCCGGCCAAGAGAGACTGGCAGTGGGGTGATGGGAGATGAGAGAGCCAACCTTAAGGATGTGATTAAGACACTGAAGCCAGTCTCTCGCAAAAGGCAGCCCCCAAAGGTTGATCCCACTCCCAGAGATCAACTCCTGAGTGAGATCAAACAGAGCAATGTGGCCTATCTAAAATCTGTGAGTATAGCTGGGAATTCTCAGATTTCAAAGACCCATGCCGGCAGAAAAATATAATTTTTCTAAGCATCCTAGACTGCAGCAAGGGTACTTGAAAACCTGCATACTAGATGTTTCTTCACTATCCTGAATAAACAACACTGTTGTCTTTGTTTACAGACACCGCTCCCCAAACTCCTGGAATCAAGAGAAACCAGTCTCTTCTGAAGATTCCATCAACTGTATCTACAATATCTACATTAGCTGTGTTTCACAAAGTGTGACGTGTCTCTTCTTGTCCTCCCACAAGCTAAAAAAAGATATTGTGTATTAGTACTGCTGGTCAGACAGACCATCTTAAGCAAGTATTCCTATTGACATGTATTTTAATCTATTTTACTGTGTATGCCTACTCTGTGGTTGTTACACCTTTGTGTGTAGTTTGACATATCTGTCCAGTCTACTGTGAAATGTAAAAAATATGAATTAAACAAAGCCTTGTTTCATCAGGGCCAATGTATTGAAATGCTACTGCATTTCTTCTTGTTCATTCAATTCATGAACATGACACATCTGATATAGATTTTATATATTAAGTTTATTTTCTTTGTGAAATGTAGTGCTTTGCCTCCCATTGTGGTTACACTTAGTGACAACAAAAACATACAAAAAGTAGTTTTATTATGGCATCCTTTTTAACATTCCCGTAACATTTCCAGTAATCCAATTATCACGTTAACATGCGCAAATTGTCTACAGAAAGCATGATTCTGCTTGGAATGGCAACAGAAGCTTTGCATTCTGATAAACAGACACTTGCATCCATTTCCATTGTAAATGGAAAATGGATCTCAAATGGACATCCTGACATTTCTTTCCAGTCAGAAAAATCTCACCTAGACATACTACAGATTACAATGTCTTTGAGTGCACTAAATATATTATTTTAACAAAGTGCTTTTTGCAACCGATAGGTTAATAATTTACATGCATAATAATGAAATTCAGCCATACATCTGAAATAAAATTATATTTCAAAAATAAAGCTGATAGCAATTATCTTTATCATACTGCATAGCCATGGTCAGAAGATATTTCTCTCAAACCAACCCACAGGGTCTGAAAAAACAAGGGCATAATTGCTACTTGTCAATGAGTAGTCACTTATTCATGGGTTCCATCAGCATTTGGGCAATCTTGTCCAGAGACTGTAGTTCAATAGGTAAAGGAGATAAAGAGGTGTTTGTGCTGAGGTAGTGTAATCGTGTTGAATTGTAGGAACTCACTCCTCAGTATAAATACCACCCACCAGCACCATCAAATGGCTAGCATTTTGGTAGGGCAGCTGGCTTAAGCAGTGTTTAAAGAGGTGATCGTTGAAAGCCAGGTTCAAACCCTTGGTGTGGGCAAGATTGGGATGAAAAAATACAGTTGAGTGACACGACTACACCTTTGAGAATAGCTAAATGTTTGTTTCTGATTTAGTTCATTTTAGTGACAATGTATTGTTAGCTCTATAAGTTTGCAACTGAACCTTAGACACAGCCTTCAGACACAGAACTATGTACTCACATTCAGCATTATAATATGCAGTCAATATAGACAACACCACAGGTGCACATAAATAATTTAAACAACATTTTGGACAGGAAAAACAGACAAGGATGCTCATGACTCATTGAGTGTCTTTCAGAAACATATAATCTATTTATGAGTGCACACCTCTCCCAAAATGAAGTAACCAAACACAAAATATATAACAGTGTAATATAAAGCATGGAACAGATGTGTAACAAAAACCAAAACAAATGAATAGGAGGAATGCATAACCTTATTTGGGGTCAAAAATATCTTAGGATTGTGCTAAAAGAAAGATAAGTATATTGAAAGAGGGTGCCAGTTTGACAAGCCCTCCTCTCATTCCTTAAGCTTGCTCTCAATGAAGTCCTGGATCTTGTTCATCTTCTCCTCCTGCTGGTCCAGGAGGTCCATGATGACACCCATGGGAGACTTCTTTATGCCAACCCCTTCAATTTTATTCTCCATCCGGTTCTTCATGTTGCGCAGTCTGAGAGAGGCATGGACCAGACTCACTGTAAAACAGAGGATAGGGGACTTGTTTTATTTGTCAACAAATGATTCAAAAATTGGGTAGATTTCACCAATATAAACTGATCTTATAAGCTACTCATATCGAGGGGTTCAACAGAGGCATCGTCTTTATTCCTTTGAATGCTGGATGCCAATGGGATGATGTCAACCAGTAAAAGTTGTTATGTTGCTACATAGCAACCAGTCAACAGGCGGGCCTCTTGGGAAGGGCTCTCACAGTGTTCCTTCTCAGCCTGCCTCCCAATTCCAACACAAAGCTGTTGCTTTTGCTTACTGACTCACAAACAATTAACTAACCTGTTGTTTGGTACTCTGAATGCACCAGTCATAATATATTGTCACACATATAAGCCTGTAAATTAGTGAAACAGAGAGGTTGGAAAAACCTGTTTCTAGAAGTCCTCAACTATAGATTCCGCTATGACTCACCTCCCTCATAATAGAGCCCCATGTCCTTTTGGATCTGACCCGGGGAGCTAAAATGCCATACTCTTACTCGGAGGGTAATGCTTATAACAGGAAAAAACTCACATAGTAAAGGGAAAGTGATCCCAAAAATGAAGACCATCACACCACCACACAGCGACAACAGGAAGTAGCTGGTACCCATAACTGCAAGGACAAACAGGGTGGGGTTCTTCTTCTTAAAGTTCTTGATGATGGTCTTGTTCTCCCCTGCCCACACAGAACCCATGAAGACCAGAGAGACCACTGCTCCTCCCAGGAACATACCAAGAGGGTTAAGGAATCTAAAAAATATACAAGACATACAAATACATAAATACGAATATCCAAAGCTACTATGGTTAATATGCTCAGTAGTTTGGGGCAGAAAGAACAGCACAGCCTGGTGGTTGGAATAATAGAAATCCTGCATCATGCAGCCAAGGACATTTTCTATAACCATCAAGGTGCCTGAAAAACAGGGCATGCCTAAAAGCCCATGTTCCATTGTATCCATATTACAAGTGCTATTAAACTTTTCCATTAACTCGTTGATCGTCAAATTACTATTTATTGCTTAACATCAGGATGACCAAAGCCAAATTACAAGCCTAGGATTTTTACTAGTATTTATGTTAACAATTTTTTTTTGGTTTGAGAAATAAGCCATAGAAAACCAATCTAGCTGTTGATGATAATGTTTTCATTATTTGGTTTGAAGGCAGTATTAGCACACATCATCATACACACTAAAAGGACGCAGAAAATGTAGCTCTAAATGAATTGATGTAGGCCAGCTCCTAGTTAGCTACTGTAGCTACTTATCTAAACAAACTCCACTCCATAAATGTAGCCTAGCAGTTGTGCACAAATATACACACGTTAGAAAAGAAAAGGCAATATTTACAGACTGCTACTAATATGGCAGGCACTTCAATATTGTGGCTATGGGTGCGGACCACATTGCCAACTAATCACATTACGGTGTACAGTAGGCCTACAGTAGCTAATTAGCTGTTTGTAGCTGGGTGACTTGCTGTAAGGTAACAACCATTGACTTACCCAACAATCAAGAAAACCACGATGGCTACGGCAAAATAATTTGTCTGGTAGTACAGTAAATTGCTGATCACCCTGTTGTTCCATTTCGTTAAATCTCTAAAATCCGGTTTAGCAAATCGATCAGCCCCTGGGAAGAAATCGTCCCAGGGTCTAAGTGGTGCCAGCTCCATCCTTGCCATTGCTTATTTTCTCTTAGCTGCTAGCAAGTTTGCTGAGTGTGAGGTCAGCTGATCAGCGAGCAATGAGGAGAATCAAGCTTTTTCACGTGAAACGCTCGCGAGAGTTGCTTGTGACTGACAGCTAGGGAATGAAGTGGATCAAAGCTGCGTCATATTTTCCTGAAATGGTTTCACATTTTGGCAAAGATGGAAATGTACATACGACGCAATTTTGACACACCTGAAACAAATATTCGTCAAGGAAATGGAACCGTAAAAGTATGGCGGATGCTGAGGAGCCGTAAGTAAGAAATTATTAAAAGCAAGAGTAGTGCCGAATTGATCTCCCTCTACTAAAAAACAATCCTACTTGAACCTTCTTTTATTCTCTCCTTTTAGGCAGAAGAAAAGAAGGAGAATAGAGGACCTCACTGAAAAGTTAGTGACGAAAGACATGTACTATGCTCTAAACTGCCTGGCACTGGCTGCAGGTTTGCCAAAATCCAGCTGCAAACGCAGCGCCAGTGTGGTACCGATGTGAAAAATCATTTTCTACATACACGTATTTATTGGCCAATGAAACCTTAACTGAGAACACTTCTGAAGTGGGAATACAATCACTCGCATAGCAAATGTTACATTTTGAGCAGACTTAAAACGTACGCAGTACAATAAAGTTTGACTGCATTGGTTAAAGAAACCGGACAGTTAGATGACTGCCTTATATTCTTATTAAAATACATTTGTTGTAAATCCACGTTTTAGTGACACACACATACTTCACCCAAATAACTGCCATTTGGGTATCTAGGAATAATGCATCGATATTTTCAGGATTATCCGTCATGGTATTTCTAAGAAATATTTGTGATTAATATGTGCAGCAGAGCATCTGTGTTGACCTTTGTGTGTGTGTGCAGAATGGCTGTGGATGTCAGTGCTGGTGACTGGGATGGGCGTTGGAACCATGTAAAGAATTTCCTAGAGAGATCTGGCCCATTTACTCATCCAGACTTTGAACCAAGCACTGAGGTTAGAACTGCAAAGCCAGTTAAAACCTACCTTGTAGTTACAATCATCACCATATCATTTTTACTAGCATTCAGCAATACGTGTTCTTATTAAGAACTAATCATAAAGATGACCCAGGTAATGTTTCTTTCAGTCCCTCCAATTTTTGTTGGATACATGCAAGATATTGGTAATTGGAGCCGGTGGACTCGGCTGTGAACTGCTCAAAAATCTAGTATGTGAGATTATATTATATACATTTGAAAAAATAAGTATAATTTATTTGATAAATAAAGCATGCATACTCTGTTCACACATTCACGTTCACTAGTTTTAATATGTGGCTTTGCCTTTGGTCTAGGCCCTGTCTGGATTTCGGCACATTCATGTGGTTGATATGGACACCATTGATATCTCCAACCTTAATAGGCAGTTCCTTTTCAGGTTTGGGTCATATGGAGTAAGATATGCATTGAAAGTGTTTAATATTTTTTATTTGGGGACCTTCCCCAATGCAAGTAGTTTCTCCAACACCTGAGCTAGTTTTGCTATATTATAATATATTTAGATATTACGTACTGTTCATTAAGTAAATCACTGACAACCTTAATTTTTCTGCTTTTTTACTTTGGTTTGTTTCTATTTTACACCCTCTCATAAAGACTCAAAGATGTGGGACGGCCAAAGGCAGAGGTTGCTGCTGATTTTGTTAACAATCGAATCCCTGGATGTAAAGTCGTCCCGTATCCTTTGCTTCTGAAGAAGCCTATGTGAATATGTTATACTCTTATGAGGGATAACATGCATCATTGAAACCCTTCTGCACAGTCCTGAACAGCCTACTATTGTGTTTATGCTTATCAAATCTCTCAGATACTTCAAGAAGATTCAAGATTTTAATGAGTCTTTCTACAGGCGTGAGTACACGCTTTGTAATGTAATCTATGTCATAGAAATGTTTGCTGAAAACTGCTGAAAAAAATCCATTTATTGTAAATAATCATTTGTAATCACATTTTTTTATTATCCTCTGTAGAATTTCACATCATAGTTTGTGGTCTAGACTCCGTCATTGCCAGGCGATGGATGAATGGAATGTTGGTAGGTATTTTTTATAACAAATATCTGTGCTTTGTTTTGAGCATATTGACTATTCCATTACAAATAACACATGAATGAATGCCCCGAGGGTGAATTGTTCTGCACAAGAGCTAAAAAAACGGGCTACATTCAACACTGCAGACAGGACAGTACAGTGGACAGAACATAATTATTTAAAAGCATAGCGAGACAATAAATGCAAGAATAAAATAATACAAAAAATACAACTGAAGGCATCGTGGGAATAACTTAAGAATGTCAGTAGGTCCAGTTCAATGTAAAGTGCAGAAAGGATAAAAACATCTGTTTTGATTGAGCAGCTGAATACTTCTTGGGCACATAGCTAGACTGCTAATATAAATATGTGTTGTCAGCTGTCGCTTCTGAGCTATGAAGATGGAGTACTGGACACCAGCTCCATCATACCACTCATAGATGGAGGGACAGAGGGCTTCAAAGGCAATGCCAGAGTCATTCTCCCAGGCATTAGTGCATGCATTGACTGCACGCTGGAATTCTATCCACCTCAGGTACCTATCATCTAAAACCATGTGTCATTATTTTAGCTGAATCTGTTTTTACTTCATGCTGTTTTTGTTTGGCTGTAGATTAACTTCCCCATGTGCACCATTGCGTCCATGCCTCGGTTACCAGAGCATTGTGTTGAGTATGCTAGAATGCTGCAATGGCCCAAAGATAAGCCTTTTGGAGGTATGTTCATAAAATCACACTACACATTTCCTACACCTACAGGACAAAAAATGGCACTGTAGTTCTCCATTGCACGTTTATTGTCTCAGTGCTTGCGTAACACTGTTAAATACAATCGTTTTGAGAGGCAGGCTGCTCCTACTCTGTCTCCTAGATGGTGTGGTCTTGGACGGGGACAACCCAGAGCACATCCAGTGGGTGTTCCAGATTGCGGAGGAGAGAGCTGCAGAGTTTAACATTACTGGAGTCACATACAGACTCACACAAGGTCAACCTTTTTTCATACAAGATCAGTTGCCGAAAAACTACATAGTTCAAATCAGAGTATGGATAAATTACATTACAGGTTTTTGTTACAGGGGTTGTGAAGAGGATTATCCCTGCGGTGGCTTCCACAAATGCTGTTATTGCTGGTATATAAGGCCAATTTTTTACATCTGCATTGGATTTTTTTTTTTTACAAAAAGTTTCAAAATTAGATATAAAAAAAAATCATAATGTTTTTCGTTTTCTCAGCTTCCTGTGCCACTGAAGTTTTCAAAATAGCTTCAAGGTAAGTAATTACATCCATTCCCTCATTAGGCCTTTTCATCTTTTCTAGTGTTCTCGTGAGAGTGAGTACTTCTGGTAGAATTCTATTCTTGTGTTCTGTTTAGTGCATACATTCCTCTGAATAACTATCTGGTGTTCAATGATGTGGATGGATTGTACACCTACACATTTGAAGCTGAGCGAAAGGTGAGTTCTACCTCTTCAATAAATAGAATATTTGAAAGAGTGGAGCATTTAGTATACAGTATCACTGTCAGTTAGTGTTCAGTCGAGGCTGTACGCTCAAGCATGCTTTTGTATGACAGGAGAACTGCTCGGCATGTAGCCAGGTGCCCCAGGATCTCCAGTTCCCTCCCTCAGCCAAACTACAAGAGGTTCTGGAGTACCTGACTGAGAACGCCTCCCTGTGAGTACTGTGTTGATGCTAGGCCTACCCACATCTATGCATTTCTTTCTTTTCGTCTTTTTAATGTGTACGGCAGATGAATACACATGTCCTCTGTGACTCTTGTTTTCTTTAGACAAATGAAATCCCCAGCAATCACTACAACGTTGGAAGGCAAGAATAAGACACTATATTTACAGGTAAGGTAACTTTCCAATACTTAAAAATGTAATATATTACAATATATGAAGCTATAACAATTCACTAACAGTTTCATCACTGTTTTACAGACAGTAGCATCCATTGAACAAAGAACCCGGCCAAACCTTTGCAAAACCTTGAAAGGTAAGTATATTTAGGTATATTTAGAGTTTTTCATGTATCTCAGTGTGGGTGCTACTGTCAAAGGTGTCATTGGTTTGCTGACCTAAGCAAATCTTGGATCCTCTGCATACTGTCCCGAAATGAAGACCTCTCATGAACACTGCTTTAACTACTTTCTTCATTGCAAATTTTGATATTCAATAGCACAGGTGGGCAGTATTTATACTTACGGATGAGTTCAATCAGTTGTGTTCGGTTAATCTGCCTTAACAGAACAATCCATGAAAATTGATTCCCCAAATGTAAAATGACTTCCTGTTATTGCAGAGCTGGGATTGGCTGATGGACAGGAACTGGCTGTGGCAGATGTCACCACACCACAGACAGTTCTCTTCAAGCTGAATTTCACCACATAAAGCACCCACAAACATACAATAATGAAATGTACTTGGTCTGCAACAACCTTTGTTAAACAATGTTGCAGCTATAATTTATTTGAGACTAATAATGTAAATATGATCAACCATATTTGTCTCTTTATCATTAAAACATACATTTGTCCAGAATCTTTACACAGTGAACAATTTAGAATCAAATTGGGGAACACCTTTTATCAGTGATGTTGCTCTACTGTCTGCTATCAGGAGCTGTTGTTTTTCCCTCTTTATGATTATACTTGCTGTAGTTTCACTGTATGTGCATTCAAATGTATATGTACTGTGCTCCAATAAAGTATTTCCATTGTTGGTAATCAGTCATGTCTTTTTACTTTTTATAACTTGGTTCATTCCTCTCCAGAGGACGTTCAGTGAACTGTTGTTACTATAGGTTAGAGTACTGGTGACACCATTCATTTTCATAGATTAAGATCACTCTGATGCAGAACATTTGGTTTTATTAAGTTAGACAGATTTTTTTAATACTTGGTAATCCTATTAATTTCCTAGGTTTATTTCTGACACTAATTATAAAGTAAGTGATTTGTCAACTTCACTAAGATTTTAGACAACTTTATCAGTTCTTAGAAAAGTGAGAATGAATTAAAGCGGTCTTCATTGGTCTCCTAGGTGCTGTCCATGGTGCTAAACCTCGTCCTCTCGTGATTCAGCATGGGAGGGGGTGGGTGGGGGAGAATACCCAGCTCTATTTAATCTTCTTAAGCATAATATAATGAAAGGGGTTTATTGCACTCAGGGAAACAGATGGTTTCTTGATTACGTTCTTGTTTTTAATGATGGGAAAGCCGCCTGGCGTGCTAATTCACTAGTCACTAGAGTTTGCTACATGCGTAGACAGATGGACATGTGAGGAAAGAACTGCTTCAAGATATTCATGAATCCCTACACACCCTTGACATGGATACCGACAACACTGACACCTGTAGCATCTGATGAAAAAGGACTAGAAAGCATGAAGGCCTAATTAAAATCAAACAACAGAAGTGGCGTACGTATTCGTGTCTGGAGTACAGTCTACTGTAAGTGTTGATTGGACGTCTCTTGGATTGAGTCGTATTTTAAGAAGTGAGATAAATTATGTCACGCTTTGGAGTCAAATGGAAGTATGCTGAAACCAAAAATGATCTGGCGCGAAGTAAACCGTTATGAATACATTCCCATTGGCATCCACACGAGATGTCAATCTAAAGTTTTACCACAAAAATAGTTGAAAGATGCTGCCTTCTCACACGGGATATATTTAATTGAACAACAAGGTAGGTAATCTAGCATTTAATTATAGTTTACGTCTCATAGATAAAAGTAGTGGAGACTTTGCATTTAGTTTGTTAAAGAAAACCCTGGAAGGATTATTGATATAGGCTTATCCATGATAAGTAATTAAAGATACGAAAATACATGTCACAAATGTATTGATTTAAGCGAATGTACATGGATGCATATTCGTTTAAGTAGCATACCTTCTCATTGGTGGCTGAGTTTCTACAGGAAATTGTGGATCACCAAATCAATGAATCAAGTTTAAGATCTTGCTCAGTCCATCAACCTGAGTGATGCTAGACAACAGTGACAACGCAATTACACCGGTCATTATATCAAGGGTTCAAAATGTAGCATGAAGACTTTTTTTCTGAAATCGTAACACCTTGTCACCTGTTGTCTTTTAAGTATAAATCTCAATGTACAAGAGACAAACATACTGTAGCTGTTCAGTATGCCTTAATTTAATCCTCAACAATATGATCATCCAATATTTGATCCATGAGTCATCAGTCTATGCTTGCAAGGCAGGCAGGATGATGGTGAGCTGTGTGTTGGCATGGCGGCTGCACTGGGGTCTCCTGCTGCTTGGCACAGTCCTACTCTACAGCCATCCAGTGTCCACTGGCAACCAAAGCTCTGGGGCCCTGACAGGTAGGTGTCAGATCAGTCAGATCCAGTCTCCCCATTGTCCTCCCTCCCTGTGGACTCATTATGAAACCTGGCCACCAATACGGACTGGTCTCCAAGGAATTCACAATGGCCAGATTCAACAACATCAAAACAGGTACTTGTGGTCTGCCTGCAGAAGATATACAATATTACAGCACCACAATTTCACTTCATAGGTCATAGATGTATGGATATCCTTTTGTCCACTGTGAAAAATGTCAGTTGTGAGTTTTCTGTTAACCTTCAACTCTGCTCGTCTGTTAAGGTCAGGGGGATGCTGCATGCATCCACATGGTGGTGCTGCTGCTCCAGAAACCGACTGCTGGCATAGCTAGCTCGGTACAACGTACTTGGCTTCACCGAGCTTTGAAAACCAATAGATTTACCTTATACTAACCTCTGTCATAGACCATGTATTACACTACTGTTGCTATGCACATCTAATAGTATGTACCATGTATACGTGTTTTACTGTGTGGGGTCAGATGGTTGAGTGGCTATTAATCAGAAGGTTGCCGTTTCGATATTTGCCGTGCCAAATGACGTTGTGTCCTTGGGCAAGGCATCCTACTGCCTCGGGGAGAATGTCCCTGTACTTACTCTAATTCACTCTGGATAAGAGCGTCTGCTAAATGACTAAAACAGTTTAGTCATGTCACATCCACTGTATTGGTGTCTGGGGGCAGACAATAGCGTGTTACTTTTTTTCTCTTTTTTTTCTTTATTTGAATTTTTTATGCATTCTAGTCTTAGGATTTCTGCGGACTGAACAGAGCATAGTCGATTGATCTTACATACAACATCCTGTCTCATCTCAAACTGACACTCTTCCATCTGACAACCTCCTCAGGTTTAGCCCAGGAGAGAACTGGCACCTGTGAGGTGGTGGCTGCCCATCGCTGCTGCAACAGGAACAAGATTGAGGAGCGTTCTCAGACAGTTAAATGTTCCTGCTTCCCTGGCCAGGTTGCTGGTACAACCAGGGCTCAGCCCTCCTGTGTGGAAGGTAGGCAAGACTAAAGAATCCTGGAGTTGTTCAGTAGATATTGTGGAACCTTCACCAAAACTTTTGACTGATTTAAATAGTTTTTTTCCCCACTCCTGTCTATGATGCTAAATTTAGCCTGGTTTTGAGTGAGATATGCCAAAAAAAACACCTTAGTGTCATGGCAAATAATAGACACCCTTCAGGTTAGATATTATTTAAGCAGAGGTGCTGTGTGTGATGTGTGCTTCTCCAGCATCCATAGTGCATCAGAAGTGGTGGTGTAGGATGGAGCCGTGTTTGGAAGAAGAAGAGTGCAGGGTTCTTCCTGACCTCACTGGTTGGTCCTGCATCTCTGGGAACAAAGTCAAGACAACCAAGGTGAGGTCACGGTCATCTCAGATGGAGAGACAGCAAACAGAAAGCCATCTCATTGTCTTCAAAACCCAGTTACCCTACTGAGGCAGTTAAAGCAACCACATTTATATTCACAGCGATGCAAGGTTGCTGTGGATAATTTGCATTGCCCATGATATTGGAAGCAATGTAAAATGTATATTAGCAGTTGTCGTAGTGAAAACAAATATAAACAGAGTTGACAATCTTCTTGTCCGTCCTCCCTCTAACCCCTCTCTTTTCTGATCTCATTCTATTATGTTCACTCATCTAATGCAAAGAGGGAATGACAGAATTTGTGTGTGCGCATACCATGTTTGTACAGTGTTTGCTATAAGCCCAGCTTTGATGATCAAAGGTCCCACACAATCACGCATAATCACAACTCCCAAAGGCACCATCAACATTACTGCTCTCCACTAGGCACATGGAGCTAAGCTAGTTTAATTCTGTAATCTTGTGAACGATGGGGCCAAAAGGACAAACATGAAATTAGACTTTTTAAATAAATGTAAACCATCTAATGTAGAGCCCTTGAAGTGATTGAATAAAATCTAGACAGCCTTACTTGCAAAGGGACAAAAAGCTGTATTTAGAAAATGTTTAAATATGGGGTTTTTCTACTCTTCTTTTGTAGTCTCAAATTGAACATAATTTTTTTTATAGATATCTTGGTATAGTCAATATTGTTCTGAAAACAGCTGGCTTGTGCAGCTTTTAAACACAAGTCAGTTATTTTCAATCCAGCTGCTTTTTGAATCACGTAAAAATGTCCATTAACAAACACAGTAAATGAATCTACTTAAAGAAAGTATCATTATGAAATCTTATGGGTCGATATACTATGCTTTTCAGGTTGCACGATAGCAATAGTCCATCTCAGCCTTCAGTCTGCTGTCCTCCCCTGAACAGCTGTCTTTGTCTTCCCTGAAGAGAACTGTCATCCTAGTGCTCATGGAACATAAGAACCTGTAGGAGCTTCGTCTGGTGACAGAAACAACTGAAGGGCAGGATTCACTAAAGGAATTAGTAATTTTTTCACACACACCACTGTGTATGGGATTTAGCTTTGCAGACATTTGTAATATTACGAAGTACTGTTTAAGATGTAGTTAATCTGAATCATCTAAATGAAATAACGGACTGCCCATGACAATCTTCCTACAAAAGACATGTCTTCTATGGATTGCAGGAAGTGTAGAAAGGACACGTGCCAGGACAGAAAAATGCTTTTGGAAGAAACCAGATATACATGTATTACCCTAAAACACAAACAAACACACACACACACACACACACAGCTTTCATCTCTACCGGTTAGACAAGCCACCACCTGCAAGGCTGCGATGGCATGCAAATAAACATGGAACTCAGATGCAAAACAAGGGCTGTTTGAAATGCTAATCACGAGATGAGGAGACGAGGAGCCCCTTCACTGCTGAGAGTATTTATATTACGCTTTTGTTTGTCTTTCTAAACTGAAGTCTCCTGTGGAGAGGACCTCAGTAATAGTAATGATGGGAAATGGTGCAGAATTGTCTGTGCCTGGAAGCAAATTGTAGCTACAAGCAAAATGGGAAACTATATTGTCATTCTTCCACCTTTTTTCCAATGACCACTTTGTGTGCAACCACAATATTTGTCACTCTTAGAACTTGGCCCATAAATATTGGCAGATTTAGTTTGTGACTTTACAATTGGATAACTGAACTGTCTCAATGATAAAAGCACAAATACTGATGAAAGCCAATCACTGCCCATATCAGAAGGAACTTTCATATAACACATTGGCAACCACATTATAATAGTTGGTGGAAGCTGACTGAAAACCATTCTTGCTTACCATTGGCAATTATAATAGATTTTTACTAACAGTACAGTGTAAATAGAGAGAGAAACAAGCTCATGGATTTCAACTTTGATACTGAGTGATTTTCACATTCAGACTGCATCTTTACGTTAAAGATACTACCATACATATGTATGCATGTGAAATACAAAGTGTATTTGTTCCTGTTATTATGTTTGTATGCGTATAGGGGAATTAAGAAAAAACACTTTTATATTGCAGTCAGCTAGTGCTGTAATAGGCTGAATGTAATTTGGTCATGGCTCAAAGGTTTGCTCAATTTGTTCCATTTGTTTTTGTCATTATGCATGATGTCTAGAATAGAAATTACATTTAACATGATTAAAAGCAGACTGAACAATTACTTTTTAATGAATAAACATTAATTGGACAAGAATGGATGTTATCTGCTGTGTATAGTGTATTTGTAAATCATATAGATCATACAGCAGTTGCAGTCACAGGCAGAATGACTTGCTTATTCAACTGAGTAAAAGCCAGGCAAATCACTGCCATCCCTACAGATGGACATAGCACCCTATGACTGTAGGGCGTCAGCGGGGAAAGATATAAGGGGCATGGTAACTTCACATACATTGAGTGAATTAAATAATTTCACTTTCTACTGTATTTGACTGAGATACTTCCAATGTTTGAAATAGTAAAAATTATTTAGCATCTTAAATTGGAACTGAGAATTGATACATTGTAATTTGAAGCACATAAAAATACTTACAGAACAGTACTGCTGGGTCCATAGACTGTGGAAACTTCCTATCAGGACGGCCTGATTTATTTGGCTGACTATGTTCAAAGAGTGCATATGGGTAATTGCGATTTACTGTCACTCTCCATTAAAGTCAAGCTTGGTGAGTTAGGCTGCAGTGTGCTGAAGAGAAAATAACCCACAGCAAGACTCCACAGCTGGTGAGATCAGAGGACTGTTTGAGCAGACCAAGACACTGCTCACTTCATGTCACTCAACACAAGGACTGGTAGTAGCGTCCATGGTTAATAGGATGTATTACTGTGTTTCCTATGAGTTTCACAACTAATTTAGGTAAGTATGTAATGGTCACTAAGTTTGGCCCAAAGAAATTGTAAAGGTTCATAGACAGGATTACAGTCTTCTCAAAGTGACTCGAAAGATGTGTATCTTTCGAGTCATCCATTGTTTATTTTCACCTGCTTCATTCTTTTTGACTGATATTGTTGCTGTACACTAAACAAGGTCAAAAAGACAAGGGTAGCACACACTTGTCACTATTAGTTTGAAATAATCATGCCTGGTTCACAGCAGGTCAGAAGTGATTTGTTTAGGACACCTGTGGATTACCTGTTAAAGTCTTTATTCTTTCATAGACTTCAAAATATAGGTGTCATACGTGTATCCAAAGGAAATACATTTTCATGGACTCCACTATCAAGCGCACTACAATGTTTCTTCATTTTAGAAATATGTTGAGACATGGACCTTTTATTACTGACTAATGGAATGGAATACAGCTGCAATTATTACACAAATGCTATATTGATGTGTTTATTCAATTATGTTCTTTGTCAACATGTCTCAGCGAAGTCTAATTAATTTGTACATCAATTTAGTTAATTATTTGGCATTGTAATCCAGTGATTATGAAGCCATAAAACTTAAGGGATGTCAGTATTGTACTTGCTGTGTGATCAACCTATTAATCCTTCATAATGTCCAAATGGTGTAGTTGTTCCTGGTGTTCCCAGCTTGAATCATTCAGATGAAAGATGGAGAAACGCCATGAGAAGAGATGCACCTGATGTCACGTTTAATTAGAATCCAGTTTGGGCCGTGTTACCTTGACTTTGAAATCCCGACAGCCCACAGGGGGAGTGGAGACAGGGCTGGGCTGGAGAATGTGATTAGACTTGGTAATCATGCTGCCTGCTTGTCGTACAAAAAGAGAATGGCAAACATAAAATTTCACAAACATGAAACATTTGACTAGCTACAGTATATAAAGGAGTGACATAAACTATGCCATTTGTGTACAACTTTCTCAGAGTACTGTTGTGTAATGTTCTCATGTATAGTACATTGTAGTCAGTGTATACATATAAATATATAATAATGTGTATATTATGTATACGTACATGTATGTTTGTACGGGTTTGGTGTATTTCAGGGATGTTTTGGGGGGATGTGTCACTTGCTGATGGTGTGTGAGAGCAGGAGTCCCAGTATTTCATTTGAATACACATGACGAAAAAGGTGAACGCGAACATGAACTTGAAGAGTGTGCCCCACTGGTAGGCTGCTGTTCAAAGGAACTGTGTCTAACATCCCCATTCACAGCTAAAACAGAGACGTGTAGGGATGTGGTCCCAATCTAATCATGGTCTTCACGCCTCATTTTCTCCTAAAGCAATCCTGAGAAGCTCCTGTAAAGTGACATTTGTGCAGAGACACGCAAATACACGCAAGTGTATTTCACATGGAACAGGAGTAGCCAGTCAGCCAGTTTGAGTGAGTTTATAAATATGAGATGTGCCACTGAAATGGACCATGGGGAACGTCATAGTTCCCTTGACACCTCACATACGTCACAAAAGAAGTCAGGACGGATCAGCATCAGAGGTGCCATATTTGTCATGGTTCTGCACCCCAAATGTGAGGCACAGACCCTGAGGGACAGCCCCAGGGACTGACTAAAGGCTGGCTTCATAGGTGCTTGACCATGAAACACACAAGACAAACTAAAATGGTGCAAAGGTATTTAGAAAAGGTAAATCATTTCTTTGGGGTTGAATTTTGGGCTTCTTTCTGCATCATTTGTCGGGTGTCTGGTAGCATCAGACTTGAATGAGGTGGATGGTCAACATAGAAAGAACTGAGGTGTATTTCTATCCAGATAGTAACTCGGCCTGTCTCTGTTTCTCTGTGTGCCTCAGGGGTACAATGTCCACCATGGTTTCACCTTCAACCACACACCTCTGTCTCATCTATCCATCCCACATCCTCCCAGGAGTCAGGACTGACCAGCTGGCATCCACTGTGAATAGAATTGTTTCATTCGGAATTTAACTGTCAAGGGAGCCTTTGAAGGAAGCACTGCTTTGGTATCTTATGTTCAATCTAAACTGTAGGCCTTTGCGGCACAGTCACAACACTGACGGCAGTGTTGCTGTTCCGATTTCAATAGCCTTGGAACAGACAAATGATCTTTGCGTGTTTGGATATAAAAACAAGCATGTGATTTAGAGGCATGCTAATTGGTGCTCTGTGTGCCTCAACCTGCTGTCATGGCCTGGGAGTCGGCATGTGTTTGCACTGTTTGACCAACAGCACAGATGGTGACTGGCAACAACATGTGCCAGGGAGCCACACTCTGAACAAACCCTTCAGGATGATTTTAAATCAACTTCTTCCTACTGGCTGACTAACTCATTGGTGCTTTGTAATGGGAAGTCTTTACACATCATCCCACAAGCCGGCACTTTCCAACTTCTTTGGGAAAACGATGCAGGAATAATTTGATAGACTCATTTTTTCATTGTGTTTCATTTTTCACACATCAACAAATAGATACTGTAAGTAAAACTGTGAGACCAGTGGAAAATAGATATTTAATCACACACACCATACTGTTTTCCAAGATGAAAGACATATGTATCCAATAATACTGTATTATGTACAGTATTGTTGAATAAATCGACACAAATAAGGCATTTAAGGGAAAATACACACAAACTGTAATTTTTGGTGCACAATTAAAGGATTTCTAATGAGTAGAAGTTATTTTCTGTAAATGTTATAGAGTCATGTATGAAGAAAGGCATACAAACACAGACAAACTGAAAATGTACAGAATGTAACAAGAAACACCATTTTGTATTTGGAAAAGGTCCTTTTGGCAACCCTATCCACCCAACAACAAAACTCGGACCTCAACCTAAAAAGACTTGAGATAAGCTTCAGGTGGGTCATGTGCCCTCTTCAGATTTTTGTCTGACTCAATAGCCCAATGGCAAGATAACAGATAATATGTATTTCATCTGAACCAATTCAGAGACACTAGGCATACTGTAAGTGGACTGGGAGGTCAAGAACTATAAGTACATCATCTGTACATGTTCAAACCCTCAATATAGATTTCAATATTTTCAGTACAAACATTTGGCTTTGTATTTGATCACAACTACAAGAAGAGTAGAGATGAAGAAAAGTTTGCATTCAGGGACTTCAGTAAGAGACTTCTGACCTTCATCGTCCTGTACACATAGAAAGACATGAACATTGTATGTACAAATGTGTACTCTAAGAAACCTGAGGGCTGTCAACCACCATTTTCTCAAACCAACCCTAACACCGCAAGTGTCTCTACGTGAGAGCTTCATAATAAACATCAGTTTATAGATGCCAGAGGAGGAATATCAAACACAGTCTTTATCCAAAGGCAGTGGTGTTCATGTTCCTCTCCAAAGGATGAAAGTTAATTCATCACCAAGTTATACCATGCTCCCCATGGGAATACTTTTGAACTGTGTCATTTGTCAGCAGCCCGCAGCAGTGGTTGTAGTATGCACATGTAGTCATGTCTTTTATCCAGGATTTCCAGGCTTGTTGAGTAAATGCGAAGGTTTTTGTTAGGTGTAACTCATCTGAAACAAAGGTCCAATGGCAAATGTGTTGTCAGAGTGTGTCTACAGTAAAAAGGTAATTCTGTAGTGCAGTCCTTAATCCTTCATTACATTTTCATTTCTTTAAATGAATTCAGATACTTCAGAAAAAAATGTATGTGCAAAGGAGAGCAGATGACATACAGCATGGTGCTAATGATGCGGTACAATTATGACGAGGCCAACCTGTTAAGTAACTCTGCTCTGCTGCCAGGTCTTAATATATCGATGTGTATGGCTGGGTGTTCTGAGGGAAAAAAAGGGGTTTCATGAAATGTTACCGTTCAATCAATTCCCAGAATCATCAAATGCTTTGTAAAACAACGTTGTTTTTATACTTCATTCTACTTTTACCATGGTACCTAGTCTCACATCAGATGGTCAGCTGAGGTTATCTTACCCTGGTGGTTTTGATCTTGTTGCCAGCGTAGCACATCCAGCCAGAGTTGTCAGGGAGCGTCTTGCACTCTTCTCCCTCCAGGCACGGCTCCATCTCACACCACCACTTCCCAATTACTATGGATGCTACAGGCACAGAAAACATAGGAGAGATACAATGACCTGGGTGTATCTTACCCAGCAGGAGGTATAATCAGACAGCTGCACCGTAGGGCTTGGAGATGAACTCCTACATCACATGGAAACAATACTTGCTTAATAAATAGAGAGATTTTGAAGCTATCTATCTTTTTTCCTTGAACACTGTTTGCTCCAATTAATACATTTATTTTAAAAATATTTTGTCCTCTTGACTGTCAAATAATTTTAGGATCCTTTTTCCATGTTATTGATCCCTTTGTTTACGTTGATTGAAATGAAAGGGTTTTCTGTTTCCTAGTTCAGAGCAGTGAACCAGCATCTTCTCAGATGGTTGTGTAAGTGTGCTGAGGAGGAGCTGTGACATGACTTTAATGCAGGCAATTTTTCTGCCATCAGAAAAGGTAAATGGCCTTTAATACAGGGTATGTACAGGGTAAATGGGTAGCACATTTCAGACAACTGTCAGAAGAAAATACCCTGTCTGAGACCTCCAATTCTTTCACTCTGCTCAGTAATTGTGGCAATATTTCTAAATGGATGGAGATGAAATGCATTTACAGGCAGATGGGAGGTTTTTGTAAACGACAAACGCCGGTGATTGTAACAAGATCATACAATACCTAATACCAGCAAGCAGCACAGGTCCAACATGGCCTCTAATAAAACATGCAGAAATATTTTGGCTGTCTATAGGGTGCACTGTGCACACCAAGGGTTACCCTACATATGCTTAGACTATCAACCATTGCACATCTCTGGATGTGACAGGGCATTAATAATATGCTTATCTGGGACAAAGCAAGGCTGGGGTGACTTTGCACCGGCTGGGTTAAAACTGAACTGTAACGATATCTGTACTTTCCAGGTTGACGGCCTGAACAGTATGTCTTAGTATCCCTGGAATCTAGTGTATACTGAATCTTAAGTTGAACCTTCTGTGAGATTGAAAGAATGTGCCTTTGAAGTTTCAGCAAACTTACCATCCACACAGGAGGGCCTGTTCCGGGTGGTCCCTGCCACCTTCCCTGGTAGACAGGAGCACTTGACTGTCTGGGAGCGCTCCTCTATGCGGTTCTTGTTACAGCATCGGTGAGCAGCAATCACCTCACATGTGCCTCCTTCTAATGACATAAAAGTTAGGAACAACACACTGAGAACTGAAATCTGGTAATAAACATCATTAATCCTGTTCTTTGTGTCTTGTTGGATTAAGGGTTGAGTTTCTCTTTTTTCAATAAATTCAATGTTCCTTGACCGGTCTTTCTCATCTAGACCTACAGTATGTGTCTTTGCTTGCACACAGTATCCACATAGATGGATTCTCTTCACGTGAGTAATGCCAAGTTTATTTCACACGACAGCTATAAAAATGTCAAGCAGGTTTACCATAAATGAGAGCAATGGATGTTGTGCTTTGAGTAAATGATCCCCCCGAGAACCATGTTGTGTGAAGGCATGATGAAGATGCCAAAGAGAGGGAGTGTACGGTAGATAAAGACAGATCTGTTAGTAGGTGAAGAGGCCTGCCGGGGCCCTTGCCTGAATATGAACACTGGCCCTTCATGTAGTGTAATTATCACAAGCCTGGCTGCCTCTGCCTGAAGGACCAGAGAGCCCGTCAGGTCCTCCTCCACAGCTCTCATCCGAGTCCTTGACATCCAGTATCACACAGCTCCACACCCATTCACAGGACACAAGTACAGTTTAGTCAGTAAATTAAGGGAACTGCTATATGTACTGCCAAATTAGTCTTTTAATTTGTGATTTGTGTTTATTTTTTTATCATTGATTCACAAACAATGTGTTAAAATGTAAATTATGTTTACCTACTCTACTGATTACAGACTTAACCACTATAAAATTATAACATTTTAACATCCAAACAGTAGAAATGTGGGCAGTTCTAAATGTTTGCCATTTCTAGTTCTGAGTCTGAGCCAATATCAGTATTTGAGGGGCATAAGTTCAGGTATGAGGAGTATGAGTCACATGAGATAATTTGAGCTATCACGTTAGCACCTGCTAAGATTAGCCAACATAACCTCTCTTGACCCCCGGATGAAAGGAGGACTCACCTCCACCCTCCCTCATCCTCACTCCTTCAACTCACTTTTCTGTACCAACTCTTCATTAGCGGTAGAGGTCAGAAGCAATATTTGTAACCAAGCGGCAGATAAACACTAAGCTTTCATGCATCTGACATTAGGTGCTGGGATTTATGATAAAGGCAGCTGGATAATTTATTTATTTATTTTTTTACAGAGCCTCATAATGTCAAAGTCATACTGTATGATACATATGCTCCACTTCTACTTTTCAAGGTGTTGTGGAGCCTTGGTCAACAGAGAATTGACTGCAAATAATAGCAACAAAGCCAAATCTGAGTTGGAGAATGCCTGGGGAAGGGGGTAATGGGTGGAAATAATTGTCATAGAGTGATTAAACACAGCCGTGATTGCTAAGGTTTAATAGAGGGAGTGGAAATAACTGAAATACCTTTTTTTCCTCACTTGGGTTCTCTGCAACAAAGTGGAGTTACTTGGGGTTATCCAGGCTCCAGGGTATGTGTTTCTCAAAACATCAACAGCCTTTGGTTGGTGCTGATGATGGATGTATCCTGATCTTGTATCAGAGAGAGTGCTGTCTGCTGCCTGATGTTGGGGCTGCCACAACAGGGCATGTTTGCCCAATGTTAATCATGATGTACCAGTTGATGCAGTAGGGCATTCGTTAGAAAACAACAGCCCACAGGGGTTTGCTCTCTTTAATGCATCTTCTTAATTGCATAAGACAGACCCAGATTTCTCCTTTGATCTATTAAAAACACACTACTCAACAGAATTAACTCTCACTGCTTGCTGAGAGCAAACAGGAGAACTGTATCGAGAAACTATATTTGGAAATCATCACCTCAGTATAATTTATTAAAATCAAATAAAAATGCTAATAAGTTTGGTGTTTCCAGCTGGCAGGTGTGATGGGTGCCTTTAGACAAAGTAATGCAACACTGATGAGTGCCTTTTAAGCTCAGCCATGGCTTCAGTTTGTGACTGCAAAACACTACATGCTCCAACAGCCAGTCTCTGCGTCATGAATATTTCAGAGGAAGACGGAGAATAACATGAGTGGAGATGAATACTCTCATCAGGTGGATGATGGAGCCATGCAAGGATATAATTGTTTTATCTATTTCAGTTCCTGCTCTATTGTGAACAGTCATCAACCCACACACATGGCATATGTGTTTGTGTGTGTGTGTGTGTGTGTGTGGGGGGGATGTGATAGCAGGTGAGCAGGTGTGTGCTTTTGTGTGTGTTTATGTACTTGCTTTTGACACAGGTTGAGACAGGTGTTAAAATAACAAAAGAAGAATAGCTGTTCTAGCTACCAATTTGTGACATTTTAATTAAAAGTGTATATACTTTAGTAAATTACGTTTTCTGGTCTCTGGGATGTAAAGGCATATCTCACTAGGGGGTATAATAGTCAGTTCCTCCTCTCTCGGTTCACAGACCCACCTGGTGCCATTTTGAATGACAGAAACAGGGATCCCAGTGAGATAGCCATCCCAGGGGGTCAAGGGGGACACAGAGCAGAGGGGTCTCCTGCTGGAAGCTGGAGATGTTCTGTTTCTGTGGTCATGCTTGGTGCTCACCTCCTGCCTTTAGCTCTGTGGACCACTAGGCCTGTCAGGATGGGACTGTCCAAACATGACCTGCACAACACAAGTCACTCCTTTTTTTGTTTTCTGTTTTTAATTGGAGAGGCACTGACCTTTTTTGGATGTGAACATGTAGAAGTGAACATGACCTGGTTCACAGGTTTGACTGTGATATTTTCAAGGAAAGGCACTGGAAGCCATAGTACAGCTCTGGAATTAGAAATGTGAGTTCTGATCAAGTAAAAAAAGCCCTTATGTTAGACTACCTCTCCGAATATACCGAATATACCAACTCAGAACCAAGATTTTTTTTTTTTACATTAGCAGTTCACAACAGCTATATCATTTCATGATATAGAAGCAATATTTAAGGTGTGCCTCAGTCATCTTCTCAGGAGACATAGAAATATAGCCCTATCCAAATATATCCCTTTATTTCAAGGGACAGGAAATAACTGGAATTTTTGTGTAGGTGAAAATCTGGTCTGAAAATGCATTGAAGCACCTAATTTGTGCAAGTCGTAAATCCTGGTGCGAGTCAACCACCTGCTAACTGGGGAACGCAAATGGGTGCTTTCTGTTCCAAACAAATAGCCCCCATAAAACATACCTGTGAGACTCCCAGAAGGTGTATGAAAATGAATTTGGAGCACTGATACAGGGAAATGACACAGACACCGAACATTGCCTTTCAAAAATGACGTGGATCTGAAGTTATGTCTGCTTAATTACTGTGAAAGGAGCCCAAAAGGGACCAATAAGCACTTGTTCACAGATGATAAAACAACTATGGCACAGAGGAAGATGGTCTGTACATCTCAATAGAAACATCACACTGCTAAAAGTATGCCATGACTTACTGTCTACAGTAATGAGCCCAGAGTCTGATCCTGTCTCAGAAGGATTCTGATAGCAGGTATTATTTTTATTTCAATGGGCACACTAGTCTAATACCATCTGGGCAGTGCACGTGTGTGTGTTTCTGTAAATGTGTAGGTGCGTGTGTATTTTTTTGTGTGAAATCTAAAAGCATTCATGCATGCCGTTAGTATTGAAAATCTTTTTGCAGACCTTTATTGCATTGAATTTCATGCAGGGGTTTTCTGCTTATCAAGAAATAATTTGAAATGTTAACATATTCCCTTCCCAATGCAAAATGTTTAATAACACATATTCCTGAATGTTACCTCCTATAGCTTGATTGTAAAGCAATATATTGATTCTCTTCGAGCTCTCAGGAAAAAGTGCATATGGCTGAAAGCTTGGGGGACTCAATTTACCAGGTAACCTGACTTGCTCCCGGGGTTCTGTGGATGCACGCATACATCTTCTGATTGACAGCCTGTGACACCATCTTCTGTATAGTCCCCCTGACAAACATTCACAACACAGACTACACTCTCCATCTCTCTCTCTCTTTGTCTCTTCCTCCCTCTCTCTTTCTCTTGCCTTTACTCTCTCTCATTGTCTGTCACGTACACACATATTCATAGAAAAATATTGAATGCAGCTAAGATACAGTCTGTCTTCACAAACATGGCTCCACCACAGCTGTAGTTGTCAAAATCAGACCAATGTCTTGCCAGTAACAACCTTGGGTTACAACGTCTAACTCCAGTTGAACAGCAAGGCACTTGATCTCCAAGAGTTCTGGAAAATTACATCCCGTATTGGCCAACATCAAGCCTGTCACTTTCAAATGGGAGATACATTCAAGGTGACCCATTATAGGCTGCTCTCCCTGGCCTTTCTCTATGTGGGCATGTGTGCCAGCAGGCTACAGCAGCCCTGTCACTGATGGGACAACCAGATTAGAGAATGTCAAATTAAACTAGATGGAAGAGAGTGAGAGGCAGTGAGAGGAGAGGTGTCTGTGTGGTGTCAAATCCACAGCTTTTTTTTTCTCTGAAAGCATGTAAAGTGCCTGAAGGGGCTGTTGTTATTCTCGTCTGAAATGCTTTGGGAAAAGGCAGAGACTTTAATACAAAATATGATAAAATGTGCACTGCTCATGACTATTTTGTTTTTGGATTGAATTGAATTTGTGAAAAATTCAAAGATATGTTTTCAAATCAAAATTTAGTGTACTACTATTTGGAAGATCACAATAAATCAATAGGGAATATCAGTGGGAATCACTAAATATACAAGTTGGTGTATTTAAAGTAGCTAGTGAACAGTGACAGAACAAGAAGTGTACCCTGTGTCTTTCATTAATCAGTTGGGATTTGTCTACCAATCCTTTTATGTCCCCCATTGAATTACATGACCTGCAACAGCAACTGTCACTTCAAGAGAGTTTTAAATCTCTTCTTTGTGCACGTTTGGCTGTGTATCTGTGTTCACCTTTCCTCTCAAAGAGGAGGATGATTTCCCCCTCCTTTAGATTGAATTTAGCCATGTCTTTTTCGCAGCATGCACAATTTACACTTGGCTGAGAAAGAATATCAATTGCTCCTCTGAAAAGTATGGTCCATGACAAATAAAAGCAGGGAAATTCATGAAATATGGCTGCCAGACAGTGCTGTCACTGTAACACAGCGGGGCCTTAAGATTGGCCCTGCCCAGTGGGCCACTGAAGATGGGTGATGCTTTATTGAAATGCAAAATAACTACTGAAAAAACTGAGCTGCTGTTGTTTTAAGATGCATGAAAACTGCATGGTAGAGAGGAACCAGAGAGAGAGAGAGAGAGAGAGAGAGAGAGAGAGAGAGAGAGAGAGAGAGAGAGAGAGAGAGAGAGAGAGAGAGAGAGAGAGAGAGAGAGAGAGAGAGAGAGAGAGAGAGAGAGAGAGAGAGAGAGAGAGAACAGCGAGGAACAGCGAGAAAAAGGAATAGAAAGGAATGGGTTTTTTCACATTTGCATGTGAGCCTCAAAGCCTGTCGTTTCAGCTGTCACATGCAGCAGAGTCCCAGGCTGCTGTTGGACTGGTGCTGATCAAGCCCATGAAATCATATTCTGAAACAGGAGTAGGACCCTTTTGCAAGCAATGTCTGTAGTGATTTTGTTATTTGGTGTGGATATGTATTGTGTGTTGCATGACAGGAAAAAACACAGAAATGGCAAACATTTCTAAAAGAAACATACAAAGTGTTTAAATTGAACAAAGGCACAAGAGCATCCTGGTCATCGACAAAGTGAGATAGAAATGTCCAAAATGAGTTTCGTTCTGTGCATATGCTGTCATAGTTAAATGTCAAACTCTGCCTGTCTGTCTATCTAGACCTTTCTCTCACTGATAAGTGTCCAAGACTGGTATTTCATATTTGTCGATAGCCTGCCTAGATAAAAAAAGGCTACATTCAATGAGAAGAAAGGGTAAGGGTAGGCTGAAGTCAAAGTCAGAGAAGAGCTGCTCTGCCCACTGACTGTAACCCAAACCCTGTGTGTTTCAGGGCTGGGTTGTACAATGCAGGCAGGATGCTAATGTGCCTAAAACATGTGCAACGTGTAATTTTCTTTAGCACAATGCTGAAATGACCCCTCATGCAATATGACAAGTACTCTCATGGGTAAGAGCAATAATTATGTAAGATTCAGCTAGCAACAATGCTTGTAATTGGAGTTGAAGGAAATTTATCACTAATTCAATATGCTACAAGTGGTGCCAGAGAGGCTCTCATAATCAAACTTTTCACTCATCTTATTGTGGGCTAGATTTGATAATATGTGCTTCTTGGTTTTATACCACTGGAACTAAGACTTGCTTTTAGAATGGGTTTGATAAAAGAGCAGCATCAGTCATTTTTTAAGTCTCGTATCAGGCATTCATCTAGCACTGCTTCTGAAGCAAGAACAAAAAACCATTCTCTCTATCGTTAAGGTTGCTTTTGCCACACCATCAATCTTCCAGTGATAGGTAGTGTATATTGTCAATGCAACAGAGAAGCCACAGAGTTTACAAAACCTGTCTGCAAGCATGCTACCAAACTTCTGAACCTGCTGCAATTGGATTTGGTGTTTAAGTATGCCAGAAGACTGATGACACACCAAGGAGATATAACAGGCATAAAAAGTTAATCTGCAATTGAGACTGATACACAGTATTAATTACCATGCTAGGATGTCCTACCTCCCTCCCCCTTTGGAACCAATTAGCAGCTTGAGATGTTCTTTTTCCCTGCAATGAGGTCTCAGTAATGAAAATGAATTTCATATTCCTGCAAAGCATTTGAAACTATTGATGCAGAGAAACAGACATTTTAATAGTGTTGTAATGGGACATTACACAACAGGGTAGGCATCCACAAGATGGAAATTAGGAAAGAAGTTGAAAAGTCCAAGAAAATCCCAAATATTCCAAAGTATATGTTTGGCAGTAGCAGCCAGTGCTCAGCATCATATCCAATTGTGTAGATTTTTTTTCAGGATGCCTACGGGTCCTGACCTTGTCTCTCTGTGAAATACAACTCACAAGACTAAATGTTTCATTCTAATTACAGCTGACGGGGCCATCATGATAAGTTAATGTAACCCACAAACTCGATCAAGGACTTATTTTATGTCTCAGACATCAAAATGTTGTCAAAGTATGTAAAAGATGCTGTGGCTGATATGCTAATTTCGTGGAGCTTTATTTAGGAGTATATTTACCAGCCTATTTCCTATTTCACTCTTGTCACCCCATTATGTCAGCACTTCAAACGATTGCTACTTATTGTTTCTAACGCCAAATGAGAAATGTAAATATTTTGTTGACGTTGTGGTCTGGGTGGTTTATGTCTTCATGCTATATGTCAGGCAGGTAGGACAAGTAACTGGGTGGAACTAAGTAAGTACATTATATTATCTATATGACCACATATGAATGTTATACTGGATGTCGTGTAACAGTACACGTTTGTGAAAAACAATGGTTTGGCTACCAAGCTGATACTAAACCAACATTTAAAATAGAACCTTCCAACAGTACAAGATCCTTAACTGCTGAGAAGAATGTGCTCCGGTGAACTCAAAAAGTATGTGCAAACTGTCATGAACATAATCAGACAAACTGCAACAGTCTGTCTACGTAATAACAGACAAGATCATTTTACCTAGGATGAAGGATACAACATAAACAATTCCATTGGACTTCTGGACAGTGAATACAATGATCATCAGCACATTTGAGCTCAGGCATTGTGCAAAGTCAGGAGCTTTGCCTTGCTATCCTCTTCCATCTTTAAACATATGGACAAATATGAGTCCATATTAACAAAAACATGTGGATGAGGAGAATCCATTCTCTGAGCTGTTTGACAGCTGATGATGGATCACATGGCTGCGTTGCTGGTGACTGGGTCCTTGTCCTCTATGTTGAACCCTTAAAGAAGCTCTCAATTTGACCACCATGGCCAGTAGGAGCGATGCACTGTGGATATTAATGCATGAACATTCTGACTGGGGAGGGAAACAGCTGGCACAGCCAGGGAGGAGAGATGCTGGGTAATTAATTAAGCTGTGGGCCACAGAAATCCATTTTCCACATAAGCGTTGTGACCACAAAACCATAGCCCCTCCACAGGGCTGGTTGTAGATCTTCAATTAAACATGCTGTTTAAACAAATATACGCAAGCTCACACTAGTCTACTGCAATGAATAATTCATCAAAAACTGAAAGCTGTGTGTACCACCAAGTATTTTTGTTACACTGAATGTTATATTGAGGATTACTTGACTGAATATGTTCTGTCTCAAGCCAAGTGACAGAATACTTTAGAGTACAAGTAGGAAATTACAGACAGCATCTTCAAACGGGTGCATCATTAATCTATGAGTGTTATTCCTTAACTGAACAATAGCACAAGACGGGACACCATCTGTAGGGAAGGAGATATGGAATGTTTTACAAAGTGACCAGCAGTCAGGACACCCCGCTAGCTGGTGAAACAGTAAGCTGGTCCTCTGGGGTCACTGTGGCATGTACAGTATAGGAATATTCAAACAAAGTGAACCTGGCAGGCTCCAGATGTGCCGGGGCCTTGGGCCCCAGCTGGATGCCACTTCCCATTGGCACTAGCGTAGCACCAATGAGACTGGTGGGAGCCAGGCAGAGATGGAGTCTGAGGAAGGGAGGAAAAGATGGAGAGAGGGATGGAGGAATGAAGGAGGGGGAAATGTAAGTCAAAATAATGTGCCTCCAGGATGCATTATATAAGGCTATTAAACTGTCAGGATTGTGCATGGAGGGATACAACCTTTGTTTGTGACAGCTGAAAATCCATTTTTCATGTTATTTTGTACCGTAGCGGTTGGTATACGGAGGCTTTGTCAGAGAGCATAGGGTTCTCCTTCTCTGTCTTTCAGTCCCTTTTCTAAAAAGAGACACTCATATACAATTCAGACTGAAATAGGATACCTATGATAATGGCCCCTTTCATTCTGAAGAATCCCGTACAATTTACAAGGGATAGACAAACAGTGATTACACAAAGTATTAACTGTTTATGTGTTGCTGTAGCTTTGATATCATATCACTGTCTATGAATTAGACCTTGCTGAAAAGAAATACTGACAATACTAAGACTGAATGTCTTGTTTACAGTGTAGATAATTCCAAGTCCTGAGGGGGCTAAGATGACAGGTGACAGGCAGATGTTCTTAATAATGATGCCAAAAGCAGAAAAGGACATCATTCTAGCATCTTTGATCGTTGGTCCTCAATTAATTCTGCTATAGGACAACAGATACTAATAGACGATGATAGTGATGATATATAAACTGACAAATGTGAAAATCAGAATCTCAGGTTGTAATGATGTCCTGGTTAGAGTTGGTTCAGATAAAGCATAGAGAGTGTCCCTTGCTCTGTAGCACAACACACCCTTCCAGTGTAGTGGATTATTCAGGTATTCACTACAAATTTCTGATGTTTACATCGTTTTAGAAAATCTAAAACTATTACAGGTGCATGCTGTAAGTTAGGAGAAAGTGGAAGAAGTGAGCACGGGTGTCAAATGTAAAACCATCAAGGCTCTTCCCTTCACAAGAAACAAAATGTGTATTCAAAACATGGATATTTCTCCTCCTCTAAAACAGACACTCTCACCAGAGCTTCAAATACATTGATTTAAGATGGCTTTTTATCCTGACTGCTTTTAAGTTCGTTTTTTGTTTTTAATTTGAAGGTGGCTACAAAAGCTTTGACAAAATATGAGTCTTGTATTAAATACATAAAGTCTTTTGAGGTATGCTGTGGACATGGCTGAGGTTGAATTCAAGCCCATGACCCTAAAACAACAACATCTCGGCCCATTCCGTTACGCATGCATGACAAACACAATCTGTCCCCTTTTGTGCGCTGTTCACGCTCCTTGCACCGCATAAATACGCCACCTTATGAATCATCCGACCCATAGCACAGAGAGTTGTGTCTCTTTCTGAGGTTAGAGAACAGCCCACAGCACAGAGACAGCGCAGAAAAGCAATCTGTAAGTAGGGCTGCAGGGTAGAGGACAGAGACAGACAGACGAATACCCGGACATCCATTATAATCTATTCAGGAACTCTTCCTGCCATGGTGGGGTTGTCAGCCTGCCATGGTGGGGTTGTCAGCTCGGGGACAAACTTTCACGCACGTAAAGCAGAAAACTGTTGGGGAAAACATCAGCTGGTAACCCGAAAAAAGCAGGATGCCTCTCTGTCCTGACCATGCAGGTGGCTGGAGTGTCAGTTATTGAGTTGTAGTATTTTATATATCATATAGACATATCCTGGAACACATTTACAACAAATGGTTTGCAGGCAGGACCTTTTTCCAATTAAGGATATGTCTGGTCAAAAGCTTGGTCATGAAATTTAAAAAAAATCTTTTGATTTGGGATTATAGTAGATCAACATTTTGCACTATAGTTAGACTTACTCTAAACATTGTTCACCTATACATTGTTATAAAACTGTTACTATTGGCAAGGAAACTGATCTCTAGCCCCTTGTGATCTCAATTTTCTTCGGTAATACCAACTTGTGATCTTATGGCATGTCACTGGCTTCAGTGATTGGCCCAATGGTCTACAACCGATGGCCTTCCTGCCACCAATTCATGACCCGTCAACCCCAATACTGCTACCAATCCAACAGCTTCACAACACAACACACAGAACAAATGTCCACCTGTCACAGTCTATCCAGGCATCCATCCTGTTCCCATCTCATAAAACTGGCATCTCCTTTATCCTAGAATGAGGACAATCCAAACTATGGTGTTTAGGGAATGACCGTATATTTTCACTGAACTGCAGAAGAAAGCCAGAGAAGAAAACAAATAGTGTATTATTTAAGTATTGTGTCATTTATTTGAGATTAATTGAGATATTTTACAATAAATGTGTGTTTGTTGAGTGTATCGTCTAATGTTTATGCCTAAATCCCCAATGATTAATTATTTCGGTAAAGAAGGCAATTTGATCTGTAATATCACAAAGCTCCCAACCCAGCAATAAGTGTGGACGTCTTAAAGGAATTTCATTGCTTCATTACTTGGAAGGACCATTCAACCTTGTTGATTATGCTATGTTTATTCATTACAAGTAATGCCACTAAAAAGACCGCACAAAATTGTTTTTTTCCATTCACATGCATTTAAAAAGTCATGTGAATTTTCTCCAAAACTCTTATTGCCATTTCACACTAAAGAAGTTTAGACAAAGAAAATGACAGAAACCTGTTTACTGCAGCCCCATTAGGCACCATACTGTGAATTTTATAGATTTATTTCCTGTTTGTATTTGACAGCACATTTGAAGCTTGTCTAAGAATTTCAGCAATAAAACAAACAGGAACAGGAACTGCAATGACATTTATAGTAGATCTACAACCAGCAGCTGACAGACTTGAGTTTCTGCAGGTACTGCAAATGTGATTCAGAGGCAGGCACAGCTTCCTGTAAATCCTCAACAGTATCCACCCAAACCTTTCTGCTTGTATCCTTACCTGCTCTTACATCTTATGGACACACTTATTCACAATACTGGAGTAGTAACCCAAAGTTGTGGATCTTTACTATTTTCATTTCTTAGTGATTTCACAGAGGAATTATAAAACCCAATTGAAAAATAAAATAAAAATGGGAATAAGCTCATACATCAGAGTGTACATTGAACAACAGCCCTGCATTAGACAGTGCTGTGTCTATCCAAAGCCTTGATTGAATAGTCAATCTCACTTGCTAAGAGCTTCTTTGTTCAACCCAACACTGGGATGTGCTCGCTAGCTAATGGGTAAGAGCTCATTAGCCAGTCAACCATTAGCATGTAGTGATCTCATCAAAGCATGATGCGCCCAAAACCAACCACACCCACCACTTCAAGAAAAGATCTGGGCTCATTTTCCTACAAGTTCATGACTCATCCATGACTATCTATCATGGTTATATAAAACACAAAACCTTCCAAAACAAAGAGAAAAAACTTGAAATGCATTTAATGTCCTCAAGCTACCACAGATTGAGTGAAAAAGGATTTACCATACATAGGCAAGATTCTAGTTACCCTCCTACCGGAAAAAACAAACAAACCTCCCTTTGCAGTCCAGAGCAGAGACACACACAGAGGTGTGGAGGGACTCACCTATCATGTGGATGGAGACGCGTCCGGGCCGTGTCACATGGTGCTGCTGGATGGTGTCATAGAAGGTGGCCTGGCACAGCTGAATGGCCGTCACACTGACCCAGAGACTCAGGCAGAGCAGCCAGGACATGACAGGGCACATCTGCTGTGGACCAGAGAGGGCACAGTCCCACTCAGTGTGGTCTCAACCTTCAACAACATGGACTCAACCTGTGACCACAGACTCTCCCTTTGTCTATGTTTTGTTTTGCTCTCTCTCTCTCTCTCTGTCGCTTTCTCTCTCTTTCATCTCTCTCTATCACAAACAAACATAAACATTTGGTATGAAGTGTTTCTTTTCTAAACATTTCTGGTTTTGTCACGTCCAATAAAAGTCTTTCATCTAGGAAAACTGAACTTACTGACTCCATGTCATCTGAATCTATCAGGCTATAGGATTGTATAATTATCAACTGTTCACTGCTCATGTTGTTCTTTCAGCCCTGTCTTGTCCCCGAGCCACAACACAGTAAATGTGGAGTGATCCCTGGGGACGTTTTCCATGCAGCAGAGATTTCCCCTGACAGGCTGACTCCCATCAACTCCTGAGCCCTGCTCTTGCCTTAAAACCAAAATTAGAAATACAAAAAGATAAGATTTGTCTCCTGCTCTCAGGCAGCTGCCTGCCGTGCCTTTCTGCCTGTGCCTGACTGCATCTTTCGCTATCAGGAATGGGGTGCTGGGACAGTGACAGAGCAGTCATGGAAATCAAAAGCCTTGTAATGTCTCACCAAGCTGTATAGATAAGAAAATAGCTTCAGCATTAACATGGAAAAATCTTTGGCAAGAAAGACACGGGTCAGTTAATAAAAGATCTATACGATTACATAAATAAGATTGACACACCAATGCTATTATTGACAATTAGAATTGAACAAGAACAATCTTATTTATGAATCAAAGTATTTTGGTTTTGGACGTGAAACATCACCATGCCAAATCTTGGCAAATTGGGAATGTGTGCAATAAATGTGAAGTACACAATAACACAGAACAGTTTATCAAATGAATAGGCATCTAATCATTACTTTCTCTTCATAGTATAAATTCACATTTAGCAATACACACTAATTTCATCTTTATTCTATAAAACATTAAACCTGATGATATCTGAATGTCTGTCTATGAAGAACAACCCTTCCTGGATGAGTTATTTCTCAGAAAGAGTGCCTTACCTGAACAATCCAGGCAGGAGTATAGGTGTGTCTTAACACATGTTACATCCATCCATGCTGTGGCTCATGTGGATCTCACCCAACTCCTTTGATGGTTTTGAGGAGTGAACTCCTTTCACACTCCCTTCGTCGACTTCACTTTGACGAAAACACAGCAGCAGGCTCACTGAAACTGACACTCAAGCCAGACTCTGGAAACAGACTTAGAGCACTGTCATTTCCACCTTTGAAAATATCACTGTTGTCCCTCGAGGGCACCCTGCCACTGACACAGAATAGATTTGCCTCCTCGCATTTACAGGCACATGCAGAGTGGTCCTTAATTAACTGTAGTGGAATCTCTCCTCTTTCTCCGTCTGCAGCCCTCCATTGAGAAGCAGCCTCTGAGCACTGCACGCTCTGCCTCTGTCCCCCTCAGCAAGCACCAAGTAATGAATGTCCCTTTTCCAGTCTAGCTTACTGTTCACACTGTACCACGTCTTAAAGCTAGACTACCTATAGTACAACACAGTGACCACATGGTGAGAAACCATTCCATCTGATTATCAACCTCTCAATACTGCCGATTAACCCATCTGGTGAAAACATTTACAGTATGAGTGTCTCTGTTTATTTTTAGGAGCATCATGAATATTCGACTATACTCCTTCCCCCACACAGATAAAGATAAGATCATGAAGCTGATGCCATGGATCGTAGTAATCATTGTATTCATGGTTTAAAGTGTTCATCATCAACTGTAGAAAGTGTAGATTAACTGAATGCAGCTCATTTCTACATTATAATTGGCTAGCCTTTTTGCACAGTTTGCACAGCAAATTCCTTGTCTGTGCAAACTTTCATGGCGAATAAATCCCTTTCTGATTTCGGATTCTGAAACAAAGTTTTGCGTGTTTTTCTTTCCCATATTTTTTCTAAACTGAAAAGCTTGTACAACGCCATATAAATACTAAATTTCACCAAATTTTACAACAACATCCCCATGCTTTTGGAAATACAGTACGTGTCTACATCAAGTTGGGCAAAAAAGCAGAAACGAGCTGGAACACTTTTCTGGTCAAGAGTCGTTAAACTTCAGGTCATTCATGAACAGCTAAAGGGGATATTCAAATACAGTTGTGGAGTTCATCAGTCAGCGATGGAGTTTTAATGGCCACCTAAGGAAATAAGAGGGAGGTAGATGTCATTAAATCAGCCCTGATCAGTATGTCTGAGAAGCTGGCCATCCATCCTCATCCCACATTATGACTGAGAGCCAGCTCCACTTCACCATTGTGATGGGCTTTATCTCCAGCATACAGAACACGCCTGAGGCCTGGAACTCATCCTGCTATGACAGCCGTGCACAAACTCTCCTGTTTATTTTAGGTTGCTTGATTGGGAAGGTGGGGCACAATCCCATGGCAGACTGTGGGGAGGAAAACATGAAGTGAGAATAAGGTAAGACACTAGTAGTCTCATGAGGCACAATGTATCATTCCATCAATATCTGTGGTCTGAGACTAATTCATGACCAATTATGTGTGTGACCAGCAAGACATAGAGGATGCCAGAATGGTCTTATGGGGTTTTTAAAACACTTGAGAATCAGACAAATGTCTCAACCATTAAATACTGAGAGACTGCTTTTTATAGATTTTGGTTTTTGTTACACAAACACACCATATCCTTTAATTTGTCCACACTTTAAGCGTCTGTTAGCTATCTGTTAATTGTCTGTCAGGTTAACCTCTATTATGTTTGGTAAAAATAAATCGTTATAAAATATATATTTTGTAACTTGTCACTAAGGCACATTCCTCAGTGCACATTCATAAAAATCACCTTGTTGAAGGTTAAATGTGGAGTAACACCTTTTATGTTGATGTGGTCCCTTGTTTTGGTTGTTTCTCTGCTACATTATATGGGCTTCCTCACCCCAAACCATCTTAAAACATGTACATCACTTTGATTCCCTTACCTGCTGGCTAACAAGTACTGTCTGGACAGGCATTCACTGCTGCTTTTATGGTTTCTTTCTTGAGTGTTATTGACAGCTATGCTCAAAAAACAGAAGTCCTGTTGTTGGCCCTGTCGGTTGTGTACAGGGAGGGCTCCTTAATCTACTGTGGTCAGTATAGTTGAGGCCACAAAGCTGTCTGTCCTCCCAATGACCCCTAACTGGTGTCTTGCAAGATGTCACAGCCCTCTACTGAGGGGGCTCTTCAAATACTAGTGTTGCTGCTGACTATCGTACTGCTCAGGGGTTCTGTCAGGGGGGCTGGCATGTGTGGGCCCTTGTATGGAGGTGAGGTGTGTAAACATTATTGTGATTACTTGTTCTGGGTCAGACATGGTATTCTGTGCAAGTGAAACTTAAATTGTGTAAGAGCTTAACATGCAGGAAGCTCAAGAGACATATCTTTTTTCTTTCCCTAAGCTACTGCATGTTTACCACTGTCGTGACTGACAAAAAACATGAAAGGTTTCGATGCCCCAAAAACAACATGACATTTGAAATAATATCAATGCATTGACGTTTCCTACCAGGGGCTTATTGTTAGCAGACATGGACCTCATGGTGTATGTCAAAATTCACTATTCAAGTCTTTGTTGCTGTAAGTGAATTGCAATCAGGATGTTGTTGTCAGTATTCTCCATATACAAATTATAAATGGGTTGTATTACATGGTAAGACATTTATTACAGAATTACAAAAAGCGACATAAAAACTGTTCTGAATAAAAATGGATATTTCCTTGTGTTCCTGGAGAAATTATATGCATGTGTTTTTTCAGGTAGAGGTTTCACCAATAGCCACGTATATGGCTAGATTTTGCAATGCATAATTACAGTCTAATTTTTATAATTGACACTTGTTCAGTGTATTAAGAACCTAATGAGCAGCATGGCTTATTTCAAAGATTGTCATGGGTGGTACTGCTGTTTTAAATCCTTGCTTTGTAGTTTGTTTTGCCATCCAATAGTCTTTTCTCAGGGGCGAATAAATCATATTGTTCACAAATGACATTCCAGGGAGACAGCAGATGACTTTGAGGGAGGCCTTTCAAGTTGCCTATTTACATTTTCATTGAGTGTTTCTGTTTTTTTGCAGCTTTCTTGGCTCCATTATTGTAAAGGTCAATGGAAAAATAGTTAGTGTTTACTTTATCTGCATGAACCACCTCTCAAGTTCAGCCAAGTAAGAAATTAGATTATCTTTATAGAGAACCAACTGTAGTCAGAGAATCTGAAAACGGACCTTTGAATCTTATTTGGTGGAGCGTTTATATCTTGGGTGGAATTCCATCAAACCACTATTAGAATAACTGAAGTCCCGACTGGGTATTTTAAATTTGGATCCTCTGATGTTTGATAGAAATGGAATGCTTCTGCACCTGATGATCTTGACATTTAATAGTTATTTTTAGGGATATGGATCTTTTCCGTTACAAGTTTGTTGTGTATGAGTGAAACAGTGCTTCTCTCAGCAGACTCTCCTCATTAACTCTCAAGACACACACATTACAGCCAAAAGACTGATGGAGGGAGATCAAATACAAATGCAAAAAAAGTTTACATATGCTCTAGTTTCTGTTTACTTTGAGGTCCATGATTAGAAACCTGAGGGAGCTGTACTCTGCAAATGTCATAATGTTTGGTTAATTGTTCAGAATGACAGAATTCCTGTGTTTCATGATTTCACAGCTAAGTCCAAAATCAATGTATGCATGTGCAATTTAAAAACCAAAGATAACTGAAGAAGACTGCAGTCTTAGACAGAAAATGAGTCCCATACAGATGCATTTCAACATAAGTACCCATTCTTTTAGCTCAAACTGCTGATGACAGTCTCTGGAGAGAGCAGATGCTCTGCCTTCTGGCTCTCTGCCTCGTATTTCCATTCCATTTACTTTCCCTGCTTATCCTGAGATCTGCTGCAACAACTCTAGAGTCTCCCACTGCCAGGTGTGTCGAAGATTTTACTAAAAAAACGATTAACGATTGTTAACAATATAATTAAAAGATAGCACTACGAAAATTAGGTGCTAAGTCTTTGGTCTGTTGTGATTTTCCTTTTGAAAGGCAAAAAAGGTATCCATATGCACCTCTTCCTTGTCTGCTGTACTCTGCTTTTTCTCAGGCCTTTGTTGCAGGATGAAGGGCAAAGGTGAGAAGGTGTTTACTGTTGATGAGTACACCAAGTTCAATGTGTTTTTTCCCCATTAAAAGTTGTGATTCTTCATACTTCAAGCAGATCTCTCTCCATGCAACACCTTTGTTTAGTTGTGGCTTTCAATATGCATATGTCTGTCTTCTAAGATGGCTTGAGGAAAACATAATGCCCTTAACATTGCTGTTCAGTTCAGCATCTGTATGGTGGACAAAATCATAATGCTTATCTACCAACACATCACCTCCTCATCTCATGGACAGACCCCAAATGATATTCTTTTTAATAACTTTTTCCTTTGAATAAGCAGTTGTGTGCGTCCAGTGTAACACAATACCCTGAAGAACAGCTACAGTATAATGTCAGTGAATGCTGGGTGATGTGGTAGTGGGGTGCTATGTATCTGTCAAAACAATCATTTATTTACTTTACTTTTTCAATCGTGATCAGGCTCCTCTGCATTTTAAAACCAAAGTTGGCCTCTCTAACACCCCTGTCTGATAGAAAAGTACAAAGAAGTCTAAAGTGATACCTGCTACAACACAAACCTCTCAGTCTTTCAGTACAGCTCCTCAGACCTTGTTATGCAGTCTCACCCATTAAACTACAGAGTCAGTAATGGGATGACTGCTGAGTGAATATGACGGTTGCAGCTGGGAGAGGTTCACTAAAAGGAGCACCAGAGGACTCTGGAGACACTCTGAGTGATGATGGTATTACTTTCTTACTGAATGTTACATCATCTTGTCAGAGATGACAGGGCAGTGGACACAGAGGAGGAAGATGGAGGTTGACATCATTACTATGGAGACCACGCAGGCTCTAGAAGCAGCTAAGTGAGCTCATGCTAGGAGGTAAAAGTGATACAACACAATGATAATAGAACTCTAGTCATGGCAGTGATGCCTCAGAAAGCCTTGAGCAGTTTATATCTTATGTGTTGATTGAGCATTGAGTTGGCTTTATCTGAATCGATTTAAAGTCACTACATTTCTTGGAATGTAGTTATTAGGGTCTATTTAGTATACAAAGAGGTTTGGCATATTTAAAGAAAGAGTAATCAACACACTTGTTTGAGATTAGAAATTCAATAGTCACAGCAGAGCTTGCGCCAGGTATCCAACTGAGCAGAGAGATCATGCTGAAAATGGAAGAATGACAGACAGAATATCCACCAAAATTACCTTTCTCCTCAACCTTTGCAGACTCTAATACAAAAATTGTGAATATAAAATCTCAAATGGTATTCTTTCCCCTTTAAAAAAGAAATTTACATATGAAGTTGGCTGCTTGAAGTACCTGCTGCGTATGACTCCTGTGTGGTTGGAGAGGAAGCATTTTTCTTCCCACCAATGGAAGCGTGAGTCAGGTTTATGACTGTAGGGAGCACAGGGTGGCCTTTATTTCCCTGAGAAGAATCATTATTATTACCCTGCAAATTTATGGCTATGCGTCTAGAAAGAACCTACGAGCAGAGTGACTGTCATTTCCTGCCCTATCTTATGCATTATTGATAGGTCTATAGCCCCATCATCTACTGTGTACCATTACGATATATCACTGGTAACAAACAGCTAGACAGACTCCAGTGAGTTGGTTTCTGGTCCTCTCTTCAACTGAGAAATGCAATCTTTTTAATTAAATTATTTCTTTATATAGTTAAGACAGCAAACTTGCTCATATGTTTTTGCTAAACATTCTGATGGAGGATATGCTTTTTTCATGTTATTTCATAGGTATGCAGTTTTATTTCAATGAATCAACATCTTTTCATTCAGTAATTGAAATTATCATTGTTTCCATAATCTACAGTTCCATGTTTGTGAGGTTGATTATGTTATTACAGTAAGAGGAGTAACTATACAGCAGACCAGCTGGGTCTGAGGACCAGTGAGAGTACTCATCCATGGTATAATTATGCCCTATGTCCAGATGAATGAGTAAACTTGCTTGAAGTATGGAAATTTGAGGAATTGCTTTATTCATTACAGCAATACTTACAGGATCCACAAACATAATATATACTAATGCAAGGAATCTGTGTGTGTGTGTGTGTGTGTATGTGTGCGTGTGTGTGTGCGTGTGTGCGTGTGTGTCTGTGTGTCTGTGTGTCTGTGTGTCTGTGTGTATGTGCAAGTTTTATAGTGAGATTTTAGGTTGACTTTAGTGGAATGGTTAACTTGAGAACCGGGGACTGTGCAAAGTTGTAATTTTGCGGGTGTCAATGTCAGGACCAAAGGACGTGCTGCGGTTGAAGTTGTTTGGATGAGCGCTTTGAGATGAGAAAAAGAAAATGCTGCCATGTTTGCGATGCATCCCTTTCATAATATCACAGCGCAGAGCTGAGCTCCACTAAACACTTGAGTCACTGATCTCGCAAGACGCAAACTGGCATGGATACAGCAAACATATGACATTATTTATGTCAAAGCTATACAGAAAAAAACTATTATACAGCACTGCTGTAACAGACTCTGAGAGTGATCCAAGTATAGAGGGGTCGTTTAATCAGGCCGGGCAATCAAGGTGTCTACAAGCAGAGATCCGGAACCAGGCGGACGGTAATATAGATCATCCAGAATCGTAGTCAAAAGTATACATATATTCAAAAATTATGGCATACGCTTTTGGGGTATATTTAGAAGCACATTTTCGTATCGTTTTTACAACGCTGATATAGCACAGCGGGAATTTTGGGCCCCATAAAAAAAGAAAAAAGTTTATCATTTATATTAGGTTTTGTAGTTTTTATTTCGGACAGCATACGTGGTTGGCTGTCATAGCGTAGCACATTTATATTAATATAAAGTAGTAGTGATATTTTGACCAGATTTGAATATTAGGGGGGGATGTGGCCCCCCCAATATATATTATGATTACGGCCTTCCTTTGCCACGCGCCCCAAAATTTGCTGCGAGCTGATCTGTGTACTTCCACGGAATTTCAAAGAAGAACGTTTTTCAAGGAGGAAATTGCTTTTATGATGTGGTTGAAAAAGTACTTTTGATCATTTAAATTGTGATCATCTGACAAATGTAGGTACCAAAGCCACTAAGAAACGGTCTTCTCCAGCTGCATCACGGGGCACTGTGCCCTATCTATAATTCCTGAAATCTGTGTGTGTGTGTCACCAACATCACTGGCACTGTGCACTAGGACCTATAATGCTAATACCCTTAGAAGAGCTGTCACAATTGGAATGCATTTCACACGCAAACAAACTGTAACAAATGTTGACATAAGTAAACAGCTGTACCATTGAAATGTAAGGCAAATGGCCTGCTATGCTCCTGGGCATTTCTTGAGAATAAGAAAAATCACCCGAGCATTTTGTATAACTCGGTAAGGGTGCCTCAATTATCTTGTGGAGCTATTACCAGATTAATGGTGGTCATTAGATCCTAACTAGCCAATTATAAAAGGGGATAATTAGATTGTCAGATTGCTGAAAGCCCAATAAAGACCAGCATGTCCTTACAAAACAACTGGACCCCATTTTACACTGACACTGCTGTTATATCTATTTATCAGTCTATCTCTATTTTGCTTTCTTTCTGCTTTCTGTCTTTCTTTCTCTCTATCTCTCTCTATTTCATTTTCTCTATTTGGAGGATATAATGGACTAAAATGTGTGATGTGAGTATGAGTCAGTTCAGGATGTTCAGAAATGTTTCAAATGGAAGTTCAGAACCTCCTACATGTGTTTGTGATAATCTGGTCTCTTTCCCAATGCCTCTCATTCTGAAGGACCCTTCAGATCAGCGGCAATCATCCTATTTAGACAGCGGAGGAGGGGGCCTTCTCTCATAGTTTTTTCTCTGTAGTGTTTATCAGGTTTCCCACAATGATATGCTTCATTGTGGCCATTTGGAGGGTTCTTCATCATCTGTACAACAAATTTGGAATTTAGAAAAAATTAATTTGACAGTTGCCTGATTTACTGTGACAAAAACAGCAAAATATCCACAGACTGTAACTGTGTTTCCTCTGTATTTTGGTCAGGGGTGCATATCAATAAGATTTACAGACCAAAGAAAAAGAGCAGTCATGAAAAAACAGATGCTCCTTTTTCTGCTTCATTAGCTTCCAAGATAATATCCTTCTCAGAGTCAGAATCAATTTTGTTCTACTGACCCACCTTGTGAATGCATTACAATACATTAAAGCTGATTGTCTTTGTACAACCTGGCTATGAAAAAGTGTAGTGTAATTCAATGCCAGTTTGTTGCATGACGTCCCTGAGGTGATTATGCTATTCTATGTTAATAAGAATGTTGGCCCTTTTCAGAATATGTATATAATGCAAAATGCTTCCTTGAAACCATGGGTTTAAGACACAATAATTACAATGTTCCAATCTCAATACAATAAATATAATGCATAGTTGTTCATCAGAGATGTTCGCCTTAAATTTGTGTGTTTCACACGACACTACTCATTATTTATCAACATTACCTACATCCATCTGTAATATTTTTAAATACATTTTACCTATGTATAATACAATTCACTTAGTTGAATGATTGAATATAGCAATGATAAAGTAGCATGAGCACTCCATAACTTGAGAACAGTCTCTGAACTGAGACAGCAAACAAACACTAAAGCATTTAGCAGCCAATAGCACATTCAAAGGAAAACTGAAGCAGTGAACTAGGGACTCAATGGTGTGTTTTTTCAGGGCATTCTATCCATGCCAGACATTAGAGATAATGACATCCACAGTCAAAGCTTTAGCCAAGCCACCAGCCTTGATTAATGCTCTATGATGAGGAATGGCCTCTCAAGTCGAGAAACTAATACCTTTTCATTCATATGTGGGAGGTAAAGTCGCTTGAAGTCACTTTATCATTACTGGATTGTCTCATTCCTCTCTCTTTTATTAACACTGAGATTTGCTCCACAATACTATTGGTTGTTCCCCAGACCTCCATTCAGTGACAGACATTTGCTCATGGGAGAATTCAACTTAAAGTATCAGAATGGAGGCATCTTTCCAAGATCATAAAGACTTTATAATTGTCCCATATGGCTTCTTTCTGCTTAAAGTGTTGCTTCACTATTGGACAAGGAACGGAAGTTAATGACCTACCTATGACTGCAAGAAGCAGCCGTCACAGTTAACAATCCCATCATGTCACTTACAAGAGAGAAATGTAAAGTATTGATTCGGCAACTTGACAAGATTGCTGGCAGCACACAAACAAACCCTCTTATGAACCATAAATGCTTGATAAAATGCTCTTCATTCTATACCTGACATAGAAAAAGTGAGACAAATTGGCCTTCTTCAGCTCGTTATTTCATCTTAGCTCATCCTCTTGATAAATTAAACACATTAGAGTTTGCTTTGTAATCCAATGTGTACAGTATGTACAGTAAATGTCAGAAAAATCTAGCATAGATTCAATGTGACATGGTCCCTGATATGGGAAGACACAGCTGTTAAGACAGAGACGGGTGTGTGGACTGGCAGTTGATTTGTCATCATGCCTCATTCTGCTTTTCACTTTGGGGCAAGGGCAAGCTCGCACGCCTCAGTGCTTCCTGTAATTATTTCTGCTCCTCTCCCTTTTCTATGCCCCAGCCCATCTCAGTCTTGGCCAATGTTGGGGTCTCTGTCCCAAAGGACATGCCACTGGAACAGCCATCTCAGGAGTCTTCAAATAGGGATTGGGATCTCAGATTTGATGCAATGTTTCAAATTAAGAAGAAAGAAAATTAAATCTCGCAATTTTATCTCTAAGGTCGAATTGGCCCCTCATGTGGTCTGCTAAACTGATAATGCAACCTCATTCTTAACTATGGTTGGGGGGTTTTCTCAACTACAAATTTAATTTGTTTGTGTCTGTGGGTGAGCAGGATTGTGATACTAAAACTCAGTCTTTATCTGTCTATACTGAATAAAATGTCTGTGCATTTCAAATTTTACAAAATTATACTGTGAACCAATCTCAATACCAGACACTTCCAAAGCATTATCCCAAAACCATGCACATTACAGTTGCCAGAACATCCCTAAACACAAAAGCTTTCAGAACTGCCTGCATTCAATTGATAAAGCACAACAATGATTTTCATAGGCCACAGAGAGACTTTAAATCCAGTGTTTCAGAGACAAGTAGTTGTTCTCACAAAGGCTAAATGTATTTTGAGTGGCAGATTAAGGATGTTGGTCAGGGGCACTGCTTTGTCAACTCTGAAAAGTAGGGTAAATGTGTGTTTGGATGATAATGCACACTGACATAGTCTGAACATAAAAATGAAACAAACCCGCTAAGTATGGTTGGAAGATTATATGTATTCCACATTTCCTTAATTATGGGGTAGCATTTACTCTCATTGTCTTTTTGCTTTGCTTCTCAGTTTCTCTTACAAGCATTTCTCATAATTGGTTGTTAGCGTATGGACGTTAGGGGTTTGAGTTCCTCTTCTGGCCTCTTCTCGTCTGGGTTTACACAATGGATTATTGCCTTCATGATGATTCTGTTTGTATTTCCCTATAGTCAAATACACACAGACAACATGACAATTCACCCCACACTACATGGCCATGAAGCTGTGGCCTATAAGAGACAAAAAGTAATTCATTACCAAAAGTTGTTTTGACAAAACATCTGAATAGTCATGTTGTTTGCACACACTCTGCCCTCTAGGGTTTGACTCATTTAAAGCTGAATGTTCTTAGTTTATATGTATACATTCAAAACAGCCTGTCAACCAAATCCATTATATTTTTCTTTGATTGTACACTGAACATGGTTTACATGTTGAGCAAGCCAGTTCCATGTTTACCAAATGGAGAACTGGAGGGTAGTGGACTATGATAGAGGAAGGCAGGACATGCTGTCTCTAGAGACAACATGGCAAATGAATCTTTCAAGGAATAATGGCTAGACTGAAAGTGACTTGTCAGTACTCTTCTATTAGGTGGCATGTCTCAAGAAGGTGTCTGTGTTTGATCAATGTTTGGCCAAGCCCTGCCTTATGTTCCAGTCTTGCATTATGACCCACAAAGCTGCAGAATGGGTGGTATTCCCACAGAGTCTAAACATTGTGAAGGCAGATTAGTTCTGCTGCAGTGGTTAAAGATTAGCAGAGATTAAGAATCATGCTGGATGAAGGAAACAGTATCACTTCCTACTTTAGTTAAATCTAAGTCATGTGTGCAGTAGTTGGGGTACACTTTCTGTCAAAATCAATACTCTTTGTTTCTCTTATTGTGAAATTTGCTGCAACATATGATGTTGGTCCAAAGACAAACACAGTTTTCCAATCCAGACAGGTTAGTGCTCTTTTTTCAAAATGTGGCTGCTGCTGCATTTTAACAGATTTATCAGACTTTCACCTATATATTTCTTAGAATTTACCCTCCATTCTGAAAATTGAATAGTGTTCAACACAAAGTGGATGTGTCTGTCTAACAGGCACCGTTTCCCAGGATTGACGCTACAAACTGTCAGGATTCAATTTGCTGGGTCTCAATCAAAGTCAGATTTACTGACATCAGTCCTAGTTCAGTACATGTGATTACATTCAAGCTGTTCAAAAAAGAGATAATACAGGGCTTATGTGGACTGCTAGTAATTGGAGGCCTTCACTTTCTCAGTTTGTGCCCACAAGTTAAACTTGTCTGAGCATGTCCTCAGGGTGTAGATGCTGAGATGGTCCACACATGTCCATCATTGATTTATTCATCACAACAAATTATTCTTGATAGGTAATGGGATTATGTAACAATTCCCTGGGTCTATGAATTCACCCAACTGTATCTTATATTTTAAGCATCACAAACCAAGATTTTCTAGTTACAAATCCTGTTTAAAAGATTTTCAGATTATTATTTCCAAAGTTATTATTTTTTTTTTTTAAAGCTATTCCACGGTCATTTGCGATGTAAATAACATCTGCCTACAGGACATCTCTATATGGGATCATGTACTGTATCATTTTTACAATAATAATAAATGGAGCATTGATCTGAATAACACGTTGTGTTTCTCTTATTGCAGTTGTATGGGTCCAGGCACAATATTATCATCACATCACTCAACACTTGGTGCCTGCAGGCTATGGAAGCCTACCTTAAGGGAGTCTTTTTCACACAGTGAGGTTGTTTTATGTGTCTGTACTCCGTAGAGATGCAAAGAAGTGTTTCTAGTTATCGTTGGAGGATCAATCTCTGACAACCTCTAGCACCACCTATTGGTAATAAATATACAATACATTTGTTTGCCTTTATACAACAACCTGCTTGTACTTGTAAATTATCTTGTTTCATTTAATGGATTATCACATTTTATCGCTTCATTCTTTTTGACATGTTAAAAGTATTATCTCAAATTTATTAACACAGTATACTAAAAAGCTGATTTTTTTTTCTTCTAAAAAACAAATCCTGTGTACAGCTTTCATAATATAGACAATTTTTTCTATTGAGCAATATGTTAAATTTTTCCCAGACAGGCAAAACATTATTAACCTGTACAGTGTTTAGTCCCAGGAAGTTCAGCACTCCACAAAAGCCATTCAGACTTCTTGGCTCATTTGACTTTCCCCTTCTCCCTCCTCCACAGACATCTTTGTAGCCCCCATGTCCACAGCCTGGCACTGCCTCAGCTTCTCCTCCTGGTCCAGGCGTTGGTAGTTGAAGTAGTTCATGACGAAAAGGAAAATACCTGGCAGGAGCATCATGACACCACATGCATAGTACATGTATTTGTAGTCCATGAAGATGTCCACCAGTGCTCCTGCAGTCAAAACAGACATTCTTACAGTAGCTCTTTGATTCCTCTGGTATGAGTGAATCTACATAGCTCATATGTTTCAACAAGCATGTTGTTTTTTTCATTCACTCACCTGCAATTGGAGGGCCAAGAAGAACAGGGCCACACTCAATAATGGTGACAAGTCCTACTGCACTGGAGAATCTCTGTGCTCCAACTAGATCCATCAGCACCTCAAACAGCAAGGCACACACCATTCCAAATGCCACACCAAAGAAGACCGCATAGACGACCAGACCAGTGTATCCAGGTAACAGAGGACACATAAGGTGGCACAAACCATTGTACGCTACAGCAAAGCTGAAAAAGTACTGGATCCTGGGCCTAATCCACTTGGTATTGGCTATGAGACCAGTACCTGGCCTTGCAAACATGTCTACTAGGGCAAAAATGGAGAGTAGTAAGGCTGCTGAGTACTCATCAATCCCTCTGTGTTTGGCATATGGGGCCAGGAAAACCACTGGCGCAAAGAAGCCAAAAAACATGAACACATTACCCACTAGGTAGATGAGGAAACCTCTGTGTTTGAAGAGAGAGAGATCTATAAATGAACTCATTTGATCAGCACAGGCACTCTTCTGTGGCTCTCCTTGTTCATCAAGAAGGCTAGTGGATGGTGTGTTGGTGTTGTCTTCAGAACTTTTCTCAGGTGATGCTCCATTAGAGATAGCTGAGGTTGTTGTACTTTGTTGTTTCTTTGCGTTGACTGGTCTCATCAGAGCACCAGCGACACAACAGTTAAGGACAATGGCTCCCAGAATGAGGAAACTTCCCCTCCAGCCAAAACTGTCAAACAGGAACTGGTTGAGTGGAGCCAGAGTGGAGAGGAAAACTGGGCTACCTGCCATGGCTAGCCCATTTGCCATTGGCCTTTTGATCAAGAAGTACTTTCCTATGATAGTAAGAGAGGGCTGTAGGTTGAAAGCAAGGCCAAATCCTGAGAAGAGATAGGATTACATTATCAACAAATTTTCACTGGGTGATTTAGTATATTGTGCCTAAACCTATTAACAACTGATCAACCAATTTTTGCCAATGATGTGAGAATTGAGCTTGTTAAATTATGAGCAAATTCTTATTTTATTGATCCCATTCAACACGCTATTGCTTGGTTGTTGTGCCTAGAGCCACTGTTCAATGTGTCTTGCATAGCATAGCCATTTACAAAATTGAAAGTGACACTTCAATCAATGCTGAATCTGATAAGACAATCTGGCTTTTATGTGGGAAAGCCACACATATCTCAAAGCATAGCATCAAAGACTAACCCAAAATGACCTTTTGTAATTTCCCATGGACACATCAAGCCCCTGCAGTCTGCCCTTGACTGGTTTCCTGAGATCACACACACAGAGGGAAAAGCCCCCTAGTGCATTGACCTCCCAACCACGAAAAGATACAACCCTTCTGACGTACAAAAAAGCACAGAACTTTACAAATGGCCAACCTTGTCCGGGCACAACCCATACAAAACTAGAAAGAACTCACTCTAAACAAACACTACAAAAAAACAAGTGCCGTAAAAAAAAACATTAAAACATAACATCCCCATTGCAAGAAAACCATGTTTCAGTGTGTGAACATTTCAAAAAAACAATTGAACAAAATACATACCTCCGATTACTCCAACACATAAATACAGATGCATTATAGAATGGCCAAAGGAAGCAGCTATCATAGCAATCCCGACCATAAGGCCACCAACCATGACCACAGGTCTGCTGTCATAGCGGTTCACCAGTATACTGCTCACAGGACCTACAGGAGAATTAAGTGGGTTATTACATATATGTCCAATTACCAGAATAAAGCAAATTCAACTTCAAGAAGAATAGGCATCTGTAGGATTGATAGTCATTCAGCAATTTCACAAAGCTGTATCACATTTGGAACTTACCTCCTGCGTACATAGCAGCGAGCATAATTGAGGACACCCATGCTATCTCACTGTAGGACACAGAAAAATACTCCTGAATCTCCTTAAAGTAGATGGTGAGGGACTTCGGGAAAGCATATGAAAATCCAATAGAGATGAAAGCACCTAAGACTACAGCCCAGCCCCAGCCTCCATCTGGAGGGGTGTATTCCAGGTTGGTGGTTGCCGCAGGAGGCATGATGCCTCCAAAGGTTTAGCTGTGGAACCAGTAGATATGAAAGTCAGGTTGACTCACCAGTAAGGTATTTCATGAATGTCAAGTAATTGTTTACACAAGTTGTCATGAAAAAACTCAAGAAATAAGGAATTTAAGTATCTTACCTTTGTCAATGCCTGAAACAGTACAGTCTGATGCCTGATCCACCTTGCATTCAGAGATCGTCTGAAATGTTCATGGGAACTCAGCACGTGGGCTCTGACTGTGACCTCTGAAGTAGTCGTGATCTCCCTACATCCTCTTTTACCTGTAGGGTTGTCAGACTTAGCTCAAATAGTAAAGCAACGCTATCCCAACCAGTTCTGTTCAGTTCAGTTTTTCTACAGTCCCTAATGACTTGTTGTTAAAAATGCCATATGGTTAATCTTGAATTATCTAGAGAAACTTAAGATCAGTTAGCTGCCTTTTAATTGTTTAATTGTGCCTTTAACTGGCCCAGCTAGATTTTATCCTTAAAAAAATTACTCACGAAACATGGACCAGTTATAAACGTGAGTAATACATTGTTCAATCTAAAGATCCAACATGATTGAAACGGGGAACAACCGAGGAGGTTGCTAAAATAAAGATTATTAATAGAGCTTCACTTTCCTTTTTTCCATCTGCCGTTTACTCAGTAACTTATTCAGGATCCTCCTTCTCGTCTTGTAGTTCATTTTACAGGCAACAAATTGGTATTGGACTACAAATCCCAGTATGACGCTACTGTGTAGCCCTTTGGTTAATGTAAAATAATATTTTAAACCGCAGTCTATAGTCTTAAACCCATTAACATTAGCTAACTCGTGAAAAAGAGTCAGTGTACAGTGTGGTTTTGCTAGCTTGTGTTCTAATTTAGATAATTTCACGTACTGTAGCTGACGTTACTTAACCAGTTTTGTAACGCTTGTGATTAGCCGTTCAATGTCGGGCTAGTTTACAGACAAAATGCTCCTACTCTCCAACGTGAGGAGGTCTTTGGCTTTGGTGAGAATTGCCAGGCATCAATTTGATTTCAGGGTAACCGCTGGTAATGCGCGAATACCCTGTTTTCATGGGACTTTCTCCACTGACTCTGCTGCTGGGGTCAAGGTAAGCAACAACACCAGTGTCTCCTTTGTTTCCGAAATGTGCTTAATCTTGCATGCCGTCATAGGCTACATATTTTCCATAAAAGCTGTGGACGTGTAGTTCTATAACATAACATTTCTACAAAGTACTAACTATAGTACTTAGGTCTACATATAAATCAGTGTGATGTTTGCGTGTTAGCTAGCTAGTCTAACTAGCCTACTGTTTTGGTACGTCGTTGGTTTACAAATCACTGGTTAATGTAGTATCCCTGGTGGACTGTCATTAGGGGAAACACGGGTACTTATTCAAGGTTAAGTAGTCCAGTAATGCTTTTAACAATTTGCCCATATTGTTTTAATTCTGTATGACAGGTGTTGTATGATGGAGAGTGCCCCATATGTGTGAAAGAGATCAGATTCCTACAGTATCTACAGAGGAACAGGCCAAGCAAAGTCGATTTCGTGGACATCTCGCTTCCAGGTTATGATCAAGTGAAGTATCAAGGAATCAGCTATGAGATGGCAATGAACGAAATGACAGTAATTGATGGAAACAATAAGGTATCTCAAAATGCCCCTTTACGGACAACTATTCTGTTACTAGCATCTTATTAACTTGTGAATAATGTTGGTCTAATATTGACACATTAGTTGATACATGTCTTTCTTCATCTTTAATACATAGGTCTACAGCAAAAGAAGTTCTGACAGCAATAATGTACAAACAATGTTAGACTTAATGTGCTCTATTTCTCTGGATGGCACTATTACTCAGGTAGTCCCATAATCCTCTTGCAGGTTCAACAAGGAGTCCCAGCTTTTGAAGTGATGTACACTGCTGTGGGTCTAGGCTGGCTGGGGTGCTTCCTGATGTGGCCACCTGTCAAACCGTTCATGGACAAAAGCTATGCCATCTTTGCCAGAAATCGTCTGAAGTGGACTGGACGTAACGAATGCACCTCAGGACGCTGTGTAAAGAAAGAGCCTTGTAACCTTAACAGGAAGTGAATATGGAAAAATTGTTCCTTGGAGGAAAGCCTTTAAAAGCCTTTAAGATGTTACGGTCAAGTTACCACTATATAGAACTGAGTGTAACAGTTTATGCTTGTCAGGAACGCATCCAATACTTGTCTATCTGAACACTGTGGAACCTGAAGTTGCCACTAGATGTCACTGTAGAGACATGGATTTGCCCAGGGAATGTGGTACAATATGGCACACTTTAAATTGTCATTCACTCAGTAACATCCTGAGTTTAAGAATGTTCCTACTGACTGTTGTTTGAGATGGTTGGCACCAAATGCAATAATATATCTTCAGAAAATGTGCAGACTTTTGTTGATGTGTTTTGTGCATTCAGTTGCTTAATCATAATATTGAATCTAATAAACATTATTTAAACCTACATAAAGTATGTGCTTTGTATTGTGTAATTGAATTTATAATCTCTTACCGTCCCCATGTTTATACAACACATGATCTCAGTACTGTACTAAGTACAGGACGTGCCTAACCTTAGGCACAAGGCAACACTTGCAGAGTGATTTGTGTTGTTTACTAAACACAGATCTTCGTGGCATGTGGCACATCTATTTTAAAGTATATTTTGTTGACACAAAAACAAGGGTCAAAGTTAAAACCTTAATATGTTTCAGGCTGTTGTCAGTGTGATTGGACATGTACATTTACAAATATAGTGAATATATTAACATAATGCTATGGCCATAAACCATTAACTGATGGGGGATGCCACAGTGAAGTATACACATGTCCTTCTAGGAAACTCAATGAAATGTATTCACCTGACACCAAAGTCTGTTTAGAAAATTTTCTAGAAGTCAGCCTGGATGTGGTCTATGTACGTCAATGACATTTCTACTTTATTTGAAGCCCTCCAGTTATCTTCCCCGGGCCTAATTTTAGATTTACTTTGCGTTTAGCAGAAAGAGGTGACAGCAGATGACCTTAAGCGGTGATCTTAGCCAGAGGATTGGTCAGTTGGAGGGCTGACATGCCCGGCCCACAGTTCAAGACAGCCAATGGGATTAAGATCCTGCAGGAAGGTTGTATAGGATTAGGTATCAAAACAGTGTCTGCACCGTACTTCTGAAGTGGTTTACTAGATATCAAACCAGGACCCGAATCTGTTACAAGAATCAAAGAGAAGAATAACGACGGGACAGAGCACGGGAGGATTTTGTGTTAAAGGTAAATCTTTTTCTCATGGTTCACTCAGGAAATGTTTCTCAAGCTACCATGAACAAGCTATGACCTTCCTGCAGGGGTGGTCTACTATTTGTATTTATTGACAAATGTTCTGCAGTTGGTTAAGGCATCCACTGCATTTCACACTAACTAATATGTAGTAGGAACATGTACATTTCCATAATCGATGCAGATTTTTAGTCTAGTTTGTGGATTGTTATTATAATTTCATGTTAAATTAGGGTCGTTAGAGGTTGAGTAATTATGGTATCTCTTGCAAAAGTAGTTTAGACAATCCTAAAGTCAGAGCAATCTGCTCTACTCAGATTTCAGCTTCAAATGATTGGGATATCTTCTGTATAAAGTATGTGGAATAAGGGATGTTTGGTTGCCCATTACAATACTCGCCAGACTACTAAAGCCCAACTAGCATTTAACATGGCATCCTGTCACAAGATTGTGATGAGATTTGTTTCACATAAATCAAGGATACATTGTAGATGTTTGTATACAATGTGACTAACTCCTCCTCCTAAAACCATCCTTAAAGGGAGTTGTTGTGGCAGGTGAATGTGCTTGTGTTCCAGTCAGTCATGGGCTTGAGAGGAGGAGAATTGTTTTGCTGTCCTGGTGGAGGGACATGTATCAGACAGGTTGTTTTTCCTGCTTTTTAGAGATTGATTTGTGGTATTGTTCTGTTGATATGTAAAAAAAAAAGTGTAACCAGTTTGTATTTTTGTATTTCCTAGGTGCCAGATGAATGTAATACTGTGGCCTAAGCCAGTACAGCCCCAGTTCCTATCCCCATTTCAGTTGCTTTGGTTTCCAGCCTTTTACACCAAGGCCAAAGATGGGTCGCTACCTCAACCCAAGCCTGTGTGTGAGTCCCCTGGGAGGGCGGACGATAAGACTGTACTGCAAGCTCAGGTACATTATCACCATCCTTAGAACCCTTCCCCACCTGGCTAAGACTCCCCTCTCCCAGGATATCAGTGCCAACTCCCTGCTGTCCTCCCCTCTCCATATTAGTGCTATTAGAAGAGGCGCTCCTAAGACTTCTAGGTTAAAACATCGATATCTGGGCATCGCCCCTGGCCACCTTTTCAGGAATGGCTCAAGAGGAATACAGCATACCCAGGCTCTCCGATACTGTTCAACCTCTGGGAGGGGTGCTGTCAAAGCTGAGGCACCTATCGGAGTGTACGAGGAAAGCCAAACAGCATTCCAGCTGAGTATGTTGGGAGTCCGTCTGGGAGAATCTTTTATCCGCCTCTCCAGTCATATCAATTGTTATTTCAAGGGAAAGAATGTCTCTGTTTCTCCTGGTGCTGTGAATGCTTGCCTTGCCTCCCCAACTCTAGAGCGTGTGAGCAGGGCTCAGAGACGTGTTCAAAGTAACCGGGTAGCCAGAGAGAGAAGCCTAATGGAGGACAGGGACTCAACACAGATTACAATGTGTGAAGAGAGCCAGAGACCCTCAGAAAGTTCGACAGAGATGGGCACAAAGGGCCAGATATATTCTGGGCTGCAGTTGTTTCACCCAAGCTCCCTGGCCACCAGGTTTGGGGAAAGCTACACTTATGTAGCTCATCACATTAACTCAATGTTCTCAAAGGGTCCTGCTCTGGATGTCCAGATGCAGGAGACGCAGAATAATCTGGCTTCACACAGGGGATCAACCCGGAGACAGAGGATGAGAATATCAATGAGAAGTCACAATGAGAATATGAAGGGAACCGAACATGCACAGTTGGAGACCAGTGCAGCACCAGTCCTGACCTCCACTGTCGACAGTGATGATGTCCCCAGTAACTGGGACGAGGGCTACCTTCACTTTTCCAAACATATCAACAGGTACTTTGGAGCTAAAGTCTCAGACGAAACTGAACCTAAGCCTCAACAGAGAGAACATACTGGCGTCAATCGTGTGCCAAGCAGGCTGACTTACCAACAGCAATTTTCTACACATGCTGACCCCGGGAACAGAACTGTCCCGTTAGAACCGAAGCAGAAGGAACACGTACTCCGTCCTCAATCTCCAGGCTTGTTCCATGCCAGCAGCATATCAACCAGCTTCGGAGAGAGCTATGCACAAATGGCCAATCATGTGAACCAGTATTTTAAAGGTCAAGGTGCCTTGAAGGAGGAACAAGAAGAAGGATACAGACAACAGGACGAAGAAATGGAGACCAAATCTGCTGCCTCTCAAAAACAAAAGGCTGTGTCCTTCATGGACTGCTTCCGCCAACCAAGTAGTGCCATCCCTTACATGCTAGGGGGCTACCTCAATAAAACTGCCCAAACTACTACTGCACACTCAGAAGCGTCAATAAATAGAAGGGTGAGTCACCCAAAACACAGTCGGTGTTAAATAACAACTACCATCCAAGCTACTCAGTTGCCAAATGGAGAGTGTGTGTCATTGGATTAATAAGATACAAATATCTGTGGCAGAACGTTGTCATTGCCTCTGTTTGTGACTGTCAATGTGTCTGCTGTCCAAAGGTGGTGATGAGCAGGAACCAGGCAGAGGAGCAAACACGAGCCCTGGTGGGGAGTCTGGGACACTCATTATCTCCAGATGCCCTCACCACCTGCATCAAGGAGCTCAACAGACACCTCATCAAACACCCTGCTTGCAAACTGGTGGTGTGGCAGGTACCCCAGAGCTTTCATGCAGTCACTCAGACACCTCACAATGTCAGCTTTATACAATGTGATTATGGGCCATCTAATACACCTCATTGTATTTTCAGGAGAAAACTGCTGTTAAGCTGTTAAGACAAAGACGGTGCCACAGAGACAACCAGGACCTTCAGAGTGTTATAAGAGAAAGCCTGGCTCTGATTGGCTATACAGATCCGGTCAAAGGTCGTGGAATAAGAGTGCTGTCAATTGATGGTGGTGGCACAAGGTAACATAAGCCTGACTGGATTTCCAATCTGGAGACTTTATTAGTCTTGTTTCTGTACTTATGAATGCCATGTAGGCTTGTCCTCTCAAATCTTCCTCCTGTGTGCCTCATCCAGAGGGGTGGTGCCCTTGCAGGTGCTGAAGCAGCTGGAGGCAGAGACAGGCAAGCAGGTGCACCAGCTGTTTGACTACATCTGTGGAGTGAGCACAGGTGAGGACATGCATGTGACAGTAGATCAATATTGATATCAATTTGTAAGTGTAGGTTTCAAACTGGATGAATATGTTATGTGTGTGTGTGTGTGTGTGTGTACAGGGGCAGTTCTGGCCTTCATGTTGGGCCTGGCTCGTTTTTCTCTGGAGGAGTGTGAAGAAATGTACCGTCGCTTCGGGTCAGATGTATTCCGTCAGAACCCCCTGGTGGGTACCATGAAGATGGGTTGGAGTCACTCCTATTACAGCACCGAGACCTGGGAGATGATACTCCGGTAAGACTACAGATCAGTCCAGCCTTGCATGGGCTCTGATGGCGTTTCTGGTACAATTTGACTGAGAGCGCTGTAGTCAGCCTGGACATGTATTTTCTAAAGGTATACTTTGTCTCTCACCTTCCCCAGTGAGAAGATGGGGGAGAAAGTCCTGATCAAAACAGCCAGGGATGAGTTAAGCCCAAAGGTGAATTTATTGTTAGCACCCTCTAACGGACACACAAGGGATTTCATGCATGATGAAATCAATGGGAGCCGTGCTCTATATGCACTAAAAGGGTCCCCATTGTCTGTGCGTGTCCAGGTGTCAGCTGTCAGTGCAGTCGTGAATTGGGGCACCAGTCCCAAGCCGTTCATCTTCCGGAACTACAATCATTCCCCGGGACGTCTCAGTCGCTACGCAGGGGGTTCTGGCTACCAGATGTGGCAGGCAGTTCGGGCATCCTCAGCTGCCCCGGGGTACTTCCAGGAGTTCCCCCTACACAGTGACATCCACCAGGTAGGAGGACTGGCACGTACTCTTCACTTCCAATCGCTCATTTTGGTTGAGTCTGCAGTGTTTCTGAGCCAAAGACACCCTTGGATTTTTTTAGGATGGGGGGATCATCCTTAACAACCCATGTGCCCTGGCTGTCCATGAGAGCCGTCTGCTGTGGCCCAACCAGCCCTTCCAGTGTGTGTTGTCACTGGGCACCGGTCGCTTTGACAACGCCAAAAGGGGCCCCACCACATCCACCAGCCTCCGAGCCAAGATCAGCACCCTGATCTACAGCGCCACAGACACCGAGGGGGTCCACACCCTGCTGGATGACCTGCTGGCCCCAGACATCTACTTCCGCTTCAACCCCATGCTGAGTGCTGAGGTCTCCCTGGATGAGAGCCGACCGGGGGCCCTGGACCAGCTGCAGGCAGACACTCAGCTGTACCTGGGGAGGAACAAACCCAAGCTGGCCAGACTGTGCTTGGTGCTGGGGGCTGAGCGCACAGCCGTGGCCCAAACCAAGGACTGGCTCAGTGAGCGGGCCTGGGAGATGAAGCAGAGCTGGGTGTGAGTTAACAAATACTGGACACGTATGTATTTATAAAGTTACTAGTGCCTGTTTGAAACATGTATGGAACCACACAGACCTTTACCCTTTGCATGTGTTATTCACACATTTGACAGAATATCAGAGGGGTTGCAGTTCCAACTGGGTCATATTGTCATAATGTAATATTGTGGTAAAAGTGACTGTATGCCCTCCTTTTTGCAATGCAAGGCTAATAGTTTACTGTAAATATAAGGGCTTGACCTGGCACTTGTGGCCATTGTCCACAATGGTGGATTTCATGCACTCATTAAATGTATTATGTATTTGTGACTGTAGAAATGTCTAAATAAACTGTATCTATTTTCACACTGCTGACGTTTGCTGTGTCTTTTGTCACGAGGACCCCATCTTTCCATAGTTAGATTCAGTTGAGCTTTTTATTTGATGCCGTGCTATACACACTCACGGCCTTTTACTAACAGGATTGCTACCATTTCAGGCGTAAAATAGCGATTTCTGCCGTCTTTTAACGGCACGCTAATTAACACTAAACGGCGGAGTAAGGCGCTGATTGCCCGAAGAGGATCTGGTTTGATAAATACCATGTAAAATGCGAAAACACACCCTGCGCTATTTGCGGTTGGGCAAAGGCGCAGATTAAGCTGCGGTCGCAATGAGGCCCTCACTGTGAAATCACAGACAAACTCTGTTAAGATCATTTCACAATTAAGTACTCTTTAATTCTCTTACATTTAAGTTACCACAAACAAATGGTCAGACCTGTGCTGGTGATGTAATTGCTGATCGGCTGAAAAGGAGTGAATAAGCCCTAAGTTGTGTTTTTCCACCACTCCAGTGTTAGGGGTTAACATCAGCCTGAGTCCTGTGGCAGTGGCCTGCCTGGACACTGTCAAAGACACTCTGTGCTGGAGACAGAGCGGCTTTGTGAGAGGGTGAGTGTGTCTGTGCCAGCCAGAGAGAAGACACAAGGTCCATAGCCTGTCCAACCCCCCCGCCTGCCACTCCAGAACAACAGCAAGGATAACAAAAGTCAAAATTACATTGACGTTTCAGAAATATACTGTACTTCCAAAGTTTGGTAGATTGCTGTACAAATAGATTTGTGTGTTATTTATCATTATTCAGTCAAAGTTGTTTATTCAAGTCCTAATGGCGTTGACAGTGGAGATGACGTTATGTTTACGTTTCACAAAGGACGTATTATTGTGGGCACTCGGGCCCCAGTTCTGGAGTCGTGTGATCAGTGCTCGGAAGGTTATCGTGACACCCTCATGAGATACTGATATCACCTGTCACTGTTTCTGAGGCTCCCTCTCACCTGCAGCAGCATGATGGAGTGACGGCACACGGAGAGAATCCATCCACAGACAAGAGCAGTGGCTGTTCAACAGTGTGAGAGCCACACAGCTAAAACTACCGGAGAAAGACAGAAACATCTAAACATCTCTGCAACCAGAAATCAGGTATGAACTCATTCTCTTTCACTTCTGTCCTTGTAGAATCATCCTTGACAACATTCAGTATGTGGTTGGTAGGAACTTCAATGCATGCACTGCAAGAACTGTGTGTATGACATGACGCTGTAACTATCACCACGTGAAGATGTCTTGTAACTGTGGGAGCTCTCTGGCAGGATAGGAGGCACAGGATGAGTCAACCTTTTGCTGATCTCACACTCCATTGAGAAAAGGGTGGGTTTCTCTCTGAATGAGCAGTTTTCAGAGTGAATACTCAACATTATTTGTTTTTTGTTTCCAAGACTACCCTTTCAGATTTTAGATGCATGTATTGTTAGATGTTGGTGCTTCGGTGAAACATTTCTATCATGTACTGTACATCATAGTTTATCAATTTAAATTGAATTACATGCTACAGAAAACCTTTTGTTAATAATTATGTATTTTTGGTTAATTAATAATGATGTAAGTTAGTTTCACATCACTGCAATCAAGTGACATGGTATCAGTTGAGAATTTGCATACACTTGATGATATCTTCAAAGAAGACCTTTGTGTCCAGTGGATGCTGTTGACCCTGCTCTAGTGGAATGCTGCAGTGCTCACCACCTCTGTCCTCCCTGATGCAGTGTCCCTACAGGGGAGTGACTGCTCCTGTCTGAGCCTGAACAGTTAACCAGTGTGGAGGAGCCCTCCCACTTGCAATCTGCTCCTACCCAGGCCAGGGCACACGTGCCAGGGGGGACCTGCAGGCATAGAGACCTTCTTGTCCTCCAGGAGCTGCCTCTGTCTGCCAGTCATCTACTGTGCAGTCTGGTGCATGGCACTGCTCCCTGCTCCCTGCCCCCTGCTCCCTGCCAAGCCGAGCTGCCCCATTATAATACAGCCCTGAGAAAGGCCATGCCAGGACCCAAGTGGTTGAACATACTGCCCTGCTTTTGTTTCCTGTGTGAGCCAACTCGAGGTCTCTGTGTCAGTCATATTGAGGATGATGCTCTGTGGGAGGAAGGGGGGAGGGGTAGCTGGCTGGCAAGTATGAGTAGTTGATTCAACTCTAGCTGTGTTCTGATCAACAGGACTCTGGTGTGTGATAGCAGCAGGGTCTTAATGGGCTACATCTCTGTAGGCTACTTATGGAGGTTGGTCTGGGTGTACACTGCACCTTCGGAGTCACTCTCTGCAGAGTTAATGACTGTGTGACTGGTACACAGTACATTAACTCTACATTACCTGACAGAGGCCAGTTTGGAATTGAAGTCTAACCTTTAGTTTACATAGTTACCATACATAGTTTAAATTTTAAACAGCACATGTGGAAAACCTAAATTGTTGTTGTTCTCTGTGTGTCTATGTGGTGTAACGTCTTTATGCAGCATTGTGAGGGTAGAGTACATGAATGCTTATACATGCAGGTCGGGTGCTGATATGCTTCAGCTGTGTGTGTGGATTCCTGGACGCCCACACAGGTCAGAGCTATGTGGTGTGGTTTGAGACAGCTTTTGTCTCCCACGGCTACACTCTCTCATGGGTCTTGGGTGCTGTTTCTAGAAAAGAAAGCTTTTCTCTTTTCTTCAGGATTCTCAGCTGTATGGCAATGAACTCTGCCCTTTCAGCAGGCCTAAGTCTGACTGATGTTACATTTTAGGATTTCCTGTACCACACACTGTGAACAGGACATGAAAAAGTATCAACATCAGTGTTACATGTTCTCTGTAGTTCTTCCTTTCTCGGAACAGCCATTGTTAGAATGTCACATGACAGTTGTGGGGCATGAAAATTAATACAAGAGAGACAAACATTGCATTCATACTCTGTTCTCTAATTTATAGCAGCCAACAATAAAGCCCACAACATTGATGTCATCATAACCATCAGAAGGCAGAACATGGGCGGAATTGTGTTTCCTCATGGACAGATTTGTTCATTTATTGTAATAATGTATGAATTCAGTGTGGGACTCAAGCAAACAAGGAAAATTGTTTTGCTCAGCTTTAATGTATAAACTGTCTGGGTTACCCAGCAATCAGACTGAATCCAAACACAAGAATCTAACCAGTGTTCTAATGTCAGCCCCCTGATATTACTGTCAAGTAATTTCTGCTTCAGTTTTGGAAATCCTATTCTGAAAACTGAAAATGATCTTGTAGAGACAATTTCATTGCCTGCTTGAAGAGAGAGGCTGTTAGCAAACATGGAATTATGGTGAGGAGGGGGGTGTAAGTAGCTAATTAATTATTCATGAGATGGGTGGACAGAGTCTGAGGGGCGATGAGAGACAGAAACTCTATTACTGAAGTCTATCCACTCTCCTCCCTCTCTATCTCAAGATTCTTGCTATGTGACTTGCATCTGTTCTCTGACTGGACCGCGACATTCAAGTGACAAATTTAATTATTGGAAGTTATCAATGCACTGAACAGTCATGGAGATGGAGTGCAGGGGTTCATGAATTGATGTTACTGGACATTTTGTACATATGAAACAAGGTAATAATGTTTAACTTTTAATGCTCATTTTCAAAAAGAAAGTTTTACAATGATTTAGTAACCGGTTTTAGTCAAACGTAATATTTGCTTTTGTAAAAACAGACCCATTTAAAATTGTAATATAGCACTGTAGCGAAATTCCTTTTTCCTACAGTTATCCCACAGCCCTGGCGTTTGGTCTGGTGTTGGGCAAATCTGTTTATTGTTATAACAGCATGTATGTCAGTAAGGAGGTCTAGGAGGGCTTTTAAACATTTCTGCTTGTATAATTTTTGTTGGCCCCATGAAAAGAGCTGATTTTCATTATTGTGTACTATAGTTAAGGACAACTTGAGAAACAAAAGTCATTCAATGTGAAGATGGGAACACTGATTCAACCAGTCCTTCTGCTGCTTCTATGGCGAAGTCTGTCTGCCATCGACGTCCCTGTAGAAGGTGAGCCAAGAAATCATCTGTGTCCCAGTTAGACTATGGTGTGTGTTCATCCTCCTGATGTGAAATGTATGTGCCATCGTCATGACAATGCTTCTCCTCCTGCAGTCCGCCAGCCCCCCACCATCATAAAGCAGTCATTGAAAGACCACATTGTGGACCCCAAAGACAATATGGTCATAGAATGTGAGGCCAAAGGGAACCCCCAGCCCATGTAAGAGCTGACACATCCTTCTCACACACAATACAGTTTCAAGGCCAAGTAAAAAAAAGACCAAGAGTGGTGATATGGCATTGTAGTCAGTGTGACTGGGAGTGACATTAACGAAGAACGTTTGTTGATGTAAATCTCTGGTGATACGCCAGGATCCTTTGGCAATTTGAGAATGTACAAATACCTAGTGAGAACATGTTACACTCATTCAAAATTCACAGTTTGCTGCCCATCGAGATATCAAGCTTTTCTGTCTTGTCTTTATTGCCGTAGTTTTTCGTGGAGGCGTAATGGTAAGTATTTCAACGTGGCACGGGACCAGCAGACATCGATGCGGAGACGCTCAGGCACCCTAGATATCAATGCCTGGAACAACCCAGAGGACTATGAAGGGGAGTACCAGTGCATCGCCTCCAACGAGTATGGTTCAGCATATTCCAACAAGATAGTACTGCGCCTCTCAAGTAAGTTAAAAATGAACCTTATACACAACTTAGGTATTCTGAGAGGAATATACAGTAGAAAGGTTAGCTATCTTGTACCCTCCTATGTCCTTGTCAGGGGCTCCCCTGTGGCCCAGAGAGGTGCTGGAGCCTGTGGTGGTCAGTGTGGGTCTTCCTCTGGTGCTGTCCTGTAACCCTCCCCCAGGGCCACCTAAACCTGGCACCTTCTGGATGACAAGCTGTGAGTGCCTCTCTATGAACCAACTCTTATGCCTTGTTAAAAGACTGATGTTGTCCCGGACATTCCGATAATTAGTTTCCCGTCCTAATGAACCATGTGGACTAACAAGAGTTTCGTGGGACTAATAGCCATGAAGTATTTTAACTCACAGGTGTTGGATGTAACTGTGGAATTGCATGCATGAAGTCACCCAAAACTCTTGTATTTCAGGTTCCTATGCCAGGCCGTTCACCTGGCCCGTTCAGACTCCAGTTCCCACAATGCAGGCTGTGCGGCAGGACCGCAGGGTGTCCATGGGCGTGAATGGAGATCTCTACTTCTCCAATGTACTCATTAACGACTCGGCCACCGACTATTGCTGCAACGCTCGCTTCCCCTACAAAAACATTATCCAGCAGAAGATGCCTGTTGTGGTCAAAGTCCTAACAAGTGAGCTGTGCTGGTGTTGACACAAACTCACATGCATATGAATAGGATCAACAGGACAAAATAAACCAGTCGTAAAGAGCAAATACAGTTTCATCAAAGTACAGCTTGGCAACAGTGTGGACTTAACAATACTAACTGACTCTCACTGTGGCTCAACTTGATTTTCCCATGCTGTATTTTTTAATAAATTTACATCTTACATACTCCATATTGTTTTATTTCAGACAACCCCTAAAATGACTCATCTTGTTCTCTCCAATCTAATGGCCATAGTGTCTCGGTGAGTGTGTGGTCTGCTTCTCTGGTTGTTTTTATTTGATTTTCTATTAACTACTAACCCACCTGGTCCCACTGATCTGCCTCAAGACAGACAGTTCCTGAAGTCACCACATTGTTACGGTCTCAGACGTAGAGAATATTCACATAATCTGCTCTGCTCCCTTCCCTTCTCAGCTCGTATGGTGGCAGAAGCTGCCCCCACCCTGCTGTCTCCCACGGGGACCTCCAGTACCGTCATCGTCCTGCAGGGGGAGGAGCTGCTGCTGGAGTGTGTTGCTGCAGGAGTGTGCGTAGGCTCTAAACAAGACTGAAGAAGAGTGTGTCAGAAGCAAACAGATGATCAGCTGTTGTTAACGTGTGTTCTGTTCTGTTCACACAGTCCAACTCCTCACATCAGGTGGACCAAAGATGGAGATGCACTATCCATGACTAACATGAAGGTGAAGAACTTCAACAAGCTCATCCAAATATCTAAGGCTTCATTTGAGGACCAGGGTGAATATGTGTGCACGGCGACCAACAAGATTGGATATGTGGAACACACCATAACTGTCCGAGTTAAAGGTTAGACTCATCACAAGTTGGCATCCAAACAACATGTCTGACAACATTCAGTATTACTCGGTAAGGTATGTCTATGGTTATGTATTTAACAGCGGCTCCATTCTGGTTGGAGAAGCCCACTGATCTGGTGTTGGCTCCTGAGGAGAATGGAGAGATGGTGTGCCGAGCTGACGGTGTCCCCCGGCCTACTACAAGCTGGTTTATCAATGGAGAGCCAATCGAAAGTAAGCAGCTGCAGAAACACTTGACACAACATGCCTCTCATCTTGCTGACTAAAAGATGTCAGGGTCATAGTCAGTATCTACTTCAGCTAAAGAAGAGTATCATTATGATGATTAGGGAGTCAGGTGGCTGAGCGGTTAGGGGATCGGAATAGTAATCAGAAGGTTGCCGGTTCAATATAAATGACGTTGTGTCCTTGGGCAAGGCACTTCACCCTACTTGCCTCAGGGGAATGTCCCTGTACTTACTGCCAGTCGCTCTGGATAAGAGCGTCTGCTAAAGGACTAAATGTAAATGATTGAAGTCCTGTTTTTTTCTGTAACTTGTCTCTAGCTGCAACTCCCAACCCCAGCAGGCAGGTATCAGGGGATACATTGATCTTCCGCTCAGTAAATGTAATGAACACTGCTGTCTACCAGTGCAACACCTCCAACCAGTATGGCTACCTGCTGGCCAATGCCTTTGTCAACGTATTACGTAAGATACCACATCATTTAGTGGACCCATTCATAGGATGTCAGTGTACTGTAGATTACAGGATCAAAGTCTTCATTAAGAAAGATTCTGCTCTCTGTCTTATCTCTAGATGCTACCCCTCGTATCCTGACACCCAGGAACGAGCTGATGATGGTGGTGGAGGGCACTCGGACCACCCTGCACTGTCGTTATTTTGGCTCACCTGTACCTGACTTGAGATGGTGAAAACAAGCATTTTGTCTTCAGAATCTCCTGTTACTAAACTAGCCCATACTGTGTGCACGTGTGTAATGTGTGTTATGTGTGTTATGTGTGTGTGTTTGTTCACAGGTCAAAATACGGTCAGGGTAACCTGGAGGGAAACCGTTTCAAAATTCTAAGCAACGGGACGTTGGAGATCAGACGCACTCATGTGGAGGACCAGGGAACGTACCTGTGTGTGGTGAGCAACCTCGCAGGGAGAGAGGAAATCCAGGTCCGACTGGAGGTCAAAGGTGATTTCCCATGAAGGCCACATTCTGTATATGAGACATGTACTGTATGCACAGCAGTTTGGTCATGTTCACATTGCTATCGTTTTCTCAGAACCCACTAAGATCGTTCAGCGGCCAGAGAACATGAGAGTATTGCGTGGCAGTGATGTTCGGCTGGAATGCAAGGAAAAACATGACGTCTCTCTCTCCATCACCACTACCTGGATGAAAAACAAAGCGTTGCTCACACTAAGCTGGAGGTAAGAACTGTCATGAGTGCTTTACTGTATTTTCATGACACTCTTCCTAAATGCCAGGCATCACCTGAGTCATTTCCTGTTTGTGCTCCTCAGAGTGACACTGGATGAATCCTCGCTGGTGATAGCAGGCGTGAACAGAGCAGATGAGGGCAGCTACACCTGCATAATAAAGTCAGACATAGATGAGAGCTCTGCCTCTGCCCACCTCTTGGTTATGGGTAAGATGTACAAAATTAACTCTTGCACAGTATTTATCCACTCAATCTGAACAAGTATGTATTAGAAGTGTTTTACCCTCTCTCACAGACCGCCCAAATGCACCCACCAACCTGGAGTTGTCTGACCCTTATGAGCGCAGTGTGAGACTGTCCTGGATTCCTGGAGATAGCAATCACAGCCCTGTCAAAGGTAACAGCCACTACCTATTATCTTACTCAATGTGTTTTTGTACCCTGACTGTTAACTGGACATATGTAAGTGACTAGCGTCTTCTTTTTGGCTACCCCCTCAGAGTACCTTATTCAGTATGATGAAGATGATTGGTTGCCAGGAAAGTGGAGAAATCTCTCAACCTACCCTGGAAACCTTAACTCTGTCATCCTGCAGCTCTCACCTTTCACCAACTATGAGTTCCGGGTCATTGCAATCAACGAAATCGGCTCCAGTAGGCCCAGTCGCTCTTCCATGCGTTTCCAGACCAGTGGTGCACGTAGGTCATATGTTTCTGTGGCTGAATGATGCAGATTGGTTCATATTTTAGACTCATTGAGTAATACATTAGAGGATTTCATGCCTCTCCACTGTTTCAGCTCCTGATGCTATCCCCAAGAACATCAAAGGAGTGGGCACATGGAGAAACAACATGGAGATCAGTTGGGAGGTGATGAATCCTCCCTTATTCACTTTACAAGAGTGTGAAGTACATTTATTGTGACTCAAACATCCAGAAATAATGAGTCAAATCTTTACTGACAAGAGGCTTCTGTCTGTTCTGTGGTACAGCCTCTGAACAGCAGAGACTGGAACGGTCCCTACCTGAAATATCTGGTTTGGTGGAGAAGGAGAGACTCCAGAGAGGAGTGGAAGAATGCCACAACAAAGTGGCTGAGATACTATATATACGACACAGACACCTTCACCCCATATGAGATTAAGGTCCAGGCTTTCAACGACTTTGGCCTTGGCCCAGAGTCTCCGGTTATCATTGGCTACTCAGGAGAAGACCGTAAGTACCAACAAAGCCATAGTGTGAACCGTATCTTCACATTTAAGAGTGTAGCTGCAGTTATCTGGGTTTTGAGTTGGCTTGATGAGAGAGGAGGAGAGGAGAACAGAGAAGCCTAAAACAGAATAGATTAAAACAGTACAATATTATACAGAGTATAGGAGTCTTCCTCAAGAACTCATTAATGATGCAAACTAAGTTTTTTTTCTTTATTTTTTACCTTTCTTAATTTTTGATTCTAAACTTTTTTCACCAAATACTTTTTCAACCTTTCAAAACATTTTTTGAAAACCTTATTTCAAAACTACTTTTTAAACCTTTCATTACTTTTTTTTAACTTTCATTTCACACTGTTCACAGTTAAAGGAGAGGAGAGAGGATTTGGAAAACCTAATGATAGTGAGTGACTCATCCTGTGATCAGTTTGTCCCTGTACCTCTTTGTGTTTCCCAGGCCCTCTGACTGCTCCCCTCAACCTGCGTGTGTCCAACATAGAGAGCGATCAAGTAGAGGTGCACTGGGACCCAGTATCTCGAAACTTTATCATGGGAGAACCAAAGGAGTACAAGGTCCGAGAACTGCACTTCATGGCTTGGGAAAGAAAATCTCGTTAAAATTTACAAATTCATTTAAACTGGCCTTTCATAATGTTATTGTAGAGGAGTAGACAAGTAAAACAGACATTACTGACATGGGCCTGCATGTATTTTGTCTGTCTACCTCAGGTGTACTTCTGGAGAGACAGTAGTCAGCTACGGTGGCTAAGTGTCAGCAGGGCTATGAAGTCTAAAGCTTTCTCAGTCGGTGACCAAGAATACTCTGGGGTCCTGTCTGACCTATTTGCCTACAGCAACTATAAGATGTACATAGTGGTGGCGAACAACCGCTATGAAGGCCCGCCCAGCAACACTATACAGTTCTCCACACCTGAGGGAGGTAAGATCAACAGTGTTACTGGAGCCTGGAGGTTTCCCTGGTCAATTAACCCCAAATAGATTAAAAAACTCACTGTCCCACTATATCTTTAACCAAGCCAAGTTGTGTTTCTTGAGCCACAGTGTTTCGATTCAATCTGTTCTCCTTTTCTACATCTGTAGTTCCATCAGCACCTACGTCCTTCAGGATTCAGCAGAGACATCTTGACACCATATATGTGGACTGGGACCTGCCTGCAGAGCCCAATGGCATCATCACTGGATACAGTCTCAAGTACCAGACATGTAGGCACTTAAGTTCATTCATATTACAGTTAGGTAGGCAAAATAGCATCAGGAAGGTCCACAAGTACACACAAGTAGCACACAAGTAGGGTGGTAAGTGTACTCATGTACCAAACAGCTGGGTCAAAATTAACTGTTTTAAGTGTACCCTGGACAGTGAATGCCACCAGAGGAGAGCCTTTACGCACTGAAGAATTCCCTCCAAACGTGACCAGTTTTTCAGTGAGGCGGTACGACCGCTACACTCGCTACACTTTCTCCCTGGCGGCCCACACTCAGGTGGGGATAGGAGAATGGTACACTGAGGAATCACCTCATTACACCACCGAAGGTAGAGTACAATGTACACAAGTCTAATATAGTGAATGATAATGAATGATTTCCTCAATGACTCGATGATAGTTTAGAGATGTATGCATGAATGCCTGTGCGTTCTTACTTGTATGCATACGTGTGTGTGTGTGCTTGTTTTTGTGTGTGTATAAATACATGCAGCTTACGCTCGGGACCAGGTGGACTTGTCGACTAAGGGCTGGTTCATTGGTGTGATGTGTGCTGTGGCTTTAATCGTACTCATCCTCCTGGTGGTATGCTTTATCAAGAGGAGTCGTGGAGGAAAATACCCAGGTACTTCATCAGGACCATATCTGAGATAAACACTGGCTTCCTACTTAGTGGATAAACTGAGTCATGTATCAACATGGTTTACTTCTCAGTACGGGACAAGAAAGATGTTCCACTTGAAACAGTGGATGACAAAGATCAGGAGGGATCATTTGACTATCGGTAAGTATTATAGCAAAAGGCTACATAAATACTGTGGACTAGCATTACCAGAAAAGGTTTGATGTGTTCTGCAGACACAGTATACATACACACAAGTGCCTTGAATGAAAATGTCATCATATTCTAACAACATGCACAGCATTATCATTATGACGATATAATTACAGTGGTGAACTCCCTACCTTAATTTGCTCTTTACTGTATATGTTATTTTACATGTAGTAGTATCATTGGAATTGTTTTCAATAAAAAGGAGCAACTTAATGTTAGATGTTACCCAATAATGTCCTTGTTCCTGATAACCTCCTGATATTTCATCCCCATGTGTTCTATCTATTCTGGAAACTTACATTTTCTTTCCAAATGTTCACATCTCCTCCTTTCGCATTGGTCCATACAAGGTCTCTGGAAAGGTATGAAATCACTAAACAGTGACATATTGACAGCATTCACACCACTGACTTTTCAACTCATATTTTTTGTAATATAGACGTATGATCCACCCTAATGGATCTGCTGTCTGAACATTGAACTGTTTCTCATAGACAAAATATGATTTATCTAGCTCAGTGTGTTCAAATTTGATAGATTTCTGAACTACCTAAGTAAGTGTACGTCATCACTCTCACATTACTCTTATGAATGTTACAGGATAGCTCGGGTCTCCACCCTTCCCTACTCTAGACGGTAGGTACCACTCTTTCAAAACAACGAAACAGCTAAATAAATACTATAATCACAGTGGATGGGAATTAATAGACTAGCATGGAAGGCTGAATGTTGGGCAGTATGTTGGACAGTGTTGGGCAGCATGTTAGGATGGATGTTGGGCAGTATGTTAGACAGTGTTGGGCAGTATGTTAGGATGGATGTTGGGCAGTATGTTGGACAGTGTTGGGCAGTATGTTAGGATGGATGTTGGGCAGTATTTTGGGCAGAGTGTTGGGCAGTATGTTGGGATGGACGTTGGGCAGTATGTTGGGCAGAGTGTTGGGCCGTTCTGCTCTGATGTACTCTGATACTCGTACTCTGATGTTGTGTCTCCCAGAGAGGAAGAAAGGCAGAGGGGGCAGGCATCTGTGGACTCCATGATGAAACACACGGAGAGTGACGACAGTCTTGTGGACTATGGGGATGGAGGGGAGATTGAGTTCAATGAGGATGGCTCCTTTATTGGCCAGTACACAGGAAGCAGAAAGGATGTCAGGGAGGAAATGGATTACAGTGAGAGTCTGGAAATTCACTCACCCATGAACGCCATCTACTCACTGGCATAACCTGCAGCAACACAACAAACCTTTTTAAGCCATCACTGGCTGACTGGTTTTGGACGCAAGGTAACCCCTGTGAACGGCCTCTGGCAGAACATTACACCATGGAGAAGGGATCATGGTGGGACCATCTGCTTACAGCCAGAAGTCTCATAGACAAAAAACATCTGTCTTCTGATTGGCCTAAGCTCAGAGAACAGTAATGCCTGAGGCCCAAGTGTTCCCTTGGTCCTTTCTCACCTTGGTCTGCATTGACATTGGGTTATGGGATACAATACTGCAGCCATTTAACAAGGGTGTGAGGTGGAACTGCAGGCAAGGTGACACATATCTGGATTGTGCATTATACATTGGGAGCTTTTCTTCAAAATATTTATCTGTAGTTAGTCACTTTTTGTAGTTATGCGTGTGTGTGAGTGAATGAGTGTGTGTGTGTGTGTGTGTTTGTGGGTGAACGTCTGTTTGTTATGAGCTACGGTTTGCATCGTGTTGTCCTTTGAAACCACTAATGAAAATATATTCTGTATATCAAGGGCATTAAAGTGGACAGGTTTATCATGTTGATAAAAGCAGTTTCATTGTTTAGGACCGTTGTGCATATATTTTATTTCTCAATTACCACAGTCTCTTTAACCTGTCATGGTTTAACATTAATTTAGGAAGCAGAAATCTTTGCAGATGTTGTTATTATCATGATACTTTGGCAATAGTTAATCAGGATCAAATATGCCTGATGTTACATCAGTATTACACAGCATTATGCATTTGCAGTATGAACATCTTGTAGGTGTGCCTACGGTTTCTCGATACAATGTTAATATGCGAAGGGAGCTGAGAGCGCTTCATGCACTAACATCAGTAGAGGATTTGGTTTACTTAAATCACATCAACACATTTAATCAATACAGACTTAACTTTTTTAGTTTTAAGCTGATTGTAATTCACATACTTTCTCTTCTAAGACCATAAAAAACTGCTTTTAGATGATGATTTGTTTTTCTTGAGTTCAACATGGACAGTGTTAACACATATATCATCACTCTGGCATTAAATTAATTACTTCATTGATTACATAATGTTATCATCTTTAAAAAGTACAATAAGGATCATCTTCAAAGCATTGACTGATTGGGCCTAATTATCCAACTCCAAAAGATGCTGTAGTGTGAAAAGTGAGGGTAACATAATGTACTTGGTGATATGGTAAAGACTGATAAAGCTCTAGTCTGGGACAATTGGTCCAGCCTGATACAGCCTGTTGGACTAAGGCATATCAGTAGTACAGGAGAGGTTGGAGAGTGTAACATACCATAAAGCAGTCATAAAGCCAATTTTATCTCACTGTAAAAAAATCCTGTATCCTACTACTCAGAAAACATATAAATATCATCCCTCTAAACCTTTTATTTGGACGTCTAAATGCACTTTTGTGTCGTGTTTGCTAATAAAGAGCTTGTTTTGATGGCATCTCCTTAACTGTGTACTTTTTGTATTTTGAGCAGGACAAAGACCGTAGGCAAACACAACAAATCTTCAGTGGTATTTGTCACATTTGGAATCATTTGGTTTAAGTCGGTGGAAATGTTTAACTTAAATTTGTCACATAACCATTCCTATTTTTGAAACGAAGAATAATGTGTTCACCTAATTGGAGCAAACATTTGGTTAAACCCAGGGACACTAGATCCTATCATAAGGTTTGTGTAGGCTATCTGAGCCTGCCCAACCCACTGAATGATAACACTTTTTCAGCCAAGAGAAACTGATCAGGTAAGGAAAAATAAGAATAACAAATCTTATCTAACAACCAATACCAATGTTTTTATGACCAGTTGACCAGGTTATACATTGGAATGGGTCTTACATAATGCTAATGCAAAGAAAATAGAAGGATGTTCTATGTTACCTTGCCACCTTAAGTGTCGTCTTTCACTTATCTGTCCATAAAGATCATTTTATCTGGTACCTTGTGAAGCTGACTAACTGAACTATGAGAAAGATAGTGTGCTAATTATTCATAATGTGCAAAAAAAAGCTAATTGTGTCCTACTAGACTGGGTATCACCATGTAGCCTTTGTCCCCATCTTATCAACACTATATAATGAGGGACATCTTAGAGGGAGAGGGGCACATGCAGTCTCTGAGGACCAGGTAAGAACATTGCACCATATTATTATTTCTTATTTTTTACAGCTAAAATAGTATTATACATATAGGTAACAATGTCACTACTTTTCAATTGGAAAACATATGTGTAGTGTCAGTGTAGGCCATCTTTATGGGTTAAAATATATACAACAATCTCTCCTGTTTTGACAGTTAAGACATTGTGAACCAGGGACTGCAATCTCAACATGGCCAGATTATCACTTCTGTCTGGTAATTCTACTTGTGACAGTCACATAGGTTACAATATGTTGTCAGTGATCATTATAAATTGAGTATAACTGGACAATACATATGCAACATTTTAACTGTACATTTTTTTTCTCTCGAAGGATTGTCCCTGTTGATGTGCTTTCAACTAGGTATGTCATATTACAACTCTACTCGATAATATGTTTTCCGTAACATAGTAAATTATTCTAAAACCAACTATTCTAATGTGAAGTCTAAACTTGTATATATTTTGTTTTGGTCTAGTGTCCTCTACCAAACTGGTTTGTTACTTCACAAACTGGTCACAATACAGACAAGGTTCTGGGAGATACCTTCCTTCCAACGTGGACCCACATCTTTGCACCCACCTGATCTATGCCTTTTCAATCATTAACCATGCTAACGAGCTAGTCACCTATGAGTGGAATGATGAGACCCTCTACAGGTCCTTCAATGACCTGAAGAAAGTGTGAGTCTACCACACTAACCTAAATAATTGGAAAACTAAATAGAAGATCTAAAAAAATTAAATGTTGTCCCGCTGTCAAGAAAACACGTTATCCTTCTGTCATTAATCATAGCCATAATCTGCTGTGTAATGTACTTTGTCAGAAACCCTGCACTGAAGACTCTGTTGGCTGTTGGAGGATGGAACTTTGGAACCACTCAGTGAGTTGGCTCACATTTATTTCATAATGATGATAAGAAAAAAACAGCTTTAATAATGAATATATTGAAAACATTTGACTTAACACTATGTCCCCAGGTTTACCATCATGGTATCATCAAAAGCCAACAGACAGAAGTTTATCCAGTCCTCCATCAGCTTCCTGAGGACACATGGTTTTGATGGTTTGGATCTGGACTGGGAGTACCCTGGAGCTCGAGGGAGCCCCCCAGAAGACAAGCAGAGATTCACACTGCTGTGTCAGGTCAGTTTGAGACATTTTGTACACCTTCTTTGGGTGGTCCACTATGTGCTGAACTCTCATTTGTCTGTGGTTTTAGGAAATACTTGAGGCATTTGAGAAGGAGGCAACTGACACAAGAAGACCAAGGCTATTGGTAACTGCTGCAGTGGCTGCTGGGAAAGGAAACATTGACAATGGTTATCAGATTGCTGAGATTGCCAAGTGAGGTTCAGCTTCTATTGGAGTATCCACATAATACTATTGGTGTCTTTTTATAAAAGATTTGAAGCTGTCTGTCTGTCTGTCTGTCTGTCTGACCGTCTGTCCATCTGTCTGTATGTTTGTGTGACAGAATCCTGGACTTCATCAATGTGATGAGCTATGATCTCCGTGGGGCTTGGGACCCAGTCACAGGCCATAACAGTCCCCTGTACACTAGCTCCTCAGATACAGGAGAACTGGCCTACTTCAATGTTGTGAGTAAAACCAGGGGCGTCGTTAGACTCTTAGGCACATGCCCCTGTATAAATCAGCAGTATCCAAATCAACGCTTGTAAAAGTGTTTGACCAAAAACCCAAACCTATATGCATTCAGAAGTCCATGTCAGCGCGCTCTTCATACCTAGGTCCAGGGGGGTATTCTACAAAGCAGGTTATGCAGGTTCAGCACAAGTTGATTCACAATGTTGCAGCAACCTACTGGCAATGTTGCTACAACTGGGTGTCAGCTGGGGAGTTAACTTAACCGGTTAAGTCACATAACCTGCTTTCTGGAATACCCCCCAGATGTCGGACTCGGCACATTAGTCAGAATTGAGGTAGGCTAAGAAACATTACAAAACTAAAGATAGTTTCTAAACTAGAATTGAAGTACTTGCCAAAGCTGAAATCAAACTTGCGTCCCTGAACTGTTGTATAGTGGGTTGAGAAAGGGGAGTTTCTATAGCCTAGTAGTGCATTGCGCGCAGCAAGCTTGGAAGAAAAAAAGAGATATGAATTAGGGGCCTGTGCCCCAATAGAGTGTTATGTCTAAAAACGCCTCTGAGTAAAACTATTCAGACATGATAAAAGCTAATGGTAAACTTATCAGTAGTATCATATACTTATGCCATTATTCTATTTACAAGTGGTTAATGTATTATCCCTTGTCTTTTCCCCCAGGACTTTGCCATGAAGTACTGGAGAGATCAGGGGGCCCCTGTGGAAAAGCTCATGATGGGTTTTGCCACCTATGGGCGCACATTCCGCACAACATCTGCAGCCAGTGGTGTTGGAACCCCAGCAAGCGGACCCGCTTCTGCTGGAACATACACTTTGGAAGCTGGCTTCTGGTCCTATTATGAGGTCAGTGGTTAAGCTCAACGTGAGTTCTAAGAAATACAATTAAATGAGTGCCTAATGCACTGGGATTTTTGATTTTTTTGTATTTGGTCATATTTTTTGAATTTTTGTAATCAACTTCTTGTCCAATTGGTTGTTATCAATCTTCTGAGGATGTGGGTTGTACCTTATAATCAAGGCAATTTAGTTACCTATTCAAACAGAATAAGGAACTCTCCTCCCTTATCATGTGGTTAAAGTAAAAAAGGTACCCCCTCATTCAGCCCAACAATACATCATCTTTCTCCAGATCTGCACTTTCCTCAAAGGAACCACCATTCAGTGGATTAAGGAGCAAAAGGTCCCATATGCTACTAAAGGAAATGAGTGGGTAGGATTTGACAACAGGGAGAGTTTTGAGATCAAGGTAATGACAGACTGATGTAATGGCTTTCCCAAAAACATTATGGTGATGTCACATCATCGGAAGCCAATAATAGTGTATTTATGTTCTAAAATTACTTTTCAAGGCTCAATTTTTAAAAGACAACAAGTTTGGAGGAGCTTTTATCTGGGCTCTGGATCTTGATGACTTTTCCGGACAGTTCTGTGGACAGGGGAACTATCCCCTCATTAGTCATCTGCGCTCTCTTCTGTCCTCGGGTATGCAAACATCTCCGAACACACACTTTTACAAGAAGCAGCAGAGTGTATCCAAAATTAATTTTCTATACAGTATACAGTAGTGTATAGACAGCGTACTATGTTCTCTCATTATCCCTTTGTACTTGACAGACTTGCCACCCCTACCATCATCGTCTGTTCGTCCACCAGTTGTGACAACAACTGGTAGTGTGGCCCCCACCACCTCCAGCCCTGCCTCCTCAACTGCCACCCCCACAACCCCAAACATCAGTGGTTTCTGTGGGGGGAAGGACGATGGTCTCTACAGCAACAATGATGATGCAAATTCTTTCTACCAGTGCTTCAATGGACACACCTATGTTCATAAGTGCCATATTGGCCTCGTTTACAATGCCAAATGCAACTGCTGTGACTGGCCAATATAAAGTGCAGCCCTTCTAAGCAACTTCAGTATAACAATGTTCTGTTTACCATAGCTTTAGGATGCCACCATATATATATATATATATATATTATCATTATATAATTTTTTATTGTAACATGCCCTTTACTTCCCTTGTAATCACTTGTGTGAAAGTTATACAGTGAAACCAAGACTGGAGACCTGTGCCTTCAATGGACATTAAAACTAAATGATTGAATAATCACTGACAAACAAACACGTGCAAACTGTTCTAAGTTTTCATTTCTTATCTGGCTTTTTATATTTGTCTTGTGATTATTAGAAAAAACTGTGGGGACAAAGGAAGCTGCATGTCAGATGCTTGAGCAATGTTGGAATCCCCAACCATCTGACCGTCTTACACAAGTGGTACAGTGGTAGGAGGGGTTTTGGACCCAGTCTGTAATTACCAGCAGTCCGATTGCTCCATCTTATAGTGTGAAATAGTTATTATGATGGGAATCTATTGTAGCACTAGAATTACAGAGGTGTGTAGATGCACGTAATCTCTGGAACAACATTTATACCACATGTAAAATGTTGAGTGACTATTTTTGCTTTTAACCTGTAAGGCATGGTCAGCTATAACACTACATGTAGAAACATCTACACACCCTTACTTTATTTATGTGTCATTGAAACAAATGAAGGTGACTAGATATTTCAATTGTATTTCACCCTATTTGTTTTACATTACATGCATTCTTAAATAAAATTTAAAAAGTTGAAGTAACAGTTGTCAAATGTAGGGGCATTCGTTTCACAGTTCCTGCACTACTTTGTGTTACCTTTTAATTGATGGCCTGTTGTTGTGGTAGAGCTGATGAGTGGTACACCTGCACTGTGATATTTGCTTTTGTGTTATCTTAGATGTTATATGTTATAGGTTACATTTATTCACTTAGCAAACGCTTTTACGAGTTATGCATGGTTTACATTACACTGCATTTGTACGGATCTGTCTGCAGAGCGTGGGCTTTGAATGCTCCAAATGTGTTCCTGTTCCACCTATGATTGGCAAACGTGCAGGGGTTGTGAAACCCATGTTCCGATTGGTCAATAGCATCCGCACGGACCCTGTGCATGACCCAGTACTGTGCTTTCCTTAACTTTTAGGGTCTTCCTTTGGGAAGCTGCAAAACCGCCCGCCGGCTGTAAAACATTTTATGTGAAACCTGAGTGAAACTCAAGGATTGCATTGAAAGATTACGCATACACGGTCACAAAAATACCTTCTGTACCATACCCGACTGGAGGCTGCAGTTTCAATAGCGTAAATCGGTGGGGGTCTGACTATTTCAACCGTAACGTGACCAAAATGGAAAAAAATTATCTTGTTGAAAGATTTGGTGACGAAGTTACTTTTTTTTATCAATTTTCGCTGTCTGTGGGTGGGGTTATAACAGCTGAAATCAATCTATTTCCCTTTTTGTCTTATTTTTAAGAGACGTTCCACTCCTGCCTCCTTAATTTTGGAATCCACTAATCATGAGATTTCTCACTCTAGCAGGTAGGTATCTATAATGATTTTGATTAGCATATTTTATGTTATCTAAGCTTAATAATTCAGAAAAATGAATGACTAGTTTTGACTTTTTTTCCGAAGGTTTGTTCCTGACCTTGTGCCACATAGGTAGGTTTACTCTCTTGCCAAATTACTTTGGCTAGAACTAAATCTGTAGTTTTTACCTTGATGTTGTGTTAATCGAAGTGTCACAGGAGTGATCCTTTGAGTGATGTTTTGAATGGTTGAGCGGTGCAACTAAATCCTGACAGTGTGTTACAAATGTGAACTGAAGCCTACTTTAGGATGATGTTAGTTAACAAACAAAAAAAAGTATTGTAAAACTGGATTTACAGGTTGTTGCTAAAATGGCTGCTCCGGAATGTTAATGCATTGTTTCTGTGTCTAGGTACTTCCTCTCAACTTGTGTGCTACTTCACCAACTGGTCCCAGTACAGACCTGGTGCAGGAAAGTACACGCCTGATAATGTTGACCCACACCTGTGCACACACCTGATTTATGCTTTTTCCGTCATCAACCCGGCTAACGAGCTTGTCACTTACGAATGGAACGATGAGACTCTCTACAAGTCCTTCAATGGACTCAAAGACAGGTTGGCATCTTCTTTCACATACAGAGCAGTTGAATTAGGCTCATAATAAGCTGCATTGTGTGGAGTTAGAGTTGTTTGTTTTCTTATCACTTATTTGGTTTAGCAAACCAAATGTAACCAGAACCAAATCAAAACAATTGTAATTGTGTGGTCCAACAGAAATGCTGGTCTTAAAACACTTCTGGCAGTTGGTGGATGGAACTTTGGCACTCAACAGTGAGACATTTCACTTTCAAGTTTACATAAATAACAAACAACAATAGGTTCAACTGTTCTACTCCTTTTTAACGTGATTTGTACTTTTCTATTTTTATGATAACTTTTCCAATTAGGTTTACTACGATGGTGTCGACCCCAGCCAACAGACAGAAGTTTATCCAGTCCTCCATCATCTTCCTGAGGAAACATGGTTTTGATGGTTTGGATCTGGACTGGGAGTACCCTGGAGCTCGAGGGAGCCCCCCAGAAGACAAGCAGAGATTCACTCTGCTGTGTCAGGTCTGAAATACAGCAGAATAGGATAGATTAACAAATTAACTATACATGTAATACAATGTGGCCACTCCACTTGGTTGTTTAGGAGCTCCTAAAGGCCTATGAGGCAGAGGGCACTTTGACTGGACGGCCCAGACTGATGGTCACTGCAGCGGTGGCTGCTGGAAAAGGAACCGTTAATGCTGGTTATGAAATAGCAGAAATTGCAAAGTAAGTGTGATTCACAAAGAAATGTATACATTTGACTGGAAAAGGCCAGTGAAGTGTGACATCTTTTAAAAACAGGTATCTAGACTTCATTAGTGTGATGACCTATGATTTTCACGGCAACTGGGAGAGTGTAACAGGACACAACAGCCCCCTATACCAGGGTTCCCATGACACAGGAGATCTAATCTTCTTTAACACAGTGAGAACCAAGATTTATGTTCACATCTTTTCATGAATGCTTGTTTAATGATAAAGACTATCATATTTTTTTTTACACTTACTATTTCTCTTTATCTCTCAGGATTTTGCCATGAAGTACTGGCGAGACCAAGGAGTCCCTGTGGAAAAGCTGAGAATGGGCTTTGCTACCTACGGGCGGACATTTAACCTTGCTTCTGGAGCCAGCGGTGTTGGAGTCCCAACCAGCGGTCCTGCTGCAGCTGGGATGTTCACCAGGGAGGCTGGCTTCTGGTCCTACTATGAGGTTCACATCAATACCATGTTTTAAGTAATCGGCTCTGGAAATATTTACTGCTCACAGATGCACTTCACATTAAGACAACTCTAACTGAAAGGGTGACCCTTTGTTGGTGAAATATGTGCAAGTGACCTGACTTCTTTGTGTTTCAGATCTGCACGTTCCTTCCAGGAAGCACTACCCAGTGGATTGATAGCCAGAAGGTTCCCTATGCTACTAAGAGAAATGAGTGGGTGGGATTTGACAACAAAGAGAGCTTTGAGACCAAGGTATTATATGTTGTCCCGTAACAGCAGTATGAAGGGTAAAGTTATACTACAATTAACCAGAGCTGTACAGTACATTAATAAGTTTATCCTCCTGTTTATGCTTATTTTCTCTGAAGGTTCGTTACATGAAAGACAACAAGTTTGGAGGAGCTTTTGTCTGGGCTCTGGACCTTGATGACTTTACTGGACAGTTCTGTGGACAGGGGAACTATCCCCTCATCAGGCATCTCAAGGGACTCCTTGATACTGGTAAAGCACATTCTGTAGAACATTCATATCTTATGGTTCAGTCATGAGCAGAATACTCTTGGTATCTTGAATAATTTAATTTTACATTTATAAATACAACTTTTTACAAATGTTTTCCTAGGAGTCCCTCCACTGCAATCTACAACCACCCTAGAGCCAGGGGCACAGACTCCAGACAAGGCAACTGCTACCAGTAAGCCAGGGGAACAGACTCCAGACAAGGCATTAAGCGAGGAGTTCTGTGTGGGCCGGCCTGGTGGGCTGTATCCAAAGCCTGATGCTCCAGGGTCTTTCTACCGATGTGCCAACGACATCACCTGGGTTCAAAACTGCCCGGCTGGCCTTGTTTTCGATGACAGCTGTAAGTGTTGCAATTGGCTCAACTTGAACACAATTCTTTTTACAACATGAAGCCTCAGCTGCAATAGTGAGCATTCAGTGTTTCCCACACATAGACTAATGTGTGGCGGTGCGCCACAGAATCAACACCGGCCGCCACATATTGCGTTTCGTAAAAAAACATTTTTTAATCGCTATTTAGGTTAAAACACGCAGCGTATTCGTTCAGCTGCATTTCCTTTCCCCTGCTCTCCCTCCGTCTCTGTCACTCATGCGTCTTTCTCACATATGCACAGTCACAACGTTAGCAACAATGCATACATATGCCGTTCTAGTAAGACCGACTGCAATATCAGCTAGCCTTCAGCATTAGTGCCGTAGCTATAAGTCGAGGAAAGTTGAGGTTACTTTTCGCTAGGTACCTTACTCACATTTACATTTAGTCATTTAGCAGACGCTCTTATCCAGAGTGACTTGCAGTACTCGAAGTTTCCCCTTCGGTCTTTTGGTGAGAAGTCTCAAGAGCTAGCTACTTACCCGGCGTCATGGAGCCGACCTGTTAAATAGTTGTTTAGCACTAGCGTTGCTACATGCATAATTCAGAAATGATATGTTAGTTGTTGTAAATTTTGTGAAGGTGTGAATCATTTTGGATTAATATTTAATGTAACAAATTATTAACGAATTGTTAACCCCCCCCCCCCCGTCTGACAACCCCCACCCCTCCCCGCCACAATTAGATTTCGAATCTGTGGGAAACACTGGCATTATTCTACATATCTTTGTCTTATGCTTTTTTTAAATGGTTACTTTTGCTATTATTGATTATACAATGGCTTCATGTATACTTTAAGCTTCATACTACTCCTGAATCAATTACGTATTTGATTGGCATGTGAATAAAATAAAAACTGTTCTTCGCTTCCAAATGGTCAATAGTTTCTACAACCATGAATTCAACCAGCCAAACAATGACACTATCATTTTTATTTGATTGTCCAGCATTTCCACATCAATACAATTGATTCCAAAGGCAGTCTTATCACAATTCAAGTGATTCCTTTAAAACCAAATAACCCATTAGCAAGTCATGTCTGTGATACTTAAGAAATATTAACAACTATTTGTAATTCTCGAAATACAATACATTGAAGAATTTAGCACTTTCATGTTAATCTCAATTTTGAAATTGCAGCAGTACAATTCTGCCACAGGATTTATGCTCTAAAAATACAATACGGTTCTCTTAAACACTCAATTATGAAATAGTCAAATGTAAACATCAATTCACCCCTCCATTTTAAATTTTATATTCAAAATGATGTGCCAATTACTAAATCAATCTACATACAATGTGATTAGGAGAAATGCAGGCATACCTAATTATTAGATTGACACAATTCATCCATGGTGCAAGCTAGGCCTGCATATCTCCTCTCTGAACCCATAATGCCATCTTCTTTACAACTCATGACTAGTGCTATGAGGAGGAGGTAGTTTTCTAATGTCACAGTTCTGGATCAGGTTGAAGAAAAACATTACCAGCTCCTCATAGTTCTTCTTGGAAATCCTCTCATTGATACCATGGAATCTGGAAATGTAAACAAAGAAACACATACTTAATAGTTCTCTCAGAATGACAATGTCTGCATTGCAGAACCAGGGTATACTACTCAGGGTGATCGACAAGTTAACAGCTGAGTGGGACCTGACCAGGAACCAGCTACAGTCCCACCAGTATGCAGTGTGTTGAAAGGTGACAGTCTGTATGGTGCAACAAAGTCACATGGTTTGGTCATAACACGAGGTAGTCTCATGATCAACTAACGAGAATGGCCTTTTGTTCTACAAACACCACCTTCATCATGCAATTGACAGATATTGTATTGTATCTCTTGAGATAACAATGGTGAACATTGTAACTACAGCTATGTTTTCTGCCGAAATGTGGAATGCTTTCTCTTTCTGCCTCATGCAGAAGCAGTAATGAACTGACATGTTAATAATCAATATGCCTACCTCTGAGCATCACCTGGTTTGAACCAAGTAGGTGAAAAGCGATATATGTCCTTGGTCAGCTCAGTGTAATGACGACTGTCTGTGTTCCCAATACAGATACCTGCACATAGACAAAACTAAGATGAGACACTTGAACCTGCCATAATGGAAACAACCAGTCTATTCAAATATTAGAAGCACAAGATAAATAACTTTCTTACCAGGGGCAACGGTGACTTGGGGAAACATGTCCATCACAGTTTTCTTGAGGATTTGAAACCCAAAGGAGGTTTCATCAGAGGAGCTGACACGCACAGGGTCAAAGCCATGCACAAGCTCCATCTTCACCCTCTCGTCCCCCACTGTCCACTGAATCAGCTCCAAAATCTAAAAGGGCAGGGAATGACAATGGCACATTTACTTTATGTTAAAAGAACAGAAAGGTTAACTAAATTGAATATCATAGAAACTTGCTGATGAAAATGTTCATTACATTGACGTAGAAGTCTGACATACAAATACAAACCATAACGGTATAATAAGGAAGATCAATTCCACAATTTGCACACAGTGACACATTATTTATACACCACCTTTACAGATATGGAAAGTGATAAAGAAGTCCTTTACTGTAGAGCTGGTAAAACAGGTGACCCATCCATACCTCTTGTAAGGACTGTGAGGAATGGATGCGTAGATTTACGTAGGCTTCAGCTTGGGAGGGTAGAACATTCACCTGAAGATTTTAGAATATTCAGGCTGTAAAATAACTGTTCTATCCAGGAAAACATTACTTACGTGATTCTCAATTCTCGTATCACACCTTAACCCCTGAGTTGAACATGGTGACAGCAGTGGTTGTCCTGACAAAAGCATTGGTGTCTGGTCTTCTCTCCATGAATCTGCAAGATCAATTAACACTTGTATAATGATGAACATGTTGATGAAACAAGCAGGATAAATGAAAATTATTACCTGCCGATGATGGGAGAAAACAGCCACATATTTGACATGATAAATTTCAGCGGGAAGTCAAACTGTCAGAAACAGAGAGGAAGGAATGATAGAATATGCTGTTGAGAGACCTAGTCGTTGAACTATCTACTCTAGCTGATCCACTTATCAGTCTCACCTTGTGGGCCAGTTGTTCAAAAGTGTCACGCTCAGGGCCGAGACCAAACATCCTGGGCATGGGCTTTTCCTCTAATCTGAGGACACATCACAGGATTTAAATAAAAGAACTGGATTTATGGTAAATACAGCAACATCTTATTACAAAGCAGTGGCATTTAAGTGTAGCCTTGCCAGCGGGATGAAAGGGTAAGTTGAGAATGAGGAAGTGAGAGGACAGAAGCCATGTACAAAATATTGTTTAGGGTTGGCAGGTAATGTTCTGCTTCTCTTAACTGAGGCCTGTGAGCAGTGAAGTTATACGCTCTCTCACTCACCTTCTGACGGCTGCAGCCAAGATGCCAATGCTGCTCTCCCTGGGGGGCATGGAGGAATGTCCCGGAACTGTGAACACACTCAGCTTCACTGTAGCCTGTCCCTTCTCACTGATCCCAATCCTGCAACACACAAACACACCCATCATTAGACGTTCTGCTTTGAAGCCCAATGTGTACATATTTTGCCAACGTTTTAAAGTGCTATTACTAGATCCTCACAGAGCAGCAGGCCCCCTCAGACCACTAATGACCCCATCCAGCACAGCCAGGCCCTCATCCAGGACAAACGCCAGCTGCACCCCACGCTTCTTTAGCACACGCACTATGTTCATAGCACCCTGGTATCCAGAAACCTACAAAAGTGTTGAATGGGAAAAACTAGTATAACATAAAATGATTAAGTTGACTGTATGTCTACAGTATACAGTAGTAGGCCTGATTAATAGACTAGATACCTCTTCATCATGACCCAGACCAATGTAGAAACCCCTACGTGGTGCATAACCTTTCATCAGCAGGTATTCCAGTGCCTGGAGAATCGCCTGAGAATAGGGAACTCTGGTTAGATTGAAGGCATTCATGATGGCGCTGTACATCGTGCAAAACATTGTCATGCAGAAATATGTTACCATGACAGCTTGCTTGTTGTCAATTGTTCCTCTACCATAGATAAACCCATCAATCTCCTTGGCAGAGAATGGCGGAGCCTCCCAGCCATCGCTTTCCAAGGCTGGCACCACATCTATGTGAGCCAGGAGCATGTAGGGCATCAATGCAGGGTTGGAGCCTGGCACCCAGAATAGGTGACTGTAGTTGGCCACCATCTCATGATGAACCAATTTGGAAGAAAACACTGTAGGAAAAACTACATGAGAGATACATCATACTTTAGTAATTACATTAAACTAACCATAAAGCAAACTACATTGTGTACGCTGTATGAATGACACCTTTATTAGTCACATAACCTACAACTGAAGTAAACTTGGGTTACCGATTATACAAATCTGGGTTCATGAAAAGGAGATGCTTTCGATCAGCCCTACCCCTCCTGAGGAGATGGTCGAACTCGCGCAAAGCGCTGGTGTTCAATTGTGTTTCCGTTGTTGACACGGTGGGAATCCGTACCGCCTCTGAAAGGAATCGAGTGTGAGCAACAGGTGCTAAATGTGACACTTACTTGCAACAAGCAAAAAATAAAAACTGGAAACATGCATGTCGCGTTTTGCATCAAACTTGTAAGTCATTCCAAGAACATGACAAAATCAAATTGTTCACCTTTGAAATGATCAAGAAGCTCTTCTCGATGTTCGCTTATTAAATCCGACGCAATGTTGTTTGTCTTCTCCCAGTGAGCGAGCTGTAGATCTGCATTAACATCCAGCGTCAGTGTCCTTACAGTGGCTATAACGAACAATACTAGTAGAACAAATGACAAGCTAAAGGACACAATCTTTACAAATTTGACAACCCTAAACTTTGTATAATGGTCGGTCATCTTAATCCTGTTCCGAGTTTACCCCTGAACATTAGACAATAACATGTGGGCCTAGTATTTCCTATTTCACGCTGCTTTGCAGATAAATTGATAAATTATTATTTCAGCGCCACCTGCTGGATGACAGCATAAGTTGACAACACTTGTTTAAAGTTTAACATCGATTCCCCTGAATCACCCATCCTTTTCCAATTCCATCCCATCCATACAACATATGCAATCCAAGCCCATATGAAACAAACATCTTTATTCAAACACAACAAACTATTCTTTAAAAAAAGACACATGGTACAAACAAGTAGGTTAAGATAACTCATAAATGTCCTCAGTTCAAATACACCATAGACATCGTCCCAGTCTTAAACATATTGTACATAAAAACATTCAATGCAGAAATACCTTCATCACATGAGAATACATTTTGTAGCTCAACCAGTAACATAACTCATGGGATGTTACAGTCTGATGTTACAGATGTTACATCACAACAGTGAGGTACTGAGGCAAGGTGAGGTAATCTTGGCTTGCTATGAGCTGTGACTTTACCAAGTGCATAGGGGAACAAACCAAACAAGAAGTCTTCATCGCTTAAAACCCCAACAAGGAAGATGATGAAGAGAAGGCTAAACAGGCCAACAGAGTACGGGCCTACTCCTGCCCAGTAAGGGGGTCTAGGACCTGAGTGTCCGCAGGCTCGGCCTTCAGCAACAATCTCTCCTCAACTCCAGTCTCCAGGCTCACCTCAACATCTCCTGTCTTCAGGCTAAGGTTTTCCAGGAAGGCCCCAAAGGGATTGTCTAAACTGTCCTCCACACAAGCATAGATTAAGTAGAGGAGGCAGACAATGCTGAGGAAGGCCACCACTTGGACCCAGAGAGGGACGAGGAAACGCTCCAGCTCCTGTCTCTCCATGGTGGTGGGACTGAGAGGGGTGTCTGGGTACTTGAACTGGACCGGACGTCCTGCTGCACCCTTTATAGGTCTCCGCCGGGTTGCACTGCAGCACAATTTATAAACATGCCATTAAACCCCATTGACTTATAAATTGAAGAACAATACAAATGTATTGTAATGGTGAGCTTGAAAAACAGTAGCCATATAGTGTAGTCTCATGGTGAGTGTACTTACACTATCCCAGTGGGCGTGGGCTCTGTATCGGGGAATATCTCCATGAGGACATCTGTGATTGGCTCCTGAGGATGATGACAGAAAAGCGCAGATCAGACAGGGAGGGAACACAGAGAGGGTAGACAGCCCTTCCACATCTGAGGCAAGCCACGAAATAGAGGGGAGAAGTAAACAACTAAACCAGACACCAGATTCACACCTACACCAGATTCACACCTACAATGTGAAAGAAAGCCAAGTTCATGTTGATCTGACATATGCCCCAGGAGAGTGAAGTGATAAAAAACATGACAGAGACAATGGCTAGGCTAATTAATTACTTCTTGTGCCTTGATTGGCTGTATGTAAGTGATGTTTTTGATAGTCCTTGACCAGTCCTGGTAAGAGAAGAGAGACACAATAAATCCATTTGTAGCTCCCTTTCCAGCCTGGTCACCCACCATCACACTCAACCAGCCCAGGAAATCTCTGCAGTGGTGGAATCACCACCAGGTCCTAAGTTTGTTCTGACTAATGGATGACTGATCTGTCTGTGCATACTGACCCTGTGGGACCTTGGCCAAGCTCTCTCCATATCACTCCCACCGTTCCCCCTTTCTCTTTCTGCTCTAGTGGAGAGAGAGCACCGACTCTCAATCTGTGGTTACAATGAGTAAAAACATTAAGATATTATTCATAGTCACCGCAGCGGTGACTAAGAATACAACCCTCATTCACATTTAGTAGTAATATCTTATGTTACCACCACGACCAGATACTAGCAGAAAACACACTTCCCTCCTCTACCATCTGAGTGATGCTGAAGGTCTGAGAGGAAGAAGAGGAAGGGTCCTCACGGTTACCAATCAAAGCACCACACTGGGGCAATACCTGCAAGGTCCAATGTTAGAGCCGAGACAATAGCCACTACAACTTAGGTACTTCAAAACTAAGTGCCCCACTGCTTGCTCAACCTTTATGACTCAAGAGAATAGTTTTGCAGCAGTGGAGAGAAGGGGCCAAAGAGGGAGAGAAAAAGAAGAGAATGCTTCGTCCAGGTCTTATGGAGACAACTAGATACACCCCAGATTAAACTGAGATGTCGACTATATTGACTAAGACGAGCACTGAGCAAATAAGCCAGTAAAGAGGATTTAGAGTGTATTCTACCCCTGGTCGTGCTCCTTTAGGCTGGCCCACTGAGGTCTTACTCAGCACCAGGGGCGACAAGAGGGGATCCTGGCCCCACTCCGCACACCACTCCACCACATTTCTTGCATTCCTCCTGGGATTGGATTTCCAGCGTCCCGGCTGCTTCCTAGCTCGCTGGGGTAGCCCCACGTGAATTTCATCAAAGAAGAGAACATCAGTTCCACCATACAATCCCACCATCCTTGCATAGTATAAAAAGGTTATGGTCCAAGGAAGTCAAATTTACCAGTCTCGATGACTGCATAAAACACTGGGGGTAAGTGTCACCATTCTGAAAGTTCAACCCTGTCTGGGGAAAATAGGATAGCGGAGAACATCAATAAACACCCCCTCCAAAACCATAAATGTCTCAAGACAAAAGAGACTGCATTTTTTGCTGCAACCATTATCTTCAGTTCCCATCTATGTTCACCAGATGGCACTGAAAACAACATTTTGTAGAGAACACTGACGGAAGAGAAAAAAAGAACATTTGATTTACCAGGAAACTACATCCAAAACTAGCGGGTTGACTTAGGCTAGAAATAGGCTTGAACCTATTTCGCAATCATACAAAAGCTATAAAATAGTAAATCATTCAAGATAGTTCATGATAAGCCTTCATAGCTGTTTTTCTTACTTGTCTGTCTTCTTGCTGGTTTTGATCCAAGTGTGATACTGTCTCTGGTCCTGCTTGTTCTGAAACTGTAAGCCAGAGTAAACAGCCTATGTTAACAAAGCCATACAAGGTATAAGGATGACAGGAGAAATCTGCCATTCATCTTTACCATACCTGATATGTCCTCTTCCTCTTCGCTGTCAGAGTACTGGCCAGTGTCTCCTGTGCCATTCAGCTTTGGTTGACTAGCAGGTTGGAGTAAGCCTTCCAGCTTCCTCTCATACAGGGCCCTGGTGGAGGCTAGCATTACAGACACAAACATCTGTAAGGCTACTGGATGAACATGCATGAACAGATACCCTTTCATGACACCAACTCGTACATTTTCAAATAGGGCATCACAGAGTACTCACCGACTATAGGTCCAGCTCTGACTCCATGTTTCAGCAGTGAGGCCTTGAGCTCATCATCAGTCAATCCCTTAGAGTCCAACATTTCTGAGTCTTCTGTCTTTTCCTCTTCCTGGGGGGAAGAGGAAAGAAGCTGAACTGGTTATCATGACAAAAGTATTTTAACATGACAAACATAAGGCTATGTATACATAGCAAGTTCAAGGCAAAACTGGCTTTGAAACGTTCACTGTTCAGGCATTTTATTATCATTTATTCTCCATTTAACGACTTTCTCTGGGCAGCAAAATGGGGTTGAGGTTAAAGTTAGGGTTATGCAACAACTGTGAAAAAATGTTCCCAAATAAATATGTAGCTGCATGAACCATCTGTCTATCATTGTCCTCATACGACAACAATTGGCCCAAATAATAATTAGCTTGGAAAAATGAATTCTAGTGTGGTGGTGATCTTGCTAATCCAGCCATCTTGCAAGGTTAGGTGGGAAGTCCTGAACTAAACACACAGGAAACTGAAACCTCCCACTCCAGCTTTTCAAGACCACAATGGAGCTTTATTGAGCCAGAAAAACTGCACGCCACTCAAAATTCTGCACAGTATCTACCCTATTCATTCTTTCATTAGAAGATATACTGATATTGATGATCTATGCTGCTTTTTAACAATGAGAAAGAGTTATTGACTCATTTGTTTTTTGAATGTAAAATTGTTAATAGATTTTGGGCTGATCTAGCAGCATTTATTTTAAGTTGGTGAAAGTTTCACATTAAAATATAGCATTTTATTTTATGAAAACAACTGTAACAAAGACTTTTTTAAAATGTATTGTTAATCTTTTTTTGTTATGCCAGAGTTTTATATACATATTATTTATTTATTTATTAATCCCCTTTTGTTAAATGTTTAACTGTTGAATTTGATTGCTTTATATCTTCAAGACAATAGCTGTATTGTATATTATGATTATGATCTTCAATTCCCTTCTCGGTGTAATATAGTCTATATAGACTAGGGTTATACAGACATCAAAATATATGCTGTGTTTGGTTATGCGTTTCAATTAAAAAAAAATAATAATAATTGCGAGCACCTCTACTGCGCAAGACCGGACGAGCTGAAAGTTCAACATGGCGCTGACCATATTTCGTTTTTTAATAGAGCTTTAGGTTATCATTAGTAAACCATCTTGGTTTTGAAAGATCAAAGTGCAACATAAATGTCCCACTCAGCACGTTTGCCATAGATACATAACGGACGCCATCTTGAATGCTTGGTCTACTTAATTATAGGTCTATGGCTAGAACCTTCCCTGCCCTCTGCTGTCCACTGCTTTCCAAGATAACTTTAGAGCTGACCTAGCAGTTTGCAAGGGTATCAGTTTATCTCCAGCAGCTGTTACTTTCCCATGTTGTGCTTGTGCATTAGGCTACACCTGGTAGCTGAATTTTATATATCATGATTTAAATGTGAATACAAATAAAACTACTTAGACGGATGTATAGTATGTGGCATAGTTGTACTATCATTGTAAATAACTGCGAGAAAACTAGTATGCAGCACGAGTCTTTCAATTGACTCAAAACAATCTCAAATCCGGGTCAAAGAAACTGGCCAAGAAACTCCAGCAACTCACTCCCACGTCTTGCACCTGGTCGTCGTCCTCATCGCTAGAGAAATCCGCTGCTCTTTTTTGACCAATGTGTGTGAAATAAAGATCCAAATAAACTTGCTTTTTGCTCTCTGCATCAGGCAGCGTGATGTTATTGGCAACTAACTCTGACTTAAGTCTCTGCTTGGAGAACTGAGCGGGGTCCTCCACAAACACTGGCATGACAAGCGCTTTTTAGGACTAAAACGAATCTCGACTGACTTCAATATGCCAGTTCTTTCCCTAAAACTATCGATAGCCACCAAGAAACGGTAGGTGAGCAGAGAGCAGGCTTTAGTATCCTTTCCTTCCTAGCAAGTGGCAAAGTCTGAATGAAGAACAGCTGCTGCTTGCCAGACCGGGGGGCATGCAACATGATCTGACCCCAATAATAAATACCCCCGCCAAATGTAGCTAGTCAGTTGAGTTAACTGTAGCTAACAAACAGTGGTTAGCTAGCTAGAGTAACTTATTTAGCACGCAACACTGAAATACTAATATTGTAAATACCTTACATCATTAGTTAAACTATCAACACAGTTAATTTAACGTAGTATATTTAGGCAGCCAATTTGCTGCACACGATTGATGATATCTGGCAGCCAGAAGTTTAATTTGCACCTTTAGCATGCTGGAAAGGTGAGCGAAGGAACGAGGTTACTTTCTTATTTTTTTTTGATTTTATGAAGTTGTATGCATATACCTAGCTACAGTTGGTTTAGTGACAATACATTATTTGATTTGATATAGTAGATAGCAAGTTAACTACTAATTTTGAAATGAAACCTACCTTGCAATTTTCTGCAGCCTGATTGTCTTGCACTGACTCTCGCGCGCACTGACTGCATCATGATGCATTGAGTGCTGTTTCACGGTCAATCTTTCATACGAAAAAAGAACATTATTAGTGGAATATGAACAATATTTGTATAAATATTTGAATGTTTATTCAGAGGGTAAACCTAGACATCAAACTCCTGCACATCTACACATAATAAATCTGTAGAATACACCAAAAACACGTAATTCCACGCATAATTCCAACATGCTTTCCAGCACATCTTCAAACATGAACTTCAGTCTAGTGTAGACTAGTGTTGACTCAATACATGTATACCATTGCTTTATGTTGCATTGCCACCCTGTATCCAATGGCTTTAAACCCTACATGACATGTAAGTAAGAAATCACATAGGAATAGAAAGCCATAAAACACAGCAGTAGTTGAAGAGAAAATACCTCACTCAATCAAAATGTATTTTTTGGGACTGTTAGAAAGGCAGCAATATGCTATGCAGTTTGATAACCTATGATTTCAATAGCAGGAGCTGGAGTGAAGATGAATAACAAGGGCAGGTTGGAAGCAGTGCTCAGGATTTTAAACTCACATCAACATGAATAATTCACCAAAGGAACTGATAGTATTCAACTCAGGTCTGGAAGGAATGAAATTATAGTATCTCATTATTCTTCTCTAACTGATTCTTTGTATGAAAAGATTTGTGCTTTTAGCAGAGCAGACTCAAAAACAAGGATTGCTGTTCACCTGATATTGTATCTGTAGTGTATCTCACAAGTCAAATAGAAATAGCATAATCTTTGATAAAGAAAATGCCACCTTAAATCAGTGTCTTTTAAAATATGTAAAATAATTAGTGATAAAATTGAAGTGAGGTAGTTAATGAAAAAGAGATTACGTGCACATTGATATGGATTCAGAAACTGACTTCCTCCTGACTATGAATCATAGACAAAGGCTTTGAGAGTAAACATATCAATAGTTCTTTATCAGTCTTTTTTTTTTTTACAGAAAAAGCTCAGCTCAGTTGTTTAATTTGTTGTATCTTTCCACCGATAAACATCAAGTGTTTTATAACTTGCACAGGCATATTGCTGCATTTTAGTATTTAATATTCACACATGCCCAAGGCCTATGCAATCAAATCTGATAAAACAGTTTAAACAACAGTCCTGAAAAACCTTTACCATTTATTTTCTTATGGGCACAATGTAGACTTTTTCTTTTGTCATACCCACAATTAGGATTAACTGTCAAATGTATGAGGCTAAAACATTGATAACAATTAAATATGCGGTGTATAATGTACTGGATATTGAAAACACTAGACAAGGCCCTTTTGTTACACCTACAACCTAATAATAGGTAAGATCTTTATAAGTATTTGAACTGTGTTATTCAACTTTAAGGGACAACTGGACCAACCTCAGCCTTACTTTTGTGAGGTGATGTTCTCCTCGTTAATTCTTTTAATTTCAAATAAACACATGAACATCTACTTACTCGCAAGTAACAGGTGCTTAGATCTCTCTAGTGATCTGTACCACTAACACATTTTAACCTGCATGCAGGTCAAAGTTTGTCATCCAGCTGTCTCTGCATAAAAAAGTAGGCTACAAAAGATGAAATAGCAGGATGCTTGGGCACAGGGGAAAAAGGGCAGCTACGGAGGACAGAGGCAGTATTTGTTGACATTGTATCGAGTGCAAAGCTGAGGTATTTGAGGCACGGTGAGGGGAGACCAGGTATTTGTCAGTCAGCGTTCATAGTTTCTTGCTCTTGCTGTGTCTCCAAATCAAACAACAAAAGCACTATTGAGACAACCTGTTTTTTTCCCTCTGAACTAGAGTACAAAGCTTCCTGTAGGGCTGTAACTGTCCATTGCTGATCAGGCCTCCTGTGCTCTGCATGAGCCTGCCTCAAATCATTCAGACAAGCACCAAAAGGCTATAAACATATAGGCCTAATAGACAACTATGCCAGATAATTTCTTTGTCTTAAATGTTCTTGCAATTGTTGCATAAGGGTAAAAGGTCTATTGTGGTCTATGTGAATGCAAATGAGTTCAGTCTGAATATGTAACTGTCCAGGTCAGGATGGTGGGGTATTAATGTAACATCAGCGCTTCATTTTACCATTTGAACAGTTCACATGAAAAGGCGACATGATAGCATACTGCAGCATACAAAATTATGATGTATTTATAAGATATACCTTCCTTGCAATTACAAAATACTGTAAAAAAGAAAGTTAACGTTGCTTCTTGCCTAATACTCATTACTGGTTAGACTATGCCTACTCAGTGAAATAAAAGGCAGAAAACAGACTAACATTTATTAGCACAGCTAATAAGTCTCCTTTTCTAGCCACCGTCTTCAAACCCCAGGTTGACAAGCCTCCTCCTACTGAACTCCAGGGAGGCTGCTCTCATGCATAAATTAGCCCAGCCCCTGTGTCAGACACGGGCCAGACGAGAAGGTGAATCTCAGCCACAGGGAGGATTATCTCTAATCCCAAACATCCTACATGCTCCATCTCTACTGGGAGCCAATTTGAGCCACTTGTCACTCTCCAGATGTGTGTATGTCACTGAGTTATTTTTTATGTAATCAAATACCAGTGTGGGTATCTGTGTGTTAATTATATGAAGCATCATCACAATTGTATGTGAGACTGTAAATACAGTAGATATTTCATAGACCTCTCTGCGACTACAGTGCAGTAATTAATCAACATTCCAGTTGTTGCATTTCAAACTGTGTGACCAAATAACCCTACAGTGAGGAAAGCCGTATGGCACCAATTTTTTCATCCAATTACATGACATTGTAGTATTAATTTATCAAACCAACAGCCACCACTGTCAGATAATACATCAGCTCACTGCATAAAAAAGCAGCAACAGAACCCCTTGTTTGTCTCATACTACATTTCTGTAACTCTGCCAGAAAACATTTACCAATATCTATTTCCTAAACGTTTTAGCAATTACATTACACTGTTAGCAGTACCTAATTTACCCACAAGTAGTGATGAGCAGGCAACATTCACACTGTAAATGTGACTCTTACCTCCTTTTCCCCCTGTTCTGTGTCCTTGCTGGAGCGACTATGGCATCCTCTCAGTCCAATACTGTATAGAGAGACAATGGGTAGTGGAGGGGAGGAGTTAATTTGTGAGCAGAAGGGAGAGAGGGGAGATTGAGTGAGTTTAAGCAGAATGAAAACTGAGAGAGAGGAAGAGAAGGCTCCGGCAGATCAGTCCGTGGCTCACAACAATACATACAAAATCACAAATCTGACCAAACGTTACAGGAATGGCAATCTCAGAAAGTCCCAGACGCAGTGTTGGAGAATAAGCGACCAGAAATCCCTCTTCACATGGGAAATGAAAGGAAAAAACAAGGAGAGAGGGAAAAAATGGGCCCTGGCATTAAACTAGTCCCTTTCTTAGATTTTCTTTGAATGAGAGTTCTTAAGATTCCTTGTTGGCAGAGTGCCCATGGGTCCTGGATGGAAAGGATAAAAGAGGGGTTGAGGTAGGGGGGCGTCTATTGTGTGATTCTCCTTCTTTTCAACCCTGGCTCTGTAGTGGGTCTCTGCAGGCAGTTGCTAAATATTCCAGTTAGTTATTTTTAGTATTTTAATGTAGTGTAACCTCTTGATTGGAATACTTTTTTCAGTTTCTTCATCTAAGTGAAATCTTTTGGAAAACAACTCCCTGTGTTGACATAAACTTCAATTCCTCTTTCCTAAACTTAGTGAACAAAATCACAAAAAAAGAAACTGGAATCAAATCCCTCCTGGTACATCTTGGTATAGAGAGCTGTTTGCAGAATTCTTTGTTCAGGCCTCCTTCTTTCCCTTTGTCTTCTAAACAGTCCCTCACTGGCAGAGGAAGAATGCTGCTTGCCTGGCTGGCAATACAGAACTGCAGACAGCAGGTGTTGTTGCCCCTCTCTGAGCCACATTCACCCTCAGCTTTTTCCTCGTCCATACGTTTCCTCTGCTCATACATTCCCCTCTGTGCTCCGAGAGAACTGGCGCAAGGGGAGAGAGAAACCGAGCTACTGTTTGAACAAGAACAAAGGATCAGAAAGCTGAACTAAGATACAGTATGCTGTTTAAAGATGTAATGAATGAAAAGGGATGCAATGATAAATGAGAAAAAGAAGAAGAGAGAATGTTTAATTATAATAGAAGTTAGATATAGGATTTAACTGGGTCCCTCCTCTCCACAATCAATGTATCTTACAGCTTTCATTGCTTCATTGCCTCAAGAAAAGCCCCGTTTTCACTCACAGCACCCCGCCCCCCCTTTCCCGGTCTCTCCCTTTCGCTTTCCCTAAAATAGACACACAGGCTCAGTTCATTACTATTCACCAGGTCTCACTAAGACACGCATCGCTGCTCTACTCTATGGTTGGGTGGAGGGGAGTGGGGGACATGATGGAGAGGGGAGGCACAGTGAGAGTTATCTTCTAAAAGAGGAGAATAAAAAGCAATTCTGTTATCTTTTTTCAAATGTGTGTGTATTAATATGCCCCAGTTGTTCTTTTGTTACATTCTGTGTTTAGTACTGCAAGTTTATTCCTAGTGACAACAAACATCCAATGCTATCTTTGGGTTGAAACTGACAGAGCTGTTTCTAAGCCTTGTCACTACTCATCACTCCTTATCACTACTTCTTCTGCATGAGGTCCCAATAGATAACATTTTTAAATCATCCTTGAGCAGACAAATGGAAATGGACTAAATACTATGCTGTACCTTTTGTGCTGTGCACAATTATTCTCCGCACATTAGTTGGAGAAGGTTTATCACATCAATTTAGAGAAGATTCCCCTCAACATTTAAACACACATTTAATTTGACTCTTCAACCCTTGTTTAATGTTACACAGATTTGTATCACAGTGAGGGAAAACAGCAAAGAGGACAGCCTGAGCTTTTGGCTTTTTCAACATGGAATCCCACAAATTAAATTGAGTTCACAAGAGCTAACCAACTGAAACAACAGTGGTTTCAGCCACAAAAAACATCTGGGATTTCAGCCATGATGTATCCTTTTCGGATAAGCTCCAAACATCGCTGTAATGAGAAAGGTGTACTTGGTCTGAAGTAATGGGGGACTTAGAGTGTTATTCTGCCTGGTAATGTCTTCTGTGTGGAAGCCTGGCCATCTAAAAATAGCGTTTTTGTAATGTGGGTCCTAAAAAGAATCTATCTTCACTGTTGGTAATGCTAGGGAAAATGCCCTCTATCAAATTATGTTAGGATTATTTTTACGAGGTTCATTTATTTCTGATTGCATTAGCACCATATAACACCCATTCACATCTTCTTATCTGTTACATTCATTCGGATTACAGTCTTTATGGAGAGTGTCTGACAGATACTATTATGTTCAGAAGGGTTCTCTTGTGATTGGCTACTGAGCATTTGGGAACCAGGGTGGTCATCTGGTTGACTGCAGTGGTTGGATGAACTGCAATGCTTGACTGAACTTTAATTTCAGTCCACAGGATGAGGACATAGGGGGTGAACTTCTGAGCAATGATGCTTCATGTTCATTTGATCACAGCAATTATCTGGTGTCAGTGAAACTTGTTACAGTTGACCACTCTGTAACCACTAAATCTCTGACGTGATACATGCTAGGTGCAAAGAACAAAAAACGAAAACACATGCTTTTCTTTATATCCCCTCACAATCAATTTGTCACTGTTAAATTTTGTACCGTACTTTATATTAAAACATTTTGATTGATCCTAAGCCTTTACCTTGTTTATCCTTTGGGTGGTTCTTCATTGAGCTTATCTCTATAAGTGTTAAAAGTCAGTGCCACTCTTAGATTCTCTATTTTTGGCCTTGGGGGTGGGTGGTGGGCATCTCCGTCCTGGGGAGTAGTAACACATTGACCCCTGTCATGTGTCTGTGCCTTGCAAAGAAGACGTGGCTAGGGGGTGGGGGTGGGGTGGTGGTTTGGGTGACAAATGTATTCTCCATTCCTGAGTCCATGTTTCAGCAGAAACGATTTTGTGCATGTCTGCCTTACCAGAAAAAAAAGGCTATTATGATATTTACTCATGCAACTTGTCTTTGTTTACCTTCATTCCTTCTTTTACAACCTGTAAGCGTAAATAATTGCCCCTCAAAGTTTAGACATTTCCAGCCACAATCTTTGTCCCTCTCGCTGTCTGTACTGGAGCCTGGACAAAAACCATTTAGAAGCCTCTGAGCAGAAACCGAGTTGTGAGGACTAGGGGGCCATGCACGAGAGAAAAGTAAAGCTAGAAGATTAAGATTCCTATCACAGTGTGACCTGGCACAGTCTCAGACCTCTGATTGAGAGTGTTGGCTAAATGTCAGACTATGGAGATGAGATAGAGGACAGAGGGGAGGCTCCTTTTCACCACTTCATGCCCAGCTACAGTTGCCTTGCAGTCGATGTGGCCAGCATACATAATGTCTTCAGGCTTCAACAGAAAAAGAAAAGAAAAAAACGTCCATGAAAATTATTTTGAAGGTTGGGCATTGCTCCAAAGAAGAAATTAAACATTGTGTGCCAGCACTGGCAGTTTGTTTTCATTTAATTTGATCAATAGCATAGATTGTGTATCAGGATTTATGTGGCTCATTTGGGCTGCTGTTCAGTGCAAAACAGATTTATTCTGTCCATGAACAGTTCATGAACACACCTGGCTATTACATCCAGATATGTAATTTTATTTATTTATTTAAAAACAGTTTTTAATGTTTGTAAATATTTTTGGCATATTAACATAAATCAAACGTTGAAGCTTTGAATGGAAAAACGAGTAAAGGCTGAATAAGTGCCCCCTCTGGTGTACAAACACAGCAACATCAACAGTAGTCGGGTTGTTTTGTGCTTGAAATCCTAGCAATCCTTCAACAAGCCATTTTTCCCTGGGTCAATTGGGTACTCAAGAACAACAGTTTGAATTGGAATCACAAGGGCTGAGAAGCAAAAGGACTTAGCTTGAGCAAGTTTGCCACACTAAATGTTATCCACATTCAAACACCAAACTAACAATGCTAGTTGATTTTTAACAACCCTTTGACCAACCACTGAGAAGCATATTCGTTGACAATTACCTCAATAATAAGTCACTTCTATGTTGGTGTAACTCAGGATAGGAAGTGAGCAGGGTTGATAGATGTTAATCAATGTCTTTTATAAAAACACATGCAGTATTTCTTAAGGTTCAAGTTTTGACATGCGTTTCCGCTTAGGAGGAGGGTTAGGCAAATCAGTTACACAATCGGAACAGATATTGGCACATTTAGTTCACTTGTACCTCAAGAAATTTAAATAAAAAGTTGTTTACATTTCTAATATTGACTATATCAATAAACACATGTATTCATTTTTTTGTTGTTGCTATGCTTAGCTATTCATGATGGATCTACATCCTGATTATTTGTCTGCTACTGAGCTACTAGAAGGATAGTGTTGGTGGTCTAACTTGAAATAAAACAAAGGTTACACCTGAGACTTAACTGAGACAAAGATCTCTTGCCCTTTTTGTGACCCGGAAACCCATAACTTCCCATTCAGTAGCTATACATTTCAGACAATGATTGGAGGACAGAGGCGATGTACGGGTTTCCATCTTTAATTCATTACCTGTTTGGATTTGACTAATCCAAACTGGGTAAGAATCCAAATTTGATTATACTGTGCTGATTTGTTGATTATAATATACAATTACAAATATTTTAGGTGCTTTTGCGTGCATTAAAATGTGTTCAGAACAATGCTAGTGTAAGATAACTTTTGAAAACTATTTGTAAAATAAATAATAAACTGTATTGGAATCTAATGACTGCAACAATTACAAAACGTTTTGTGAGGTGGCATGGTAGTACTGAAAGGCAGTATTGCTTCAATAAATAAGTTGCATTTAAATCAGTGACATTAATTGTAATATAACATTATATACATTTCTTTTAAAATATGTATGTTCTAATAATTTACCAGAAAAGTAGTTTATTTGGTGGTTATTTAATAATTTTCAATAACAAGATAATTATAATTCCATTATTTCGAAATGCAACAATATATTTTATATACAAGTTTTACAGTCTGTTCAGGATAGACACACCAAACAAGTAGCAAATCATGCACTCCTAGTGAATCTTAACATATTGTTACTTCAGCTTTGTTTAATTAGATGCACAATAAGGAACACCTTGTCCTGGGTCCTTTCTTGACCTAAACTTTGAATTGAATAATAATTGGTAGAATATCCCTCATGGTATCCCGCAATGTGATCACACATACATGTCCAGGAAAGGGGCAAAGTGCCATGACATATATTTTCATAAATATGTAGCTTTTAGATTGCATCTCAATACACTTTTTCATAGCAAATTATTGACACTTCATAAAGAAGAATCTCCACTTTATCCATTAACTACAAAGGACATCCTTGTCAGTTAGGCAATTCAAAGAGGAGGGAACTTTTGACTTGAAGAGATTTAAAAGGATGTGTGCAGGTAAAATGGAAATACTGTATTCTACTACTATTCTAAACAGCTTTCAAGAAAAAAGAGAAGACAGAGATAGAGTCAAATACTGTTGTGTAACTTCAGTCCTTTCTCCTGGTCGTTTCTTTCATCTCTAAACAAAGATTGAACATTTGGATCTACTTTTGGCCAGTAGTTTACTGACGTGAAGGTTGGACCAGGATGTTTGTAGAAGAGCGGATTCTAACATTATTCAAAAGAAATTTACATCACACCTTAACCTACTGGAGTGTGTTCTTCAGTTTTGGACTCTGCATTGCCTTTCTTGGACCCACTATATTGGATCTGCGATGTCAAACACAGTCGACTCTCAGTCAGATTACCTGGGTGTTCTTTGCCCAGCAGTTCTGCTTGCTCATTGGCAGCTCTATAGCTGGTGTTTTCAAGAAAACGTAAGCAGTTTGTAAAACCTTTACGTAAATATGTGGATTAGGACACAGCAATGTCCATTACTTTCAGTGTCCTTGGCATTGTTTTTTAATTCCTGAGGATGATTGAGTTCTTGTCAGATCTGTTAAACTTTCCAATTCATGATTATTCAATTTTGTCTGCAGATGTTTTGTTTTCAATAAGCGTATCGCATACCTTCTTATTATGAATTTGTAGAAATATTGAATATATATTATATATATATATTATATATATATATTATAATATGAATATATTGAAATATTAGTGACGGACTATTAATGTCTGTGTATGTGCCTTTCTTTCTCTAATCCCCCCCCCCCCCCCTCCAAAGGTTGTTCAGAGCATTGTCTGCCCTATTCGTCTCTGCACTGATCATATCAGTGATATTTGCCATCATTCCCCTCTGCCATAATGTGCTCCTGCTGGCCATTGCCATGGCAGTGTCTGGTATGGCCATGGGCATAATCGACACCATTGCCAACATCCAGCTGGTCACCATATACCAGAAGGACTCTGCTGTATTCTTACAGGTAACGGAGTTCAGACTTCACTCACAATTAGTTGAAAGTGTCAAAAACTCGTTATCATCAATGTGCACTTCTTCTCCAAACATTGCAGGCTCTTCATTTCTTCATTGGGTTTGGAGCTCTAGTGAGTCCACTCATAGCAGACCCTTTCCTGTCAGAGAAGGGTTGTACTGTGGGGAACGTGACCGAAAATGTGACAGAGATCATGCACCACCTCCGGTTCTCACTGAGAAACATTCCCATGAACATGCATAACATGACTGAGGACCATGAGCTCCATGTGGAGGAAGAGGAGTCCAGCGTGTCATATGCCTTCTGGATCATGGCCTTCATCAATGTAAGATATTTCACTATTACACAATACAAAAAAATAATAATTCTGACTTCTGATTTAGCATACAATATTACACAATACACTGACAATTACACATCATTGTGTGTGTTGTCCTACCCAGCTCCCTGTACCTATTGCAGTACTGTATCTGATGTACCGGGAACGGCTAATCCCCTGCTGTCCCAGTGGGACCCCTCAGCTACTGGACAAAGATGAGCTGGCCATGGAAAACCAGGCAAATGAAGGGCCTGATACAGAGCCTAAAGATCACGAGGTTGGAGGTTAGGAGCTAAACCCTTTTTTAGAATCAAAATCAGAATCAGGTTTATTGCCAAGTAGTAGTACGCATACTAGGAAAAGGGTTTCAGCTCTGATGAGATAAGGTCTAGGGCAGCTACATTTTCATGGTTCAGAATGTCAATGAATACTAGAACCTGGAAATAGGGACAGAGGGAGAGCAGCTTCAGATGCTTCATGATGGGTCTGTTGGGGTCACAGGTCATGGGGATATCTTCAGCTGCTGTCAGAATGACAACCTACGTGGCTTGCCTGTGTCCTTCTTCATGATACACATATTGGGTGGAATGGTCCTCTTCATGACTGATGGCATTGTGGTGAGTTAGCAGTGTTACAGATTATTTAATAACACTGCAAACTATATGTACTGCAAGTCAAAACCTCTGTAATAAAGACATTTTAGGATATCTGTTTTCTATTCCTAGGGGGCCTATGCTGGCTTTGTGTACACATATGCTGTGACTCCACCCATGGCTTTATCCCATAAGACAGCTGGTTACCTGGCCAGCATCTTTTGGGCTGCCATTACTGCTGGACGCTTGTTATCCATACCCCTCTCCTACCGCTTCCAGCCTGTCCGACTGCTTATGGTCAACCTGGTAATGCTGCCATTGTGGAAGGCCATGAGAGCACTGTGGTCTTATCGTTGCATATTATCACACTGATATTTAAGTACATGGTGTCGTGCCAGTCATACAGTCTGTGTACTTCTTCATGTTTGCTTCCTCAGGCTGGAGTCATAGTCACTGTGTTGCTGCTGCTCATCTTCTACACCAGCAGTGTGTTTCTCTTTGTGGGGACATGCCTCTGTGGGCTGTTCCTCAGCAGTGTCTTCCCTTGTATGTTGGCCTACACTGAGGACATCCTGGACTATCAAGGTAGTGCAATCCAGTTGAGATATTACTGTTAAGATAATGATTGTGAGTGTTCTTCCTGGTTGTTTTCTATGTTCTTCAGTCCCCTTGTCTGTTTTTCATGGACAGGATGTGCCACCTCCGTGCTTGTGACAAGTGCTGGAATGGGTGAGATGGTCATGCAGGTTCTGGTGGGATCGGTAAGATACCGCATTATCTGATGCATTACATTAGAATATGTTTTAAAGAGATATTGTCTTGCTAAATGTCTCAAATATTGTCTAATGTCCTCCAGATAATCCAGAGTGAGGGCAGTTACAGCTTCCTGCTCTGTGGTATGATCATCGGATGTATCGGCTTTGTCCTTTTCTTTGGGCTGCTGTTCTTTGAACGCTTACACAGGAACTACCTCACTGGTATGTTGACCACCAACAACTATAGCAACATTACAGAATACATGTGGTTAAAGTAATTCTCCTTCATGTGTGTCTTCAAATTTTTCACCAACAGGAACGTCTAAAAAGTCTGCCATGGTAGAGGAGCCAGCCACAGAGGTCAGGCCAGAGCACAAAGAGGAGACAGAGAGCAGCTGAGAGGAGCGGCATCTGCAGGTTCACTGCTCTGAGCTGTCATCCACCAACTAGTGAGCAGCTGGAAATATATGCTGAGGATTGCTGTGCAGAGAAGCACAAAAAAAGGACCTACAGTTAATTTGTTGACCATCATGAGAACCTCCAACCTTTTGAATATCAAAAATGCTCTCTACAAAATGAAAGAAGAGCTAAATATGTGTCTTGTGAATCGTATGAATGCTTTTTTAATGTGTCCTAGATAAAACATGGAAGGAAATTGTTATAAATAAAATGTTAACATGGATACAGGCAAGGCGATGTACTGTATGTGTCTTTACTTTGATTTCATGCAGTGTGCTGCTCACTGACAAAAGTGAAAAAAACACATTGAGAAGCTGGTGAACTTTATTTTTTTCTCTATTCATTGACTAGTTTGATCAGGTGAGTGATTAACATGTTAAACAATTTATTGAATACATTTAAGACCAGTTACAGCAGGAGCAGGAGGTGTCAAAGACCAGACCTGCAGCACAGTTTTGGAAGTAGGTCTTTCCTTGGCTGCAATTATAGAACTGATTCTTGTTGTTGGCATTGGGGTACATTCCGTTTGCCTTGCCAGCGCAGAAACCGCTAGTCATGCCACTGGTGCCTCCTCCCCTGGAGCTGCTTCCACTAGAGCTGCTACCGCTCTGTCCAGAGCTTCCTCCACCATCACTGGTCACTCCCTTAATAGGAGGCAAGGGGGTGGCAGGAGGGGCACAAGCTGCAATACATACACAATAGGTTACATTGCATTGAATGTAGAGTTAAATGACTGATTGACCACGTGAATCAGTCATCAAGTTGAGTTCAGCTGGATAACTTACTTGCTTGGTCCAGATTGAAGGCTTTGTGAAGGACATTGATAAGCGGGTATTTGCCCTGGTTACAGTAGGTGCCCTTGTAGTCATCCATGTCAAGGGTCCACACCATGGCACCCCCAAAGTTGTTCTTTTTCAACCACTCAACCTACAGAAAATGGCATATTGTGAATAAGCAGTCAAACATAAAGCTACTTTAACATATTGGATGAGGGCTTGACATGCAGTTGAACAGTTAGTAATACAACTACATGAGTGTACTTTTGCAAGATTTATTTAGGTATTGAGTGTACATGTGGATATTAGTAAATCAAACAATCTGATAACATTGACAGCTCAATGGAATTACAACTGTTTAGCACCTTACCTTTATCTCAAAGCTTTTGGGATCATCATAACCCACCCACTGGTTTCCTTTGTAGGCATATGGCACATCCTGTGGCTGATTCCAAACCATGGTGGCTCCATTTAAGAATCCACAGATCTGTTGCATGTTGAAACATGATTAGTACGATTAACAAACAGCCAACACATTGGTTGCCTTGGTTCTGTATCAAGTAGGATTCCTTGTAACAATCCCACCTGTTTTTAAGACAACATGGCAACCCAGTTACATACACAAGTAACTACCCCAAACCACAAACTACCTCAAAGTAAGCCAGCTCTCCAGCCTCCTGGGTGTACGGCCCTGGGGTTCCAGCGCCAGAGATTGCGGCTCCAACCCCATGGTTGGCCGGATTTCTCAGAGTGAATGAGGCACCATAGGTTGGGAAACCAACCAACAGCTTCTCAGCCGGAGCTCCCTGGTTCTTCCAGTAATTCATTGCAGAGGCCTAGAACGTACAGATTTGTGTTAGTCATGTCTTTTGATCATGCTGGATCTGGTATCACGGTGGTGTACATCTTCTCAAGGAATATCCATGTGAATGTAAATGAGCGTTACAGCGTAGCTACAGAACATCTTAGTCCTACTTACCACATTGAAGTCGATGAAACCTCCTTTGTCAGCAGGGCCCTTGTACAGAGGGCTGCATTCTCCAGTGAAGGGGTCCCAAGAGCCGTGGAAGTCGTAGCTCATGACGTTGATCATATCCAGGGCCCTGGGAGTAGAGGACACAGAAGATGAGGTACAGGTGTCAAACTGTTTCACATAAAAAGCACCAGCCAATGTTGGTTAAATGACCTGCTAGGAGTAATATGTTTATACTGTATATTTATTCCAAATGTTTTTGTATGTTCCAGTATACATTTTTTTTCAAACACAATTAATACAGGCAATAATTGAGTAAAATCTGGCAGGCTACATACTGTCCGATCTTGGGGATCTCGTAAGCAGATTCAATGGTGTCCATTCCAGCAGACACAGCAGCTGACAGCAGAAGGCGAGCCTTGTTAGTCTGCTTGGCGTCATTCTCAAAAGCAGCTCTCATTTCCTGAATGATAAAAGCAAATGATGACCCTATGGTCTAAAATGTCTGATCAAATCAGTTTAGGTCATTCAACAACCATATAACTTGCCTGCAGGAGGACAGAGTAATATTGCCTGTCTTCAGGAGGGCTCCCCCTGTTGGCTGGATACTCCCAGTCAATGTCCAGCCCATCAAACTCATACTTCCTCAGGAACACAATGACTGACTGGATGAAGGTCTGACGGTTTGTGGGGCTGGCCACCATTGCAGAGAACCTGGTTGGGTAACACGAATAGAAAAACATAAACACAACTGACTCCTGTTGGGGGAAGCTGCCCCAACTCAGACTCACATAAACTATTTGATAGTACCCTGCAGAGCCGAAGTTCCAACCACCGACAGACAGCAGAGTCTTTAGGTTTCCATTCCTGTGAAAAGGTACACAAAGCCCATATAATTTTACATAGCAGAGAATGCATTACAGTACACTAAACATGTAACACACATTTGTGACCTTATGTTACTCTTTCCATAACTCACTGATTTTTAAGGCCATTGAACTGGCTGTAGAGCTCCACGTCATTCCACTCATAAGTGGCCAGCATGTTGTTCTTCATGGTGGCAAAAGCATAGAGAAGGTGGGTACACAGGCATGGGTCAATGTCGTTGGGCATGTAGATGGTGGGGGGTGGCCTGTACTGCGCCCAGTTTGTGAAGTAGCATGACAAGATGAAGGAGGATCCTGACCAATGACATGTTAAGAGAAAACTTAAAAACATATTAGTAGTTATGCACTGAATCCCGATTTTTGGGGTTCGGCCGAATACCAAATCCACTGGTTAAGATTTAGCCGAATCCAAAACCGAATACCGAATCCTACTCCCATCCTCAGTCCATTAACACAGTAAACACATTATTGAAGGGGTCATTATGTCGACCAGCATAGCTCGCGTAGTGCAAGCATAGGTTCGGATTCGATGAAAACAAATTCTAAGGTTTGGCCGAATCCGAACCCCGTCAAAAATTCAGATTCAGTGCATCCCATTAGACTATGTGATAACACCTAACCCTAATTGTGTGAAAATACGCACATTTATTTAATAGTAGTCTGACATACTGTAGGTGTTTTCAATTGAATACTGTTTGCTACAGTTACTCACAGTATTTATAAAAAAGTTTGAAATATCATCTAAATCCTCAGAAAGGCTGTATCTGTATATTCAGGCGAACTTACCCAGCTGTGCCTGCAGCAGCAGGGCCAGAGCTGTGAAATTGATTAAATAGATCAGGCAATGTTTATACCACAAGTCTAACTTAAAAAGCAATAATACTTAGTATACAATTGTTAGAATTTCAATCTTAGCTTCTTACCCGTCACAAACAGTACTTTGCCCATGTTCACCTTGTGAAGTAAGTGAGTGACCACCTTTATATACTCAACCCTTATTGACTTGGCAACTTTGCCCAGAAAAAGGTTTATTTACTAAAGATTGTTCCATTACAAATGATTTGCTAGCATATGATATAAAGTGTGATTACCTATCACGTGGTCTAACACACTCTCCACAATCAAACATCCTATTGTCTGATTTGACCTTGTGAAGGACTAAACTTCACCTGCATTGAGTGGTAGTCAATACTATAATTTAAAGGTACCGTTTTTCCAAGAGATCAACATTGCTAAATGCAGTTGTAGGAATGCTGTGATTGGTAGGTCAGAAGAGACAATATGGTACACTGAGGTCCTGACAATAAAATCAGGAAGCACTGACTCAAGGCCTTTGGCAAATATTTTGACATACAGTTGATGATTTCAGTATCCATCCTACATAGACACACAAGTTGCCATCCTAATATCAACATTCCATTTGACAAGAGAACATGTGGCCGTGACGTTTGCAATACAGTATGCTTTATGTCTTTTTTTAAAGGTTTTGGCTCATCAGTGCCTTGCACCCACCAATGTCAGAATAGTTTCAACAACACCATACTATTTGACCAACTAAGTGGTGGCTCAGTTTTGATTTTATCTGTTAGATTATTTAAACAGGGTTTGATACAAACCCTTGGACTGTTGATAGGGCAGTGTTGAGGGGTGATAAGAGAACAAAAATATGACACAGCCATTGTTCATGGCAGGAACTTGAGGATATACAGTATATGCTATAATAAGGTTCAACTCATGGTGTACTCATCAAATTACCCCCATTAGTATGTGCGGTTGCCAAGGGAATCAGATTGTGTAATACCTGTATTAGCAGGGCACAAACTGAAGTTATTGTCTGCAGTGAGGGAGAAGCAGAAGTGGTTATTTCTAGCTATGAAATATCATAGGTTAACTGGAAGTAGCAGACTGTGTTGAACAACAAGTTTGGGCAAAGTCATGTAGGTCAAGACTCACCATTATATTTTACATGCAAAGGATGGACTGAAAATAAGCTTTATGAATATTAACATTGCACCCTGGTGGATATAATTTTTTTAAGCTGTCAATGACTGTGATATTTCACCAATAAAAAAAAACGTAGTCATCTCTTTCATTATTTCATGAATGAAACAGAGTGAAGTAATGTGTTCCCCATGTCCTAACTTCCTTCATGAGAGATATTCAGATGGTACAAACAAAGAAATGTTTTTTACTGTGAACAGAAGGAGTGAGCAGAAGCTTTTGAAGACTGATGTCAAAGGTAACAATGTTTTGCCTTTAATGTTGGATTTTTCATTATCTCCTTTGAAGATTCTAGTTTTAGAAATGGTCTTATTGTTCATCAACGTATTATTCAACTGTTCTACATCTTATAGTACGTCTACACTTCTCTTTACTTCTACATAGCCAATAATTATGTCATTTTTACACAGTGAAACAGTGGATGTCATGGGATCACTGGTATCAAGTAAGTAACTTTTGGGCTAAACCTGAAAGATGACCTAATAGTACACTTGCCATACTTTAGTCAACCTTTATTTAATGAAGAGTGAAAGTAAGATAATCATTTTAGAATGTTGTTTAAGATCCTTAGAAAATGTGTGTTGTGCGCTATATCCGACTGTAGCAACAACTACAACAACAGCCACACCAACAACTGTATCAACAACTACAACAACAGCCACACCAACAACTGTAGCAACAACTATAACAACAGCCACACCAACAACTGTATCAACAACTACAACAACAGCCACACCAACAACTGTAGCAACAACTATAACAACAGCCACACCAACAACTTTAGTAACAGCAGCAACAACCACTCTGTTGGAAAGGTATGCCATAGCCTAAACTAAACCTCTAAAAAGCAAAATCCCAACCTATTGCTAATCAGCTCTTACTCGCACTGCAAGCTACATATTGTTAAAATACAAAATACTGTCATTGGATAGTAAAAGGATTAACAACTTTCTGTATTCTTCACAGTGTGGCTAATACAGACTGTTCTTTGACAAGGACAATCAACTAACCTACATGCACCATCGCTTTGGAGAAAAGCGTTGGTTAAAATAATTGTTGCTATTGTACTATTTTGTTCAAAGGTCAACACTATCTGAGGTCATCATTATCTTATTGTGTACCTTCCTGATTCTGGCTCTCTCAATTATCATTTTGTCAATATGGTGGAGAAGAAGGGATTTGAGTAAGTTAAATATCAGACATCTAATTACTTTAGGGTTCTCTTATAATACAATATGGAGTAAAAAAGGCATCATAGCCAAGATCAATTAAGAACATATAAAACTAAAGAAAGTATATCCAACTTTAATATTAGGCTAATCCTGTTTATTGTGCCTTTCTAGCTGTTGGATCAAAGGTCAATCAGTTGGGAGATGGAGACAATATACAGGTATAGTGCTCAAACTCATTATTAGAACACAATTTCCTTTTATCCCATAAATGGTAATTCTTTGAAAATACCGATTAATTTATTTCATCTATTCTGGTTTCTACTTTTACTGAAATGTGTATCTCTTTTCAGATTGATGTGATCGAAAGTGAGAACACATATGCCAATTTTGACAAACCAGTAACACACCTGGAGGAGGATGCAGATACTGTTATTTACAGTGACATCACCATTTGTAATGCCAGCTCTAAACCATCAACAGTTGTGGAGGAAACTGAATATGCTATTGTCAAAATAAGACCATTGCAACTTTCATAATAGACCCTTGATCAAGTCTATTGTTGATCAAATGATTTCAAAGTGAAAACTTGTAATAGCACAGTTTTCAATAGTAATGTATCAACATTTTAAACCCTAAACTTTCAATTAGCAAAGTAAATCTTCTGATTTTGATGTTTGTATGAGATATTTCAATGTTCGTAAAAGTCTGACTGTAATTCAAAGATCTGCGATGATGTGCTTTCTTATACTAGATAACATAATAATATATAGTTACATTTCACAATAGTGTCAGAAATGTTTGACCCCATGGTTAAGTTAAACTTCTTTATCAGTAAACACAATTACTCAGTAGTCATTTTGATAGACATGTGCTATGAGTAGATGTACTTTGTAAAAAATGCCTGTGAAAAAGGATGATTGCTAAAACACATTACTCAACCTTAGAAAGGGGAAGGAAAATAATCTAAACACTGGTTGAGATCAGTGACGTGCAGTCAGGGTAGGCAAGGTAGGCACTGCCTACCCTGCCAAATTTCAAACGTAAAAATGTTTATTAAATAATTGTATTTAATAAACTTATATTTGTATTTTTACTGATTGTTCTTGTGATGTATATATACAATATGTGTGTTATTCCAATTGTTTAGACGTTACGATGACAAATGTAGCAGTTACGCATAATCAAATACAACAAAATGGTAGAATAAGCAGTGCTTTTACTGTCCATTCATTGCGGACGACAACGAAAAACTTCGATCCTGTATTCTTTAACATGTACGTCGAATACTATGGTCGAAAAGCACAACTCTGCTGTGCCTTATGCCAGTAATCATCAACGTTACGTATCAAACATGGACCAATTAAAATCGAGAAATTACTGGACATTTGCGCAGCTGACGTCTTACACCAGCCAAACGTAACCCCCGCGAAATTCAAAGTAAAAATGACGGCAGCAGTATCTCCCCATATCGTAGAACTAAGACATTTTTCAAAGCTCGATTTAATGGCCAAAATGAGTTGCTAGCAAGAGGGAGGCCCTATGCCAACATTGCCTGAACTACACCAGCAAAAGGGACCAAAAATTGTCCGCTCGTTTCAAGAGATTCAAAAGATTGGCTATGTGGCTGTGCTAGCAGTCAGCGGCTGTACTGCCATCCATAATCTACCGATTGGTGAGTCAGAAACTATTTTGGGTTTCATTTTGAGTTGGTTGAATTAATGCCGACTGCAAGCCATTTGCCTTCATATTCAATTGAGCAGTGTGTGTTCTCATTGTTGCTGACTGACAAACATAATTGGCCGCTGTGCAATAGTTAAGGATAAAGATGGTTGCATTCTCATGCTGGACATTGGTGTGTGTGTGTGTGTGTGTGTGTGTGCGTGCGTGCGTGTGCGAGAGAGAGACTACGATATGTCATGTTATGAGAGTAAGATATGTCATCCTGATTGGACATTTCTTGATATCAACCGTGCATGTGTGCCGCGCTTGTGCGTACTGTTTTGACGTAGCCTAGCCTAAACAATAAATTAGGTAATCTGGCTTTCATAACTCAGTGCCTACCCTTTTACTGACATCACCGCACGTCACTGGTTGAGATTAATTCTCTCACCATGAACACTGTGCTATGCACCAAATTTCTAAATGGTAAGGAATGCAATGTATATCTTAACATCACCTTATAATTCGGCAATATTTACTGACTAAGTAAAAACCAAATAACATTTAAACAAATAAGGAAAATGTACCTTTTTTCTTTTTGTCCACATGCTCTGAATCCTAACCAAATGTATATGTGCTCCCTGAAGTCATTTGTCTGACAACAAAGAGGGCCCTCAATGCGATTGTCTGGTCCTGCACTGGTGCAAGGAGAAGAATACAAACGTGTGATGATTCGTTGTGAGTACGGTCCAGGCTAAAGGGACAACACAAAGTACTGGTGCAGGGGACATGTTTACGAGCTGTGTAAGATTGTGGTTAAAACCAGAGGTCACAGAGAGAGTGGTAGAAGCGCTATCACTGAGGATAAGGATGCTGGAGTCTTTAATGTGATTATAAGCTCACTGAGGCAAAGTGATAAGGACCAGTACTGGTGTGTCATCGCCAAACCTCGGAGGAATGCCTACACAGGAGTATATCTCTACATCCACCAGACAGGTGGGCACACCCAATTCTGGCACAAAAAGTTTCACCAAACCTGAGCAACGATTTCTGGGAGGATAGTAATTACAGGCAATCTCTAAAAAAAGAAATGCAATGTAATTGTTATGTTTGGTATTCTGTGTATTACAGGAGTAACCAGTGCTACCATCAACACTTCGTCCATCAATTCAACAGTGATACTTCCAGGAGAAAAAGAAACATGGTAAGTCCCGAAAACAAATAGATAGAAAAAATTATCTAGTATCAAGAAAAACATAATCATTCACAAATAATATTGCCAAACAACACTATGCATAAGAGTCAAATCCATGTGATTACTCAACATAATAATTTAATAACGTACATACTTGTATTTTTATTCTATTTTAGTTGGTGGGGTATTCTTCAACACATTTTTGGAAGGAAATTTTGGCACGGGCATGGTGTTTACATAAAGCAATAATTTAAATAAACTCTCTTTCTCTCCTCCTCTCTATCTTGTTTCTCCCCCACTTCCCTCCTTCTTCCGTGAACACTTTGACATTTTTTGGTCACAAATAATTAATATCATCTTCTTCTTTTTTTACAAATAAAAAACATTTGTTATCTCTTTTTTTAAATAGAAAAGTTTCTCAACAGCTCAAAATAAGGGGCTGTAGCCTTCATTTGCCTCCCTGTGCTTGGTTCATGTTATTTTACCTGTTTTCATAATCCACATCTAAATTTGCATGAAGAATATTGTCTGACTTGAAGGTGAAGTCTATTCTATTGAGATGCCCCGTTGCGGTTGAAATTTACTGCACCTCAGCTCTAGGACAGTGACAGTGTTGAAGTGAAAACTGGACCAAACCTCGCTGCCAACGCCCCCGGCTATAGCGAAACAGCGGGTGCGTTGAGAAAGAGGTAGGGAAATCATACTTGTAAACGTGGGCGTTTGATTTTATGATCAATATATCGTACTTGTAAACCTGTATTTTAAGTAAACCGGAAAATAATATTTTAGATCTGTGACTGTGACCGGGTAGCGGTATGTTGCAACATTGGCTTGATAGCCTTCGCAAGACAAGTGAATGGCTTGCGTCACGTTTTTTCATTGAAAAGTGGGCATAGCATAGCTACAGTAGCTAGCCAGTTAAACTGGTTAGGCTAAATGTTATTGTAGCTACTGTTCAGCAACACTGGCTAAGGAATTTGCTAATAATTAACTACCTGCTTGTTCGCTAGACTAATGTTACAATCCCAACGTTTGGCCAGTCTCTGCCCGGGCAGGGGGATGGAGAGTTGCTTCTGACTGTTTCAGCGGCCCAGAAGGTTATGGTAGCTACCTTTTACTACCTAGCAGCCTTGCTTAGTTGGCATGAGTGGCTTGTCTGGCCTGCACTGCAGGGCCTTTTCCTGTAGGTAGAAAATTGCATTGCGATTGTATTAATCGCAGTGTCCGTTGTAGTGTTTCCACTCACAGTTTCTACTACAGTAACACAGAGAGACTTCCGAAACCCAGGATGCAGACCATTAAATGTGTTGTGGTCGGTGATGGAGCCGTGGGAAAAACCTGCCTTTTAATTTCCTACACAACCAACAAATTCCCCTCTGAATATGTACCTACTGTAAGTATTAGTTTCACTATTGAACCTATGTAACCCACACCTTTTCTTAAAAAAAAACAATTATCAATATCCAACTTTTAAGATCCATCTACGTTGTTTTTTTTTTACACAGGTGTTTGACAACTATGCAGTGACTGTTATGATTGGTGGTGAGCCATATACCCTAGGATTATTTGATACTGCAGGTAAGAAAAGTGTGTGTCTTAGAAATACTATTAAGAATACAGCTAAAATTGTTTAGTTTTTTAATAATATGTAATCTTTACAGGACAAGAGGACTATGATAGGTTACGGCCTTTAAGTTACCCTCAAACAGATGTTTTCCTAGTCTGTTTCTCAGTAGTTTCACCCTCTTCATTTGAGAATGTTAAAGAAAAGGTGAGTCAGTTGTCAAGCCAATCAAATGGCACTGAAGATTATTTTTTTATTTGTGTCAGCGGCTATATCATTTTCTCTCTTGCTCACTCTCTCAGTGGGTACCTGAAATCACTCACCACTGTCCCAAGACACCATTTCTGTTGGTTGGAACCCAAATTGACTTGAGAGATGACCCCTCTACAGTGGAGAAGCTTGCCAAGAACAAGCAGAAGCCAATTACCCCAGAGACAGCTGAGAAACTGACCCGTGATCTTAAGGCTGTCAAATATGTCGAGTGTTCTGCCCTTACACAGGTGAGAGAAAAGAAACCTGAATTTGCATAAACTTCTCGAGAACAGATACATTGTTGTAAACCTAGTAGCTTAAATTGCTTTGTTATTTGTGTGCCTAGTTTATCTTGTTGTCTCTCTGCCTCTTACTTATATATTTCAGTGTGTCTGCTAACCACTGTTACATTACAAATAACTCTGGTGATATCTGCTGCTTTATTCCCTCTTCTTACTCTCTGTAGCGAGGTCTGAAGAATGTATTTGATGAAGCTATACTAGCAGCTTTAGAGCCACCTGAAACCCAGCGGAAGAGGAAGTGCTGTCTGTTCTGATGTCGTTTTCACTTCAGCCTATGGGCTGCTCATGAAATGTAAAAAAAAATATATATATATATTTGTCACTTAAATAACCAAGATGTTCTTTTGAAATGTTAGGTCATTAACACTTTATTTCCATGTTTATATTTGCTTTGACGTGACCTTTTTGCCAATTGTTTTTATTGGAGAGACCACCTCCATTAATTTATTTTTTGTGCTGGTTTACATTAAGTTCTATGTGTACATTTTAGCTTCATGATCTATAATAGCAAATGATAACCCTGACGTTATTGACAGGGTTGTGAAGTGAAAACCTGTCAAAGTATCTATAACACGTGCTGCTATTGGTGGTAAAATTATGTGTTGAGATACTCGGGCAATGTTACCGTGGGAGCACTTAGTTTTTTGTGCATTAAAGCATTAAACACCCTCTAAAATGGCAAAATTATCTGATTTGATGAAGTATTTTCTGTGGCAGAGCAACACAGTATTACATTCATAGAGAAGTAAACTCACAGTATCACAATGTCTTATTATTAAGCATTTAAAATATTGTTTTTATAATTTTTACTTAAGCACACAAGTTAAAGTTCCTATTTGAATACAGGAAAACGTTTGGACGTTCGGTCAAAGTTCCCTTTTTGTAAGGAGTGTCCTCATCTCAAACGAGTTGTCTGTGAGCTCTTACATAATATCAAACTGCCAACACCCAGCTAAGAAATGACATTCATTATAAATAAAAGGTAAGAAAACTATCCTGAAATGTGCTGTATGGATTATGAGTAAGATATTGAGTAGAAGAGGTGGTTATTGTTTATATTCAATAGATGGAGACTAAAACTTGGCCCCACTGTGTCTGTAACTGTAACTTTTGCTATGCATTCACTAACCAACCCCTTAATTTGAACGTCTGCCACCACCCTAAATGAACGGTTTGTCTCCTCATATTCTAAGAGTTTTGTATATTTTTACAATAATTAGTCCTTGAAGATCCTCCAAGATCAAGTCTGTGAAGGACTTGAAATGGCTAACCATGAGCCAAAGCTGCTATTGGCTGTACTGAAGGAGTTGACAGCTAAAGAACTGAAGGAGTTTCAATGGCATCTAAGTCAGGAAGACTGGCTAGATGGCTTTCAACATATTCCAAAGGGCGACTTGGAGAATGCTGACAGGCAGGACACTGTAGATATAATGATACGGACCTACCGCAATGCACCTGCTGTGGAGATCACACTCAAAACTCTAAAGGATATCAACCAAAACAATCTTGCAGATAGGTTGTCAAGAGACTACAAACCAACTGAAAGCCCTTGCAATCATGGAAAGTATTTAGCTTACAATTGATTTAGCCTTTAGTCAAATACCGTGCACAATGTAATGGTAGTTTTCTCCCCCACTCTTTCAGGCTCTCTCTCACTAGTTGCTCCTCTAACTGTCCTGCATACTACACCAGCACTTACAATGCTCCCAGCACTCACATTCAAAGCAGAGGTTAGGTTGTTGCCAATGGTAAGCCATCTTTTCGAGGATTTAATGAGCAACATTGGAAAAAGTGAATGGGAATGCAAGTGAGCCATGTCCTCTCTCTCTCTCTCTCTCTCTCATAGGAGGGGAATAAGGTTAGATTTGAAGTGATTCCAGAAAGCATGACAACTCCCTCGATAGCACATGCTGGCTCCTCCATGACTCCTGGTGGTTTTTCTATGGCTCTTCAGTCTAGCTCTAACACTGAAGATAGAAGTAATATTGTTTGCAACAATGCTCAAGATCATAATCAGACACCAAATGAGCACGTTAAATCTAACAGTAACTATACTTTTTTAACAGTTGGCATTTACAGTAATACTTGAGTTAATTTGGCTATATCAGCATATCATGTGACTATATGTTTCTATACATTTTGATTGGCATATTTCAGACATGACCAAGCTTAATCAGTACAATAAGATAAGGATCAATATGCTTGGCAGTGGATCTGTGGGAAAGTCCTGCATGGTTTCTACATTCCTAACCAACAGATTTCCCTCTGAATATGTACCATCAGTAAGTATAGGCCACTGAATATTAAGTGACTTCAAATAATTTTCTTCAGTAGGCACACTGTACTGTGTCTGCTGTCCACTGTAGTCAAACAGACAACACTTCTCTTTTCATTCTCTAACAACAGGTTTTTGACAAATACATAAAAGACATTGGTGAGGAAGGTTGTTTTGGCTCCCTTGAAATACAGGATATAACAGGTATACATCAACTCTTGACATCATTCTTCTGAATATGACAAGTTACTGTGTTATTGTTTTTAACTTTGTACTTAACTTTTACAGGTTTGTCTGACTATGACGATCTACGCAGAATAAGTTACCCTCTGACAGATGTTTTCCTAGTCTGTTTTTCAGTGGTTTATCCTGATTCATTTAAGGACGTGGACATGAAAGTAAGGCCTACCCCCAAACCATATCACTCAGTTACACACACAGAGAACTGGCTTGCAGAAAATACTGCATTCATTCTGGATAACTCTGCCAAAGCTCTCACAGATTATTGATGCGAATCATTAAAACACCTCAAAGAACCCACTTGTGTGATAGCACATGCATTCTGTTCTAAATAAAAAAATGTATTCAAATGCCACACCAATCCCAGAATACAATGTTTTAGTTGGACTTAAAGTAGTAACAAGAGTGAACATATGAATGAATTTGTAAAATACTGATAGTGTCCAGGCAGGATACTCTGTGCAGTGCCATTGTTGCAGTAAAAGGAGCTGCCAGCAAGGGACAAGAGTACAATGATCTAGTTGTATTTATGGTCAGCATTTGACTGGTCTCGTATCAATTAACTTCATCGAAAGGAGCGTACACAGAAGCATGGTGGCAATGTAACTATTTGGGACTATTTTGAAATAGTACATCCCTTCTCTTTTCAGTGGGTGCCTGAAATCAATCTCTATTGTCCTGGGACACCTTTCCTACTGGTCGGAACTCAGATTGACCTAAGAAAAGACCCCCACACATTGGAGAGGCTGGCCAGGAACAAACAAAAGCCAATCAATTCAGAAATTGCTAAGAAACTAGCCAGTGACCTGAAGGCATTCAAATATGTTGAGTGCTCTGCCCTTACACAGGTGGGATGCTCTCAAGTATTCTACAAGTAAGAGACAGTACATGACCACCGACATCCCAAAGATTTAACTTATGACATACATATTTGTGTTTGCAGGAAGGCTTGAAAAATGTGTTTGATGAGGTGATACAAGCTGTACTGAGGAGTCAGCAGTTCAAGAAAAACAAATGTGTGCTGTCCTAGGCTTATCCTGTTGTTACCAGACTCCTATAAAACTAGTTTGAGTCATTCAGGAAATTATACTTAGCAGAGAATAAATACACCCTATTTCTTTGATGTAACTTTGCCTTATGAAAGAATTGGAACCTGTACATGTCATTTACATTCTACATATTTCATACATATTAATGTAGCCTGTTGGGAAATGTGCATTTATATTGACCTAAATAGTTAACTATAAAGTTTGTAAATACAATTAAGAAAAAAAGGTGTTGAAATTAATTTGTAAAAAATAAGGGTTAGGGCTAACCCTAACCCTTTCTTGTGCTACCTCATTTCACAGACTACATCTATAAAAATGTATTAATCTAATCAAATATGTTTACTATGTTTCTCAATGTGTTCATTGAGTCATGATGAGGACATGCATAAAGTAAAATGAGTGTTCTAATTGAGAAGGGGTTTAAGGGACCCCAATAGAAAGACAAATGCTAACTGGAGGGTCATGCTCGTAATAACTCACCAAGACATCTGACACAATTTGAACAGCAAAGCTCAACTAAAACTAATACCAAGTAATAGTTCAGCAATCCATTATCTGTCAAACTCAGTTAAACTTCATATTTTAACATTTTACTAACTGTAAATGTACATTAACAGTTTACAAATCAGTCAATACACATCACTGTAGGATTCTGTAGGAGAGTGTAGGACTGTCTGTATTCCTTTGGTCTAACTCTTCTCACAAACATCTCCCACATATTATATAAAATATATAATACTTAAACAGACATTAATTTGTTTAGATGCAGTATTAGCTAGAATTTTTCCACAGTGATTAGAAAAAGGGGGTTTCTTAAGGCAGAAATTTGCTAACAAGTCTAAAGTGACATTCAGGTGGTCTTTGGGGAATGACTCTGTGGAAGTAGTCAAAGATGATTGGCGACATGGGATGGGAGTTCCGGTGGAAGCTCTCTGTCCACTGAATGGCATATCTCCACACTACTGTTGGTGACACGAATTCCATACCATCCCGCCCAGAACTGAGTGTCACTGCCCCCATGTGTGAAGCGGATGAATCGAGCACCTGGTCCATAGTCTTTAAACACATGAGTCATCTGAAACACAAATATCACAATATTACAGATGTTATATGTTAACCTAACCTCAAATATTACAGACATTCTTTCAAACAGATCATACATGTTTTAAGTGGTGTGAGGTCTATATTCTGTCAACTACCTGATTCCACGTCTGATCATTCCATTGCTGAAAATAGACGGTATCTGGAGAGAATGTCTGTATTGGAACCTTCTTCTTATCCAGCACTTGAACACAGATCTCATACAGACTGCCACAGTCAAAGCGTGGAGCATACCTAATCACACACACACACACAAACATTTATTTAGTTGACAATGCATTGTACCAGCAATGGAAAATGTTTGTTTGAGTATTCTTACCAATCAGATATAACAATGTCTGGCTGGACCTCATCCATCAAAGATGGTTTGTAACCCTCCTTGGCCAAGTCAATCAGCTGACACTTCTTGCAGGAGCTGAGCCCAGAAGAAGACACAGATACAAAATATGACCATGACAGAGCCTTCTGAGGAAGTGGGAAGTAGTGTAAATATCTTTACAATATAGCTAGGGGCTATATAGACGTTTCCAACTGCCTTCTTAGATTTGCATACAGAGTGAACAAAAAGTAGGCTAGTATAGGCTACTTACTGGTAAGATGTCACAAAGTATTTCTGGACTGTGTCATCAGGAAGACGTGTATTTCCCACTGTGTCAATCTTCCATTTATCACCGCCGTTCTCCAAAATCTGCCAGCCATTAAAACTTTCTAGAGGGCAAGAAAGGACAGGGTGAATTCTAATGGTAAATCATAAATTGTGGTAGCTTATAGCCTACCTGTTCTGGTCTCTCACCATCTGCTCTGGAATTTTTCAGAAGGTTGCGTCTTTTCCTACGTAAGAAGTAGAATAATCGCCAGTCTTTGGGTAGTCTTTTGGTATCACACAAATTATATCCCTCTCTCCGACACCTTTCTCTCCATAGAGAATCACTGTCGACAACATCTTTCCACTCACGGCAAACTAAGCGGCATACACATACCACCTGTTGTGGTGGAAGATTCAGGAAGATCTCTTCCAGAATCTCGAAAGGGACTGCAGGAACCGGACCTGTGTACTAACCGAGAAAAAGATAAACAAAGCACTGAGTGTCACCATTGCGTCGACGAATTCAAAGGCCACGCCCACGAGTCGTCTCAAACGCCAGCACCATCGATTCAGTATCTTTTATTCGTACATCACAACAACTAATAACAATTTAAGCTAAATGTATCATATCAATGACCACAATGAACTGAGCTGAACCAATATATCAAACAATCACAACTCGGGCGTCACCAACATGATAACTCCGATTAGACTAGACAAACTCAATTCGAACATTTCATATGCTTAAGTCTAAGGTTACTTACTTTTCCTGGGAGACATGGCATGTTGGACAAATTGCCCTGCGCACTGTAGGACTGGCCCATTGCTCTTATATTAACCAAAATATTTGATTTTGGTCAAATAACGTATGGTAGAACGTTGTCTTGAGAAATCCCCACAATGCATTAAGCATTAGCTTAGGCGGAAGTGATGTTAAATAGAAAGTAAAATCGAAAGCTATTTATTCGAAGAAAAAAAAACCCTAGTTCACTTCACCACAAGGGGTTTCCTCTTGTAAATTCAAGTAAACTGTCAAAACACTCACTAGCTGAATCACATACCTAACAATATTGGAACGTCAAGCACTTCAGTTATCAACTACTATGGTGGGACATCTTGATGACGTACTGAGAATGTTTCAGGAACTGATGACTGCGTGTGCCTTAAGTCTCGCGGCGCTAAACTAGACACCACAAGCACCTGACACATTTTGGATCAGCAGCACTTTACCGTTAGTCTAAGATTAGTCTCATCTGACCAAATGCAAAGCTCCCAGAATGCATCAATACAAATAAAAATGTAGCCTAGTCGCTCACTTTCTAAATATCTTGAGCACTGAACGTTGCATGCAATAACGAAACAAACAGATGCTGTGATTGGCAAAAAAGTTGGCACACTAAACATTGCCGCAGAATGAAAGGTGATGGTCCAAAACGTTGATTGTTTAAGATAAACTATTCAAAATCTTTAATATATGGCTGCACTTTGGATATGTAGTTTTATCTCTATGGCTTTTCGCTTGTCAAAGTTTTCATACTAGATAGGTCATGCACAGCTTGGTTCACTCAGCAGCAGCAGAGCCTAAATACACTAACTAAAACTAGGTGTTTTATATTAAATTGTTTCTTTTTATTGTAGTAATATTTTTAATATTCAATAATAAAATGATTTTTCTTTTTCCAAAGATCAACTCCAATTAATCCCTAGAGCATTCATATAATGGGTCTACAGCAAGGACAGATAAGCCACAAAGCACAAACACATTTGGACAAATTGTTTAGAAAAAGTGGGAATAAACAAAAGCAATATGATAATCCCTGTTTCCAGTGCAGATACCAAATTGGTTATGCAACATGGAAAATATTGATTTTAATAATATGGCAAATATACAGAGGAGCATTCTTCAATCACATAGGCACTGTTCAGTACAATACAGTACCAAACTTAAATCTTTCTTAACAAGCCATACCAGAGAAGAGGGGAGTACTGTAAAGATATATAGAATGAGAAAAGGCCTGAAACCAAATCTTGAGCCAATTCATTTTTGGTGTCAACTGAAAAATAAAATAAGATTCTATCGTAAAAAGGGCATTCCCTGATAACCCACATTGACACATCAATCATGTCTGCATTTCTAACCCCCAACATGGTTTGGGGTGGGGCACAAAAGGGTATATCAATGTTCAATGTTGTCTCTAAAATACAAGTCTGTCCATCCTCAGTCAAACAGTCAGATCATGTCCCTTCCAGTCCCAGTGACGTGGCTTCTAAGTGTCTGCATCAATCCTGTGAGCTGCAATGATAAATACATAAAAAATAAATAAAAACATTTGACTGAATTTTACACAATACTCACAATAATGAACCTTAAGAGTAATCACAGTCGAAACATCTCAATCATGTACAGAAAAAGTCTAACTGAAAGATTCCACACGCAAGCACACACACACACACAGTAATTCCAAAATTACATTGGATTGGAGTTGAGGGGCTGGTTTTTAGCCAATTTCACGTTGTATTCTCACCCTGAATATATATTTCTGGCAGATGTTAAATCAAATGGATACATTGCCATTCCATGAAACATGATCAGAAAAGCTGTGTCTGATTTGGATATTTTCAGGGAAATCTTAAGGCTTCTCATGTCTTGCACATTCCGTAATAATATGCATACAACAAAATGATATAGAATACTCCACATACATTGTTTTGGTATCCTGAGTGCTTCCATGTCCCCAGAGAGGACTTGATGCATAACTCCCCGGAACTGATACAGCACCTTCAGGCTCTTCTCCTCCCCTACACAGGGGTCATAGAACCCTGGAAGCCCTGACTGCAGATACAACACAATGAAATTAAACAGCACCATCTTGTCTATGGTGGCCTGGACAAATAGAGGTACATAGGAGGTACGGGCCAAATATGTTGTAGAGAGGGTTGACTGAATGTTTCATGCAATCCAATAACCTTGCTTAGAGGCAATATGTACATACCTTTGTTGCCTCAGTTAGTATCAATTTGGAGTCTTTTACCAGGCACTGCAGTGGCACAGTTACGTCAATCACCTTTGCCCTTTCATGCTTCCTGCTGTTGTCTGTAACAAACTTCCCATACCAGGCATTGAGGATGATAAGACCTGACCCATCCAGTGAACAAAACCGAGGAAAATGTTTTAGTACAAATAGCATTCCAGTATATTAATAATTGTACACACCCAAACAATACACACATACCCAATCTAGATTCCTCTGTTTCTATGATTCTGCGGACAGACTCTTGCATGAGCATAACCTGCCGTGTCGGTGACAAAGAGAAAGCGGGACAGGGTAGAAGACAGGGGTAAGACGTGAAATAACATTCAGATTTTATTCATTCAGTAGAAGCTTTCATCGAAACAGGTGTACAAATACCGCAGTTAGAAACTACAGCAGAACATTAGACATAGTCTGTATAAATGCTGTGGTGTGGACTACAAATGCTGTCCATAGACATAGCCTACAGTCAAAGGGCTGAAATGATGCTTGTGTATAGATGTGTGTCCGGTTTGTAAGGAGGCCTAGACCAATCCACTCACAGCAGACTCTGCCTCCTGCCTCTTCTTAGCAATGTCAGAGGCTGAGCTCTCTCTCTGCTTCTCCAGGTCCCTGAGAAAAGAACACAGAACATTTGCCATTACACCATTTATTAAAAGGTCTTCAAGTCACCAAAACATTATTTGTTACTTTCTCTGTCTTGCGGGAAGACTCAACAGGTAATGTAATGTATCATTTAGACATATTAACACTGGTTAGTCTTACTGATCCTTCTGTGCGCGCACAAATGGCCTGATAACAAGCTGCTGGATGACGAGGTAGAAGACCAGGGGTCCAACAGTGGCATAGAAGACAGCGCTGGGCAGGAGCTGGTCCGTCAGATGGATGGGGAAGAAATAGGTCTGATTGGCTCTGTTCAGCCTGAGGACATAGTGGAATGTACTGAGTACATGCTTCACCAAAGACAGAGCAGTGCCAAGGCACTAGAATTCCAAATACTGTTTTGAGATTCATGAAAAGAAATCATGTTCATATGTAATCTGGCAGTGGAGACAGGGTTTGACGAAGGGATGCTTACTTTATCTTGAGTGACACACCCTGAGGCACTCCTACACTGATGGTCGCACCCAGGACACTGTGGCGACTGATCTTCCTTTCTGCTCCATACTCCACCACCGTGCCAAAGAACCCAGACCTGCAGTAAACAGACAAGGACACAGTGAGCTACCTCGTTCATCGAGAAGTCTCAGATCTCAGCAGATTGTGTGTATTAATAATAATGATGTTCTTTGATAAAAGTTTAGGGCCAGGGGGGGGCACACAGAACTTACTTGACTGAGCCTTTGATCTTCGTCTGGTCATCATCTTGGAATTTGTACTGGTAGCTCATCATCATGAAGGAGTGGGGGATGCCAAGCTGCAATTCCAATTTGTCAGATAGACATTAAGGAACTAGACAGAATGGGGTCTTCAAACTAGTAAGTACACTATCAGAGAGTATGGTGTAACATTTCAGTGAAACAAATAGGCCAGTCAAGGCCTAGTTGTCCTAGTTGCTGACTCACCTGCATGGCAAAAGTGAAGTGGCTGCTCTTGGTGTCCCTGACGATGCTGGTGTTCATAGAGGACTGTGTGCCCCAGCGCCACTGCAGGTAACCCATAGTGTTCTTGTCCAGGTGTCGGGCCAGCACTGTGGTGACACCAGGACGCACCCCTCGGGACGAAAACTGAAGTCCACACTGAGCGGTCATGAAGCTACAATCACATAGGATTTCTTTATGTAGACAAGATGTATATAAAATGTGATAACCCGATTGTGTTTCAGATCCAAGCTACTTCACCTACCAGCGAGGTGTGAGGTTGCGGAATATCTTCATTCCAACTAGGGGTCCATGCGTGTCTCCTGCCCCAAACTCCAACTACATAAAGACAGTGATAACATAACCCTTACATTTGGCCAGAAATAGGACAAAAACACACATGCACATACATACAAATATGTAACATGTGTGTGCTCTCTTGTGAAGAGGTAGTAGTGGTCTGTTATATCTAAGTAGCAAAGAGACAGTGCTGACCTCCCCCCAGCCCTTAGCTGAAGTGACTCTCCGGAGGGCAAGGTTAATGTTTCCTCCTCCATTTCCGTTGTGGGTAGAGAGGGAGCCAGCGAGGATTGCCGTGTCTGAGGTTGTAAGAGGAGCCTGCAAAAGCGGAAAAATTACCCACATTGTTGTTGTGCAAAGTGGAGGCTAATCACTTTACTATAAACTGCTGTATATTTCATTCTATAACATACTGTACATGACACAGACAGCAATACACAGTGTAATCCTTACTTCTATGGATTGCGATATGTGCATCTTGTTGATCTCTATATGTGGAAAGCCCGCCGCAGGCATATCTTCGTAGTCTTCCTCATAGCGATCGAAGAGGTCTGTGGCATCAATACCCACACTGATCACCCCCTGAAAGACACAAAGTAGCATAGAACTCAACATACAACTTGAGTGACGGACAGCCCTCGTGCATACAGGTGCACTAACACACATGCGCATGCATACGCGCACACACACACCTTGGGATTGGTCCTCTGCTGAAGTCTCCTTTCTTCTCTCTCTTTTTGAAGACGCTCATACTCCTCACGGATCTCTGCTGGTGTCCTTTTTCTTTCCACTACCTAAGGCATCAGGACTTTGATTACTTACTGTTCATCAGAACTGACGTTAGCTACACATAACTGGGAAGATAATGCTACATGTATAAGCTAAGTCCAGAGGAGCCTCTGTACTCACCTCCCATCCCTCAACATCCAGTCCTCTCTTCCCATAGATATCATAGATGGCCCGCGCTTGAGGGTCACTGAGGACTGAGGGAGTGAAAAAAATTATATATAATAATAATAGTTGTACAGTACACACTGACTCAACTTATTTGCACATTTAAGTAGCACCCTAGAGAGCCATGGGACTTCTGTGAAATGGGTGATGGACAGTGTAGTTGATCTTACCTTCGTAAGCTTTGTGCACTAGGTTAAAGAGCTGCTCGGCCTGCCTCTTGAGCTCGGGGTCCCGGTGTTTGTCTGGATGATAAAGCATGCATAGTCGTCTGTACGATGCCTTAAGCTCCTCCTGTGTTGCCTTTGGACAAAAACATTATGAAACCAAGACATAAAAGATAACTTAATAGTTAAGTAGATAAGGGAAAATAACGTCCTGTGTAACGGTACTTAGTCTACATTAGCTGTAATCGGCCTAGGACGACTGATTGATTGCAGCTATCCATGATGCGCTAACCTAATTTAAAAATAATGTTAACTAGCAAGCAACATACACGTACAGAAAATCCCAAAGCAGACGTAATTTGGTTGGCAGCAGCTAAATTCGACAGGTGGAATAACGTCAACGTAAATAGTTAGCTAGCTACCTAGAGGTGTATTCATTGATTAAAAGTACAGCTTGGTTTGTTACAACCATAAGAAGTGCACTGTTAATGGACCTAAGAAGCAACAATTGAGCAAATGTAAGTTATAGCTAGCTGACCAGCTTTGTAACTAAGGAGTCATTTCGAAACCAATGATAAGCGAGGGTCAACTCGCTTAGCTTCGAAGCTAAATCTTGTCCGTCTGGAATTGTTTCGTTTAACGTTGTCAGTGATATCAAACTGACTCCAAAAGTAGAACATAATATATTTATGCAATTAAACATACGTTAATGGCATACAATACCTCTCTCCTGACATTGAGTAAAGAGTAGTAGTCATCATTGTCGATCTCATCATCTTCCAAGGCCGGCGCCATGTTTACGGACTGTCATCACTTCTTCGTGGCATCTTGTGAGCACGTGCGTACACTTACAAAAGAAAAGTTGTTGGTTGCCATCTTGTGGACTGGATCGCTAAGCCAGCCTCACAACTGGGTAATTTTTGATAGAAAACCTTGTAAAAATGCACCTTTTCAAGATCATGTAAAATCATTTATGTTTTAGAAATGTCGTTCAATAAATGTGCGTTTGACCACTTTACTATGTTTGGGGAAAAGTAGTAGAATAATTTTACGTTGTCACAATTGGTAGTCTACATGTTTGACTATGGTAGGCGATTTGCTTTAGATTGACATTATACTCTTGATTTGTTTCCTTTTGGCACCCTAACTTCACCCTAACCTCACCCTAACCTTATGCTTTTATTTAAAAAGTATATACGGGTTGGCAGACTATAAATCAGTGTCTTATTCTATATTAACTGAAATGATGATAGTAGCCTACCACAAACTACAGACCATAAATAACGTGTATTAAAGTTTCACACAGTGTTCTTTAAGAAAGGAATAAACACGATTCCATTTGAATGTTTAATTTTTCTCTTGAGATGTCCTTAAACATAATCTTTCCGCCAATGACGTAGTTTGATAGTTACATTAAATAAGAGTTTTTCTAGATGTCTCAAGCCATTCCAGAACTTTATTGTCAGTCATTGCCTCACAGCCAATGGTAAGTTTGCATTGGTTGGACTCGCTGCTGCTCCTCGAGTCCCTCCTCGTACTGTCCTCACCGTGCACGCGCGTGGTACCCACGGTCGTGAGGAGGAGGAGGATGTTGCGCGTGAAGGGGAAATGGCTGCCGAAAACAAGCCGGAAGGTAAGAGAGATATAATGGGATTAATTTACCAGTATGACAACTATGTGATTTAGAAGAATTTAAAGTCAGACTATGAGGACATACATGGAAGCATAAGTAGAGCTTTTGATAGAAAAACGCTTTATTATTTCATCCGAAATACTAGCCAGCTAAACGTGGAGACAGCATCTACAGCCAGCTAATATTAGCTAGCTTTCTAGCCAGCTATGCCCATCATTGCCCACATTAAAAACAAGGGGACAAAATAGCCTGCATTATCAAAGTACTGAATCTGAAAATCCAATTGAATCTATTATTCAGCTGAGCGATATTGCAAAGCATTCCGCTTATGAGCTAGTTAAGTTAATGACAACATGCCATTGCCATCGACCAACTTCTCTATTTATTCAGCTTTTCGAAGAACATTGTTTTACTAAATGTATGCGAGCCACATCGGTCACTACATACGTATTACACCGTATAAAGACGATTTAGCGATTAATGTTAATACATTTGTACCATTCAGTCAGTGACCATGTCTGAGAAAAAAAATGCATGCTTGCAAGTCCTGAACAATCTTTTCTCTTTACCCCGGCCACCCTTTGAGGGATCCTCTCCCATCTTTACGCGTAGAACGTCATTATCGGTAAAAAGTGGTGTATTTTCTTTCTGAAGTTTTTGCTGTAATTGTCAGATTTAGCTGCCTGTTCATAAGCGACAGGAAAACAGTTTTGCAGGTTGAAATGCCATCAGATGTGTTTCAGTTGAGAAATTACGGAGTGTAGAATTTTAAGAGCGCTAGTTATTTCAGACAATGCATGGCCGCATTCCTACAAACAGTGCCGGTCTCTTGAGACACAAGCTGCAAATTAACTTCTTGCGCACAATTTGATAGACTACTTGAAAGTTGATTGTGAATAAAACCGATTTGAACAAAATGAACAAAATACGTTAGAGATTAGAAAATAGAACTATGACGAAGATACAATACTGTGTCCAGCATGTTTGAACTGAAACGCATTTGGTCTCAGAATAGGCTAACGCAATAACAGTTTTAGCCAGTTAAATGTATATGGCCAGATACATATAATATATATTTAATTGCATTGTCTATTTTTTCTGGTTAAAGTAAACATAGTGTTTCTGTTGATTGTGTGAAAGAACCCTAGTTAATTCGTGAGGAGCCTTTTCAGTTAGATGTATGGGAAATCAAACTTAGTCGCATTTGGTAGATAATCAACACTTGTTATTTAGCCTTGTTCTCTCAATTTTCCCATTGATTCCAACATTTAAAGATGGAGCAATTGAGTTGTATCGTTCATTGATCTTAACCACGAGGTGGAGACAAAGTGCATCCTCAGACATTCAAATAGTGGGCAAAAGGAAATTCATGGTTGAAATTAACTGGAATCCAGAGAAGATCTTATAGCGTCATCGGATGGTTGAATATTTCAAAAGCATATCGTAGATCTTAACACATAGGCTTAAGTAGTTTTTCAAATGTCACCTTTTCGATTGTTGCAGTGATGGATTGTTAATGTAGCCTAATAATGAAGAATATTGTTAGAGTTCAGTATTTGTTTTTAAAATTGTCTACACAGCAGTGTCATTAAAAGAGTGTAAGAGAGTCTGAAATAAATAGTGAAGAGTGTGTTCTTGATTAGTTTAGTAATATTTTTCAGTGCAAATGAATGAAGATCAAATAGACAGATGAGAACCGTTGTTGGACAGTAAGGAGCCCAAACTGTAAACAAGGTTCCACAGGGGGGTGGTATTGAGCTATACAAGTCAGGTACACAATGTACACAGTTCATATTTTTAGTGTCCCACTATGTCATCTGTGACAAAATAAAGGCAGGATAACACCTAGCACGTGATAACGATGACAAGACCAGGATGTTTCAGACACCCATGCACAAATACAAAGCTGTATTTAACATACCGTCCACCTTAGTTCATTTCTTTATTTCTCCATCACCAGTAGCTTTTTACTGAGAACCCTGACTTGAAACTCCCATCGCTGAGCAGGTTGAGTTATTTTTGGTGTTCCCTGTGAGGTCGGTCAGTGGAGGAGGAGGAGGTGGTGGAGGAGGGATAGAGTAGTTCTTACCTAAACACAATGTCCTCTCAGTCAAACTGCAGTCTCAGAGCTTTTACATAGAATGAAAGGTAGATCTCCATTTCCTTTGAAGTTTTCATTAATTAGTCATTCATTGTGACTACTGAAAAACACAATGTAGAGTTGAGAAAAGATGACCTTCCTGTCATGCTTAATCATTATGATTGTCTAACTCCGATCCCATCTTTTTGGGTCCAGCACTGTCCCCCCAGCCTCGCTGTCCCCCAGCCTCACTGTCCCCCCTGCCTCACCACTCTATAGCCTCTCCGTAACCTTTTCTCCTTAAAGCCCTTGGCCTGTGTTGTGGACCCATCACTCTCAGTTGTTTGTTATGTGTCATGAGGGCCTATAAAGAGGACCGTAGGTCACATCCTGTGCATCACTCAGGAGACATGACCCAGTCTCCCTCACTGGTGCTCAGTTTACATCCGGAGGTAGCGCACCCACCTCTCACTGTCTAGCTGAGCTGATGGCTGGCCTCAGGAGAATGGCTTTTTCAACACACAGGAAGACCTGGAATGCATTGAGATGGCCAGTTTTTTTCTTAGCCATGCTGTTATGTTGGAAGCAGTTCAGATAGGACACACTAGTTACATTTCTTATCACAATGTTAAGTGGAGTGTATAGGGTCCACATGGGACTTCAAAAGATGACCTGGCATTTGCCAGGAATCAAGGAGAGGTTGTACCATTAGCTGACAACTCTTCCTCGCAGATCTTAAATTATTTTCCTTTATTTTTCATCAGACCGACTTATGATTTGTAACCTGATATTACCATGGTTTCATTAGAAGTAGAAGGTACAAAAATAGCATAGCATCAGGCAGGCAATATAAGTCATAGGCTACATTTTACAGTGCTTGGTATTTATACTGACTGAGCAGCTGAACAAGTAACCTTTTAGACTAGTTCCAACTCTCTTTCCTGTAGGTTTGTTGGGAATCAGGATGTATATTTCCCATGCTGGTAATTGAATTAGTGAGGCGTGGATGGATGAGGTGTCTCCTGGCCAGCCTTTGGCTGCTGAGACGTTTCATTCCCAAGGTCTGCCTCAAACTAGCCTTCACCAGCTGCCTCACATGGCCTCTTCTCATTGATCACATGGATTCATCAAGTTACTGCTGATGTGCTGTGGACACAGATGGGCCAGAATACAACGGTGCCGGGTTCTAAAGAGCCTGATTGCTGGCCTCTTCCCTTCCCTTTTAGTGTCATTCCCACTTTAGCAGGGGTGAATTTTAAACACTGGGGAGCTGAAATAGCATATTCATGTAGAGCAAAATAGAAACAGATGACAACATGTACACGGATGAGACATATTAGGCTAATGTCTGGCATTTAGAACAAGTCATTGGGATGACACATCCTGGACCTGGTAAATGTTTTTGATAAACACCCCCTATTTTGTCGCAACTGCAAAGTAGCCTAAACGAGGCATGGACAGTTGGTCAGCCTAATAACCTAAAAATGTGATGTCATTGTGTGAATTCTAAACATTCTGTTTGTGTGCTATGTTTAACGATCGCTCAGTCACTCTGTTTACTTTGAGCTTATTATTGGCCGTAAGTATTCAGTGTTTCGTCAGATAAAAAAAGCTGTCACCCACAGAACTGATTCAGTAGACAAGGTTGTAAGGTTGGGACTGCATAGAATTTAGGAAGTTTCAAAGCAAATACTGTCTCAAGCACCCCATGTCTTCCAGTGTTATGTGTTTTGTAATGTATTTACACTTAAACATGATGTCCAGAAACTGTTAATATGCTTGCATGGAGAAAGAGTTCTGGGCTGTTGTAAGCCATGAGAATGCTTCTTTTCCTCGATTTTCTCTACTCTCTTTTTGCCTCCTGAAGGACTGAAGAAAATTCGTAATCCGGATCGAATGTACAGATCAGCTGTGTGTTATGCTGGCCATGGTCCTCCTAAGAGTATCAGTGATGACACAGAGATGAACAGTAAGAGTTGGTTATTAATACTGCATCCCCGTGGTAGTGCTCCAACAGGCCACTAAAGCCGGACAATCTATTATTCATTCATTGATTCATTTATTAACTTTTTGATTTCATCAACCCTCCCTCCCTCCCTCCCTCCCTCCCTCCCTCCCTCCCTCCCTCCCTCCCTCCCTCCCTCCCTCCCTCCCTCCCTCCCTCCCTCCCTCCCTCCCTCCCTCCCTCCCTCCCTCCCTCCCTCCCTCCCTCCCTCCCTCCCTCCCTCCCTCCCTCCCTCCCTCCCTCCCTCCCTCCCTCCCTCCCTCTCTCCCTCCCTCCCTCCTCTCCCTGCTCTTCCTCTAGGAGCTGGCTCTGTTGATTGAAGTGTCTGCTTTACAGGATCACGCTGTCAATAGCTGAAGTGTTGTCGTTAACTAAGAGTGATTGTTTCAGGTTGAGGCCAGGGGATCGGGACCTGGGCAGACCATGAGAGGGAAAATGCTTCCACTTTGAGCCCACTTATGTTTCTATAGTAACGGTCCTCCTGTAGTAGTCACCAGAAGGGGCAAAGCAATGTGAAATGTGTGCTAGGAAACTGGGCCGGAAAAGGCACATGTCTTCTTAATGAGTATAAGCTTGTACTTCACAGCATTGTGTCAATAAAATATTGCAATGCCTAGAACAGCCTGCATCGTTACAGAGTCTCTACATGCTTAATGAACACACCCGTCCCTCTTCCATCACCACTGCAAAGAAGTGTGTTGATCCAACTAATTAAGTGTGTTCGTGTTTTGTTTTATTTCTAAAAAGAGACTCTGTAATCATCCACATCTTCTTGTTACGCTCCCCACGCCTTACTCATTTGTCACTGATGCAGCTTTGCTGCTTCACAGCTCTGATGTTTTTAAATCAACACTCCTTGAGATGTAGATATACAGGAGCTGCAAGAGAAGGCTGGAGCTTTATACTACTGTAGTTAGCAACGGTAGTAGCAGGAGAGGAATTGATAGACTTTTGTCCACCCCCCCATGTGTGACAGCTGTGACTGGTGAATATCTGTGCCAGTCTCTCCCTCTCCCTCATGCTGTTGCATGTTGTTACAGTATCCTATTCCCCTGTCAGACGGCCTAGTTAATGTACGCAGGCTGCCTTAAGGTTTGGCTTCTGGATGATGCACTATCACCAGGATGCTTCAACGCCCCCCCCCCCCCCCCCCCCCCCCCCCCCGCACACATTGGCTCCAGTAGCGAGGTAGCCTAAACCAGTCATCTGAGTAATTGTGGGAATAGTTATGATAGGTAAAAGGGCTGTGGTCTGGCTCAAAAGCTGCCAGCGTCCTTTAGCGGCCGAGGTGTGTGCTTGTGTTAGTGTGTGACTGGCCTTGTGTGTGTGTGCACACTGGCCCTCACCTCTGCTCTACTTGAGATGGGATTTTCATGGATGGGTGAACTTGGTGAGGGGCTGAGAACACATAAAGAGTCATTTTCGGTTTGTTGCGGGCAGTTAACTGTGTATATGCATGTTTGCTTGCCGTTCAGGCCTGGGCAGGAAAGCTTGTGCTTTCCTTCCTTTTGATTTAGTTGCGTTCAGCCTTACAGCACAGATGTGGTTCAAATGTACCAACATTATTAAACTTATACACAGTGTTACACAACAGGCTATCGTCTCTGCTAGCTAATTAAAAACCGCCTAATTGGTCTCCTAGCATTCTTCCAAAAGCATACAAAAACACCTCCCTTTTTCAGACTAGGCTGGATCGTAAGAGAGTCTGCAGCGCTTCATTGTTACCTCTGTGAGGGAAATCTGAAGCGGTTTAATCTTCCCTCTACCGTAGTAAACCTCAGCTCAAGTTTCCCCCAGCAGTAGGCTTAATCAGGCATTGTGTTCACTTTTTCAGAAGGGAGGGGGCAAATGTGACTTTAAGAGGGCTCTCTCTTCCTCTGATCATTAATATTTGAAGAGACTGCTAATCAAGGGGTCCAGTGCAATCAAAGCCTTGTTAAGCCACATGCAAAATCAGAGAGATTTGAGAACATGTTCATGGGTAGAAGTTGGTGTAGTATGATTCAGGTCAAGTAGAGTAAAGATGTTGTTAATTGTTTTGATGAAATAAAGTCTAGTTTTGATATCCAGTGCAGCGTGTCTTCTCAAATGGAACAGTTGACAGTGTAGGGAGTCTGAGCACTGTGACAGCGGCAGGCGTGGGATACGACACATTGCGATGGTTGTTTTTGTGGTGCCGCTATGGTGTTTGTATGATGCAGGCCAACCCTCCTCTCTACCTCTTCCTACCCTCTCCTCCCACATGTCTCCCAACAGTTCAGCCAGATTGATTGTTTTTGATTGACAGCATGTTATTAGCCAGTCACTGCATCTTGGCTGACAAAATGCCTTTTTGTTCCACATTTAATTCAATCACAGTTTTCTTTCCATCCTAATAACTGTTTTCAGTGTATGCAGCCCGTCAGGGCGACCTTGTTGACAGGCTGAGGGTCTTAAATGGCCAAAGGATTAGGGCTCTGTTGCCCGATGATTGAGAGGTGTGTCTGATCAGAGAGCATGGCTGTCTGGGACTGTAGAATCAGCTGAACAGAGGGGTCTGCCCTGTTGTCTGCTTCCATTTACTGATTTGATTCCTGGCTTGCAGTAGTATCTGGTAATTAACCATAAATGCAAGTCTTTAAAGCTCAGGTCAAACCCTCTTATTTCACAGCAGAATAGCTTTTTGTTTAGTTTTATGTCATTTTAGAGTGTCTAATGTCTTGACTATATAATGTCTGTCCTAAGCTTTTTTATGGCATTTTGTATAGAAAGTGCATGGATAACTTGATGCATGGAAAAGTTTACTGTGGCTTGCAACAATTGTGCGTGAGTCTGTCATTCCTGTGCATGCAATGTATTTTAATATTGCAAACTTTAATGTACAAATATTTATTCTTAAATGAATGTATTTGGTTTTAGTGCTTTTGTTGTCCATCAATGAAATTTGTCTCTTGCAGTATAGGATAAACATAATTGAGCTGGCAGTAGAGGAGAATGGAAACTTTGATATGTTTATTTTCTAACAAAACACGGCTAAATCGTGTGCGTAATACCACAACCTATAAAACCAAAGTTGATTTTTTAATTGAAAATGTCTAAGCCACAATGCATGAAAGATATTGGTTAGGTGATTAAAAATCACAGCATGGCAAGAGATTTCTATGGAAAATACATCTTATAGCCTTTGCCAACTTGCAACATTAGGCTATATCTCACCACTGTTCCTCAATGTGGCCACAGATTAAAAGCAAAACCGCCATTCTTAGTGCACACTCAGACAGAGACAGAAGAGAGAGGGTTTTGCGTTGAGGGCTAAGGTATTGATTAAAGATTTGTTTTTGTCAGCCTTTCCAGTCTCATGACCCTGGCTCTTGTCTCCAGGGTGGGGCCGGAGCAAGCTAGCATGACAGATACCCTTAAATTCCCTCAACTGTTTGCTTCGCAGGCAGGATCAGTGATAATCCAAAAGATCAGCACATAGAAATATGTTTCCTCCCGTTTGACTGAGAGTGATGTGAATCATGAAGAGAGCCCTTCTCTCCAGCCAATAGCACAACCTGACAGTTATAACCAGCATTCATACCTGAGCCCAACCAAACTGTAGGTCGCAAGCAGAATCTTTGGACTAGGACTATCCTATCCATTCTCCACCTCCTCATTAACATCAACACTTTAACCCTTGTTGCTTCCTAATTTCCCAGTCCGAGCTCAGCCAAGTTCAGCTCAGCCCTTGAACCACCATAGCTTAGTCCAGTTGGTCCATCCCAATGCAGCGCACAGCAGATCAGCTTAGCTCAGCACATACTCTCATATAACAAGCAGTTTCAGCCTGTCTTGTACTTTGTCTTTTAGAGCCAAGTTGGCCTTTTTTAAAGGGTTAAGTTAGTGTCCAGCAATAACTCTATTAGTGTTGTAGTGAACACCAAAGCATTATGCTGTCCCTTTAAGATGTTTACAATAGATATCACAGAAAAGTTACGTGTTTGAATGCTTACGTGTTTGGTGTCACGTCTAAATGCACAATCTGGTCTTGTTAGATTCATTTCATTAGAAGGCACAAAATGACAGATTTCCCACAACGTCCTCTTTCATTTTCAGATGGAAGGGGGAGATGATATCTTTTGAGAATTCTTCCTGAAAATTGTATTTGATCCTGACATCTCATTCCATTGTTAAATTTAAGAAATCCTGAGAGTACGAAGACCCAATGATAAAGTATCTATAAACTCTGGTAAAACTGAGTAGAACAGGGCCTGTTTGTCAAAAGTCATCGTGTCCTTGTTTGGGTAGATGCACCTTTTCTCCATATGTAGGTTATGGTGGGTTTTTATGACAGATGTGTGGCATAGTATTGCAGTCAAGGGACGCTACATTAACATTCTCAAAGGCAAGTTTGTCCTTGGTAATTTGTGGCTTAACCATCGATTAATCAGAGACAGGTTTGTCAAAGGTTTCTGTTTCATGTCTGGCTTCATTTCCCATGTGGCAGCAGGTGCTTACTGTCATGCCGACAATATGTGGAACTGTGTGTGAGCTGGCACAGTTGACAAAACCTTTTATTTGTGAGAACTCTGAACTACCTCTTTGAAAGAGGGCCTGTTCCTCGGCAGCTGTGGAAAAGCAAGGTGAAAGAGGCCAAAGGGTGGGAAGAAGAATGTGAACAAAATCAAGCCTTATGACAATGCCGTTGAGAAGATGTTTCAGTTTCGCATCTAGATTTAACCTTTTCCTCTGGATAGTTCTTTGTCGTCAGAACAGTATTTAACCCTGATAGCTGCACTTGAAAGTAAAACCAAAAAGAAGCTACTGAGGAGCTCCACAGAAGAGGTACAAATTACAAGCATTGTTCTGCTAAACATTTACATTTTGGTCTTATTTCAGTTCTAAGGTGACTGTCCCCTCTGATGTGATCTGAGGGTGTGTCGTGGCTCATAGTCGATCATTGGCTGTGTTCCATAGTGCTAGAGGCTGGCGAATGTGCCTGCTGTTGCTCCTGCTGATTGATTGGAAAAAACGGGCCTTTGGAGCGCTGTGTACAGTGCGGGTAGAAGCAGACGGAGAGGTGTTCCAAGCTTGTGAAGTCCTTTACCGGTTCATCTCTGGAGACAAAACAACTTTTCCCAAAACAGGAGCCTATTCAGGCTTAGGCTACTGTAGATTGTGTACCCTCGATGTGCTGAATGAGTTATAGGGGCAATAAAGCCATACAATTTGCTCAGACGTGTAACGAAACAACAACCCAAATGTTAAGCCAGTTTTTTTGTGTGCCTAATTCCACTTTTTGTTCTATTAACCTGGCACATTGCGGATCATTCAGCTCCATCGTGTTTTCCATTGATGACAACAGCACTTTGGTGCTACCTAGGAGCAGATGCTGCATGTGATTGTTAATTGGGCGAAGCAAATGATTACAGATACCTGTTCAGCTCATATAAAAAGAGTTTACACATGCAGAATTACTGGTACAGCTGGATACAGCAAAATGCAACAGATCCATCTTGACATCCCAGTGGGAGCAACACTAAACATCACTCTGATATTTCTCTCCCTGATGCCTCCACCATGCTGGGATGCCATAAGCTAGGCCCACACCTGTAGTATGGCTGTTTCTATTGTTGGTCTCTTAGGACAACAATCATTTCGTATCCATACCTGGCCTAATGATGAGTGAGACAGGATTCATTGGCAGCCAGGATTAGTTAAAAAAAGATTCTGGTATGTACAGTTGCCTTTGAGATGTTCCACTGTCATATCATCATGATTGGCACTCGCTCTCTCTGATTAAACCCATCTTAATGATATGCTGCTGGCTGGGAATAAGTTATCCTCATTTTGAATGAAAATTGCAAAAGCAATGGATGCACACACTGTCTAACAAGCGTGTGTTTATGCACAGAACATAGCTTTTTTTTGTTGAACTATTCATCCTAAAGACTATATTCATTTTGTCCAAAATATCACAAATTCACTCTAAATGTAATCTCCAAACAAACAGAATTTCCACATACTTAAGTCTTGGATAAAATTCCATCTGCATATTTAAATTGGAGAAACAATGAATTGAACAATGGAGCATTAAAACTTCAGGCTACCTTATAATTTGTACATAAACATGTAGCTTTTGGAAAAAGGACTTTACAAGGCTCTTGGTTAGAGAATTTAGTTGGAACGGTAGCTGTGGACATCTGTCATTGCACTGTTATCTATTTTCTTTTGGTCAAAAAAAATCATTTACTGGATATGAATATTGCACCTGTAAAAGAGTTTTACTACTGTACAAGAGATGTAGCATCACCATGGTAACATGGTTATTTTGAAAAAAACACTGAACGTCTATGTTCATCAACATTTTATTTTGTTTTAATAAAGGTCTTGTTCTCTCTCTTCACAGATGAACATGGACATTTGAAAATATACCTGCCCAAAAAGTTGCTTGAATGTCTACCAAAATGCTCCTCTCTGCCAAAGGAAAGACATCGTTGGAACACCAATGAGGTAAGACTTCTTCCTGGAAATGGGCCACTTTGTCACAATGCTCCTCAGACAACCAACATGGTTGTCCAATTAATAAACAACAAGACATTATGTCTGTACATCAGATTAAATTGTTAAACAACTACTGGTCAGCAGGCGCATTCTAGAAATGTATTCCCAATATTAGTAGGCCTTTTCTTTACGCATGTGGGCCCATGCGTAATAGTCTACCAAAAACATGTTTCAAATACATATTGAAATGCATTGGTCTTATTGTATTCAAATGGTCAATGCAATGCAATGTTTTTTTATCGTCAATATGTGTTACAGATCCATACATTTCACATAAAACATGCCTTTTAACTGTCCAGGTGGATTTTCGGAAGAATTTTTATGCCTCAATTAGTTAATACTGGTAGGGAAATTCCTGATACTGAAAAAGAAAAATCAGAGCTGTTAAATTTGGGATGTTTGCCACCTTGTTCATGCCCAGAGCTTAGAAATACATTAGCATGTACAGTATTTTCACCCGCTGTTAAATATTCATTGTCTTAATTTGACCAGAGGCTTTTGCTTTCTGGTTGGCCGCTGTAGAAGGGAAATTTAGGAAAGTTTATTTAACATAGAGAGCACAGTGTCATTGAGGTCCTTAAGGATAGTGTGCCCTTTGAGTATTCAAACACTCTACCTAAATGAAACACGAGCGCTTTAACACTCGATTTTCACAAGCGCCTGTGTGGAAATAAAAAGTTTAAAATTGAAGTGTCTTTTCTTGTAGTGGATATTTATATTTGCAATACCCATTCTAAAATAAATCACAGTTTGGCCTGCATTATAAATGTTACTGTCAATCATGCTGTGTTTATTATTCACTAGGCTGACTGCAGCTATATTCAGTAAGCATTGTGTGGCAGTCATACTGAAAACATAAAAACAGTGTTTAACATTACCTGGATAAAAGCCTGGGGGTTTCTCATATTTCATATGCTTCATCACACCAATAAGTAAAGATAACACAACTCGTTTGGATTTCTGTCTGGAAAATGAAAGTGCGAAATGTTTGTATTTGTATGCCAGTGTGAAAATAAATCACAGAAGCCGTTTGCACTGGCTGTCCTTGACCTATAGGGCAAGCCATTTTAAATTAGTTTATTTCTTCTCAGTACAACTACTTTATCATTTAATAGAAGTGAGACAGTGTCTTGTTTGATGTTAACAATTTATTTGTCGTTCATGTTCAATCTGTTTTGTTCAATATCTCTCTGTATGGAGACAGGCAGGAGATTGAAACTAAACATTATTTAGCCACGTCAACCTGGAGGGATTTTGAATGATTGCTATTGCAAGAATTTCATAGGCTGCCGGTCATATTTTTTATATAATTGATCCCAATGAAGCAAGCTACACATAGTTACGGCACATTAATCGACAGGCAGCAGAATTGTCTGAGGAGCAAAGACAAAGATACCGGCCTTGTTAGGCATTCTGAATATATTACAGGGTTATTTCCCCTTTTTAATGACACTGAACTAGTGAAGAGGGGAGTGTGAAGTACTCTACTGGGATAGTGGACAAAGACCATTGTCTCCACTTGGAAAGCTCTAGCCTTGACACCAAGTGTCTAATGCCTGTAAGGGAAAAAGGGCTTTAAGGTACAAAAATATGGTTCCAAACCTTGTCTGCTGCTAACTATTTATCTGACCCACTTGACAATATAACGTATTTTAAAGATATGTATAAGACAAAAAAATGTTTTACTCTTAATATTTAGTTTTCAATATTGATTTATGAAATTTGTTGTCAATTTTGGGGAATTAGGATTTAATTGACAAGGGTTTAAAGTGATTAGATAAACGGAGATCGGATCTCAGTCCGTTCCTCTAATTATGATAAAGCAAATATGCAAAAAACAGTCACCCATTCCTTTGATTAACAAATTGTTACCTTAACTACTGTCATCAGTGGTATGAAACACAATGTCAAAGACATTAGAAATGTACATTATAATCCAATATCTATTCATGGGTCAAGCATCACAACACAGAGGTACTTCAGCTATGTGTTCAAAACAAAACAATTCTACATTCACGAGACTTAGTTTTTTGTCTTACAAAAGTCTTACAATACTACAAACATGTTATAACAACAGTCATATTTTAGATTAAGCAATCCAGTTGTGCTCCTGTCTAGAGAAGGTTCCAACAGAACACATGATATTGCTTGTGTGGGTTTTTCAGGATTAATAGATATCACCTGCCAGTTTTTGTATGCAATTGCAGAAGCATATAAGCATGCCTGACTATGTTGTCTGTGCGCCAGGAAAGCACTCTCCCGGGTTGAGGAGAGACACGCAACCTTCCCTAAAACCAAGGGCGTTTCTACTTCATGTGCACCATGCAAACCAGCTCGCTTGTGCTACTTGGTGGCAGACAGGCACGCTGGGATTACAGAGTCTCTTGTCGTCGTGATTGTATGACTCTTAGCAAAAGTGACACCTCATCAATTCTCTGCATATTTCTGGCAGTAGTTCAGCATGCTCGGTGCAACCTTGTTATTCCCTTGTTCTGATTAAACCGTAAACATTCTGTTAGGTTAGGGCCACTGGTGACCATATCAGCTCACAGGAATTAATAGCATTAACGGTATTAGTTTTTTTAAGCAGCAGCTATACAGATTTACATAAAGGGTTTGTCTCGATTTCACACAAAAATAGTTAACACCTCTGCGTGAGAACAAAACTGTCCCATGGTGTGATTAGTGGGAAGGAATTTCCCCTTTTTTATGATAAAGAACTTCTTATTTTATCTCCCTGTGCAAAGACATTTTCTCTTGCCCTTCTAAATCTGTGGCCCAGGAGGGAGGGATGGGGGTAAAGCTAATGCACAGCTATTCATTTCTTTCTCATTCCCCTGATTCCCCTGTGTGCATTTATAGGGAGGTGTACAGGAATACAAGCATTTACTGGAAAATTAGATAAACCAATCTGATGTAGATGTGCGAGGAGGTGGGAGGAGGGGCTGAGTTTGGAGCAGCCTCAGAACTGAATACAGGCATACAGGCACGTTTGGCTCAGCTTTGAAATTGTCAATATGAGATTGAGATTAAGTGTAAATATGAGGCACGGCGTGACAATTTATTTTGCAGTTGTTTTTTTTTAGCAATGCATGCATGTCAGGAATCAAAGCATTATATTCATGAGGGAATATATCTGTAAACTGTTAACATAGAGAAAATGCATAGTTGAGATGTATATCACTGTGTTTACCCTGTTTGTGTCAATGCTCTCTCTCACTCCCCATGGCTTCCCTGAGATGAGCCTTAGTAGAGCAAATCTTCCTAGAATTCCTCTCAGGTCTGCAACCAATGACTATTGTCTGCTGGGGCCTCCAGCAGGATGACCTCTATTTTGCTGGACATTCCTGCTGAGATTAAAATCTTTTTAAAGAAGGACACCTCACAAGGAAAGGGCTTTAAGCTTATATCCCTTTCAAGATCAAACAGAGACAGCCCCATGTTTGGTTACTCCAGCTTTGGAAGGTTGCAGGAGCAGAGATGTGGAGAATGGCAATGCCTTGCATCAGTGCTAGTTTAAGAATGCATCTCCTGCTCTTTGGCGTTTTTAGGTGCTTTGTGTACAGACCTGTATCACTGTGGGCCACAGGACCATTGCAGGATTGGGCCAAAGAGGATGGTTAAAGTTGATTTCAGTTGAGTGTTTTCCCTGTAGGCAGTACGGCTATATAACAAAGTGATCTTTTTTTTGTATTCCTGGCCTTAAAGTGTTAATAAACATCAGTGCAACTCCTTGCAATGTTTCAATTAGTAAATGTCAGGGGATGAATTAGTCTGAGAGTGTCTTTTCATGAAGTTTTCACCGTTTAGTGGAATCAGAAGTCAGATGCTCTGCAGACATGCAGTCCTGAAAAGCAGAAGCAGGGATGCACAGCATCCAGCCTGGAGCGATGACGGGACATGGGACCTATGCGTGTGTGACACCCCCAGTCCTTAATGAGTACCGTGAACCTCCCACAGCTTAGAGGGAAGTCCTGCCTCTGACCTGCTGCTGAACCAAGAGAGACACGACAGCTTCAGCTCCGGCCTCCATCGGCCTGCTACACATTTAATGCCCCTGTCGTCAGAAATAATAATCCCGTGCTCTCCACTAACGCGGGTGCTGGCACGCCATGGTGGCTCCATGCAATATGCCTCCTCTCAGGATGGTGCCAGAGTGCCTCACTGGACACACGCTCAAAGGACACACTCCCTGGGGTCTGGGCAGTGGGAGAAACAGGCTGCAAGGCCGCTCAGCCAGACAGCCAGACAGGGAACGAGTGGCTGTGGTCAAAAGCAGAGCTAATGAAATGAAATGCATAAGACTGAGTGGAGGGGCTAATCTGGAGAGACGATCAGTGACAGTGTAAGATAGGCACTATAATGATGAGGACAATTGGATACAGTGGTGTAATCATTCAGTCCTTATCTCCAGTTGGAACGCCAAGACTTTTAACCCCATCCCCGCCCTCTGTTTCCTCTGCTCCCTGCTGTTATTATTTGAGAATCCACAGTCCAATCTTTCAAAGAGAGCTGCAGGAGATTGCTTCAATCAGATACAGTTTTCATCTTTCCTCTGTTCTTTTGTACCGGTAATGATTACTTTTTAAGTGTTTATTGAACAAAATATGAAAGGACTACAAAGGCAGAGCTCAGCTTCTTTCCTCAATTCTCCCAAACAAGCTTCTACTGTAAGGTGTGTGCCTAATCCAGATGAAACACTAAAATGGCATCATTAAAGATTCAGCCATTTTGAAGTCTAGCTAATACCTTGATGATAGCTAGTTGTGTCTATTCCTATAGCACATTGTGTTTGAGGGTATGTGTTGACGTATGTGTGTGACGGTGTGTGAGGGTCTGTGTGAGGGTGTTTGCAGCCCAGTGTGTGTGAGTTTGATATGCAGCACATGGTGGGTCAGGCTGTGTTTGAGGGTGCGTGTTGCCCAGTATGTTTGAGGGTGTGTGAAGGGTTGTGTATAGCCCTGGTTATGTGAGGGTTTGTGCAGCCCAGTCTGTATGAAGGGGTGTTTTTTGCAGGGCTACCCAACATTTAGCCTGGCTGGGGGCTCCAAGTGCAGAGTTCTGTGGATCCCCCTCAGAATGTCTTGACCTCATTATAACAGTAGCTAGATTAAAGCCTTCTCCTATGGATTAGGATGAATCTGATTAGGATGATTGGGCTGACCTCATCCAGTGCCAGGTGTTTGACTGCTAAACAGACGTTTTAAATGCATTTTGGTCATTGCACAAATAAATCTTTTTCAGAGCCGTCAATGTTGTTTTTATGGATGTCAGTGCTTGGAGAATTCACCTAATCGAACCCAAGGCCGCATCTGATTAAATGTTTATCTTCATTTGAGCTTGCAGCTTGGACGACCCTCTCTACGGAGTGTAATTAAAATGACTCCCTCGAATCGCAAATGTTTACGGAAATCTTCATTAGCTTCTCTGGGGCAATCAGTGGAAATTAAAGGTCATGTTTGTTTGTTTATCTTTTTTCTCAAATACAAATTCCTTAATGTTTCTACTGGAACAGGTGTCCAGCTCATGTTTTGAATGTGAATGGGACTGTTTCCCATTGGGTTTTGTCTCCGGTGGAGTTAGGATTACTTGAAACAGCTGACAACGTGAGCTGAGGAGGTGGGGATCTCTGTTCTCTTAACCAGGCTTTGAATTTGATTTATACTAGCTCTGACTTGAACTATTCACTTCTGATTTAAATTGATTCTAGAGCCCTATGTTTTAGGGTTGCTTGGAGAACACATTTCCTTATTGAATTCTATATTGCTGTGGGAGGAACTTTGTAATGGACCTATTGTGTGACAGTTCTATTTGAAGCACTACTTTACTGTCATATGCGAAGACCTAGGCTAATCTATGGCTTAATCTCATTGAGATGGAGACTAGATCTGAATTCATCTACCATCGTCCTTCTTTCTGTCATCCCATAGGCCCTAGAAAAAGAAGAGAAGGACTGGACTGAGATTCTTTGGTCGGGTGGCCTCAGAGAATCCTGTAATAAGCTTGATAGTTTTAATGATTCCTGGTGCTCTGGTTTATGGTGACGTGCCAGTGGAGCTGTGGTGTAGTGAGCCTGTTTGTAATAGGAACCCTCTGGTAGGGTCATTTAAGGGGTCTGGCACGCTACAGGGACCTTTTGCTTTTTCCCCTGGATGTGCACATCAAGGCAGGGGTCTTCAGTATCCTATGAAGACAGGGGTGTCTGCTCAAAATTGCATGACCTCTATTGTAGAAGATACAGGTCACTCTGCCTCCTGTGGGAAGACTCTAAATTGAACCCAGCTTGTGTCTTCGATTTCTTTTTCTTCCCACTCTCTTTGGCTCCTACTAGTTTACCTCCTTTATTCTTATCTTCTGTCTCTTTTCCTTTTCCCTCATGTGTTCACTGAGCTGCAAAGCTATTCAGGGATGGAGGAATAGATTTCTACCTTTTTGCACCAAATTGCTGGGTCAGGGTTTTTGTGCGGAACCGTTTTGTAATGGACTTCAAGTTTATTTACTAGATAAAATTGAAGTAGTCCCAGACTTCTGCCTGAGTTCTTTCATGTGTGGGTGTCCTCTGGTGAATTGTTGTTTGGTTTTTCTATATTTACATGTTTGAGAGAGTGACTGTGCACTCAGCTTCTCTGGGATGTAAAAGCAGGAGAGCCATACGTTATACTGATAACGTGGTGTTATTCCATGATACTGAACCATCCGACAGGTAGACTCATAAGTACTGTTTGTACCTCACCTCCCTCGTACCCTGTACTCTTTACATAAATGGACAGTGGGAGAGAGATTTTCTGTGGTACCTATGAAATAATACTCTCTTCCGTCAGCATGACAGAATACACTAGGCTACTTACAGGAGTCGATTTTCACCTAAAGTGTTGTAGTTCTTATGTGTTTGGTGTTACCTACTGCTTGTCCTATTTTGTATTTCATCAAGGTCAAACAGCACAGCTGGTCAGCTTGAGAACACGATATATCTTTTTTTATGTTTGTTGGGTGAGAAAGCGAGAGATATGGTTTTAGTATTCCATAAGGGGAGCATCCTTTTTTTTTTGAGTATCAAAGGAACACATCATTTCCACACTACAAAATGTAACATGAAAAGGGAGTTGGTGGTAAGGTCAGTCGGAAGGCACTTTATCTGGCTCCGGATGGAGGAGGCTGGGATGAGCCACGCTGGATGTTTCACAGACGTTCTCCAGGAAATCCCTTTGACGCCTTCCTCTGGCCCAGTTGGAGACATGGTGTTGGGTAATCAGTGGAGGGCCGCGTGAGCTCTTCTGCTTCGTGGCATCCTTCCTTCCTGCCCGTCTCCCCCACCCTCTGTCCATCGCTCTCTTACCTCCCTCCCTCTCTTCCTCTCTTATTCCTTTCTTGTTGTGTGCGGGGCTTTGATCTTTAAAGGTCCTTGAGAATGTGGAGCCGGCAGCAGCGGCAGCAGGCTGGGATTCTCTCTGGGGCTGCTTGGATCCAGGCCCATCATGCCCCTCTCTATCTGATGGACAGCTCCAGTCGTGGCTGCGCCTCTCTCCAGCCCTGACGTATTGGGGCTTCAGCTGATAACCCCCTCTTTCATTGTCAAAGAGTGGAAACTAGAACGAGGGCTCTCATTGACCTTGTTTGTTAGTTGCACGGTGAACGACACAGGCATTTGGATGCATTTATCTATCCTTTCATGTCCCCAAGAGTGATCCTTTTTTGGAAACTCAAGAGAGGCGGTCGAGCTGATGGCTGCAGTTCTCGCATGGCTGGTGAGACTGCTCTCTCATTTGGAGACACATCCTGTCCTATGTTAGCACTCACACCGTAAGTGTTAAGCATTTATGAGCTTTGCACACCAGGAACCTGAGCATTTGGCAGGTTGACAAGACTATGGACGCTCAGCTGACAGACCTGTCATCTGCCCTGGAGTTAAACCTGCCCACTCCACCAGGGAACAAGGCCTTCTCCTACTGAGAAAATAAGGTGTTCGCCTTCCTTTGTCTTTTTCCTATTTTTATTTCCTGCATCCGAGTGGACCTCTAATGGGGTTCTATCCATTAGCTCATACCAGTTTAACTCCATCAACAGCCTGTTTGTCATTGTGCAGTGCTGAAACTGAACGACAGGCCATCTCATCCCCAGAAGACATTGGAGATGGTAGGAGAGATTCTATCTTTGACCTACACTAGGAGAAAATAGTCATTACAGTACATGTTACATGCAGGGCTGTCAATCGAGCACTCTGGCTGCTTGACCTTTTGGTTATTTTTGCATTTCAGTACATTGAAATATCAAAGGTTATCCGTCTTACATTCATTGTTTTTCTCCTGTCAAAGCTGTCCATTCAGAGTCCTATATTCCGAAGCTCCGAACAGCAGGTCTCACATGTCCCCTTGGAAGGATTCAGCCTTTGTTCTTCTGGGCCACATGTGAAGCCCTTTTCTCTAAGACATGTTTACACATCAATGCAACTGTTGGGATTTAGAGGAGCGGATTGACAAGGTCATAATGATCCACCATGTTGGTCCCCAGTCAGGGGCTGAGCAGGTCTAAATACCCACATAATATTGCAGTGAATATTGCAGTAATATGGCTCAAAGTGACCTGCACATACTAACGGTATCTATTTCACCATTTACCACTTTGTACATTGATTATACTGACATGCCATTGTACCGTAATTAGTCTAGTAATAATGGTGCTGGGATGTGCTTTTATTTATTGAACATGTCCTGTGCTCAGCTGAACCTTGTTCAGTTCTTCTCATTCACATTAAACCTATTGAATCTATTCTATTGAATGTTCCGCTTAGAAAACCAATGTGTCTTACAAACTGCTCAAAGTACTACGTACTGAGCTTTGACTCTAGGAGCCTAGCTCTACCAAGCACGTTCATTTTCACTGAACATTTGCTATTTTCAGTCTTGCGAAGTCTATATTTTGTCTTAATTGGCTGTCCCATATATACTCAAGTTTTAAATGTGAATTCTTGTTTTGGAGACAAGAAAGAAGTAGTCTGGTGCCTAAGTTGGATTCAGTAGCCTTGGTGTTCTGAGAGCTGGAGATTTGTCTGTGCTCTGCACCGCTCGGTGTTAATTGCCGGTGAGATCCTCGAGCACATGCTCTCTAGCTGGAACCCAAAAGGTTGAGGTGTTGAAGCAGTGTGTTTCGACAGTTCATTATAACGTGCCCTCCTCCCCTTCTCTTCCCTTCTCTCCTCTGGCCTGTCCTTTAGCAAAACCTTGAGGCACCATTGAAATTCTGCGCAGCGTCTTTTGAAATCTCTGTTGATGAGGCCACGCCAAACCACGGCAGCTCCCACTGCTGGACATTTTTCAAAGTCATGTTTATATAATTAGCAAGGAGTCAAAGTGCTTTGACTGCTCCTAACAATGGAAATGCTTAGCAGTCTCATCTGAACTGGGGCTTGAATGAAAGCATCAGTGGGGACCTGGTCTCAGTCCCAGCGACATGTTTGCCCTCTTAGTAGGAAATAATACCGTCCGTTTCTCAGTTATCTAATAAAGTGATCGAGTTACAACCTGAAACACGTTTTGGTTCAAACTCAACCACAAGCTCGTACATTAAGAAGTGTGTATGTGAGAGCATGAATGTCGATTTGGTCATTGATATTGAACGGAAAGAAAACCTTGTCTTAGGACAGGGTAGTGTGAAGCAGACCAGTTAAAACCCTATGAACCTCATCAACACATTTTCACCATGACAAAAAATACAGACATTCTAATCAGGAGGCGATTCTGCCTGCTTTTTAAGTGTGGAATGATGAATGTAGCTTTTGTTTCATTGTACAGATTTTGTTCTTGTTAAGCGTTAAGTCATGGAGTTAAAAAAAAGAATCTTTAATTGCAAATCTAATCTTGTTTTAAGTCTCTACTTCCCTCCTTTGGTGCTATCTTGAGAGATGATTGTGTCTCACTACAAAGGCAGCCGGACACAAATCTTCATTAGATTTGGGTTGATAAACCATTAATCCATTCTAGCACAGTTTTATTTCCATTTATACTTGTCCACCCACACAGTACGCCAAATAAAGAGAGAAACCCCCCTCTTGAGCATTGTTGACCAAAAACAATCTCAATCAAATAGCTCCATTCTCAGGATAAATAGCCTTCTCTGCTTCACCAAGTTCTTCACTGTCCCTTTATATTACCATGACCTTTCTGAAGATTTGGTTTTCCATCCAAATGGTGTGGCGTGTGAGCTGATCTTAATAGAAAGTGATATCCTTCATTGAGAGTTACCAGTATGTTTTTAGTGTGTTTAGTGATATCTCTGTTGCAATTCGGATATTGTTGGGGTCAGGTCAATACCATATTAGCACTGCTATTGCATTTTCCTCAAGCCCATGAATTATTCACAAGTAAGACTCCTTTCCCTTGAATAAATACAGGCGTTTATAGAAGTTTCATTTTCACTGGAAGAGGTTAGACAGTACACAGTTTGACGTTCCTTTTTCAGTGAATTTGATTAACCCTTTTGCATGGCATCTCCAAATGGTCCCACAAAGTTGTAACCACCTGAGACGGCCCCTTAGATGAAAGTAACCTCCCATTGTGACCTTATGGGCCACAATCAATGGCCTTTATCTCCCCCAATGCATAATATATTCCACCAAGGGATGATCCACAGGTCCCTGTGTAATGTATTGACCTGCAGAACTGCCATTTATCAGTTTGTCTCACTGGCTAAATAATTTAGTTTTTAAAGCCAAGACCATATCGTACATCCTCACACTACATTTCGGTTTAGTTTCAGCCCAATAGTCACTTATTCCTTTCCAAGTTTGTTTGAGTGACCTCCGAGTTGGATCAATGTGTACGGTAGACACAGTCTAACACACACTGTCTAGCACTTTCTGATGGCAGATAGGGCTCAGAGGAGGCTTGTTTAATTCTGTATTTATGTATTCCATTCCTCTGGATTCTTCTTGAGTCTCTTATGGCCACCGTGCCATAACCTCCTGAATCAAGTACGGAGCTCAAAGTGCCTGTATGGGCACTTGAAAATGGCTTTTATTTACAGGAGAGAACTATGGATTTTTGCCTGGACTCTCAATGGTGAGAACATAAAGGCTCTTTTTGGTTTTTAGAGTAATTGAATTCTAAAACAAAAATGTATTGTTTGAAACACTTGGTCCCAATGGCTTTCATATTAAATCCATCCTCAAATTCATCTATGAAAGTTACACATGCCTTAGATAGAATGGAAGAAAGCAATAATTGTTCGACAAACTGACAGCACAGACACATTTTTCAAATTTAAGAGAAAAGGAGAAGGCAGACATAGCATTTTGAATTCGGAAAAATAGGTAATTTCAGTTGGGATCATTTCAGTTGTTTATTTCTGGAATTTGATTTTTTCCCTCCAGTGTTAGCTTTCTTTTGCTTGTGTTTAGTCTTGTATCCGCTCAGCACTAGCTTCTCCGCTTTGTGGATATTTGCGCTGTGTATTAATGGGAGATTGATGTTGCCGATGACTTGGCTAAAGCAACAGAAGATTACTGTACTCAGCTTGAATACCAAATGGGAATGGAGGACGTGCCAAGGCTCCGGCTGAACCTTGATCCAAAATCTCCCCTTAACCAAACCATGTTCCTCCAGATGAAAGGGAGAATTGTTCTGATATGCTGATCAAAGCCCTGTATCGCCCCGCTATAAAGGAACACCTGGAATTCTAATGTAGAATTCTGTAGGAGCAATAAGCACATTGTGTAATGCATAATGTATTTGTAAATAATGTTTATGTAAACATCTGCTGAGGGTGTTTCACATTTATTTATTTGATTTATTTATCTCCATCTGCTAGGATGGCTGATTTGTTGATTGTAATGGGATAATTCACAACATAAACAGTCTTGACTTCAGGGGTATCTGGGATACAATATCCGGGAGAAACATAGATCTAGATTGAAGCATGGAGCATGTTCTATTTATATTGTTTCAATATTTCAGTGGCCGTTATTATTATCCAGTATATATTGTATATATTATGATAATGATGGCACCATGCTGGTGTAATGTTGAATAATGTAAATTCTGTTTTTAGAGTCTAATTTTGGGGAACAGTAATCTCCTGCAGGGTTAAAGGGTATCTGTCCGAGAATATGGCCCTGTGCTGCTATTGTCTCCGTCCCAAAACGGTTAGCAACATGTAACCCTCTGCCTGTGTGCTGACATGATGGCGCTTCCAGTCAGTGAGCAGGGAGGGCAGGGGAAAGGATGGGAGAGGACAGCAGAGAGGTGGGGGAGTAGAGGAGCGAGGCGGTGAAAAAAGTGGAGGGGAGGGGAGAGAGGAGGTGAGGGAGGGGTGAGGACCGGAGAGGAGACGGGTAGTGAAGGAGAGGACAGCAGAGGAACAGAAAGAGAAAGAGAGGAGAGGAGAAGGGAGAAATGCACAGTCCCGCTAAATAAGTACCACTGTCACGCTGCTATTAAATGAGGCTTGTGCCCCAAAGGGCTAGCATGAGTGTTGTGGCCCTTTTTCACACTTGTCTGAGAAGGTCCAGGGGTTCCGCAAAGGTCAACGTTATGCTTAATAACACATTCATATGATTGGGTATGTGTAACAATGTTTATTATGATGATGGCTGTTGCAACTGAATAGCCGCATTAGAAATAATTATCCGGTGTTATGGGATGAGGCTGTAAATTCCTGGCATTCAGTTGTGTTCATATTATTTCATAATATGTGTACATGAATAAGTGTTGTGAATATATTCACAAAGCATAGGCTTTTAGCATCCTAGCATGAGCTATATGCTATCCCTGTAATAACTTACTTTAATTCTTGTATTTCTCTCTCCTGAGTGATAATAGAATGATGGTGGAGTTACAAGCTGCCGAAACAGATCTATCCATATCCAAACAAATGAGGGCTGAATTTATATATGATATTACGAATGTTCTCTCCACATGACTGAAAGTTGAAGTTGTGCTCCTCGCAGGAGAAGCTTCCCCGGGGCTCCTCATAACGAGTGGCGTGGTTAGCTTTGTTACATTCTGATTTGTTTCCTAGTCGGTTTATAAACAACACACTCCGAACGCCGCTCCCCTGAGGCCCCCCTGTGTTGGGGAACCCCTGATTTAAAAGGCAAACATCCTGCGACTGCTACTGCTGCTGCCGCCACCGCCGATGATGAAGTTTCCAGGGAGAGGGTGATAATCCTGACAGGGCCTCTTCCTGACTCAGTCAGCCGTGCAGTACAGATATGGATGTCTCCCTGGCAGATTGGGAGCTCCGACTCCTCAACACCTCCTTTGGCGACGGGTGCCCTGGGGATACGGCTATGTAAATAATGCATGCCTAGGGGGTTGAAACATACACAGATAACCTTCAAGACAGGCACGGATCAGTGCCTTCACATTAGCTGATAGGATTAAGGTTAACATCTACAGCAACCTCTTCATAAAAACACACAAGGTTGCCCAGATAGTTGGATGTTACATGCATGCTTAGTGTAGAGCAGATAAGGGAGGGAGGTGCAGGCAGTCACGGGCGGCATGCAGGAAGTGTAACACTAATCTGATGGAGATCCCATAACCTCCTATCTGCTTCTCCATCTCTCGAGCAACCTCAGCTCGCCGCCTCGTCACGTTCAGAATAACTGGAGATTCCTTGCTGCGACGAAGCTTGCGCTTCATTTCGCGTCGACAACGTGTAAAAAGGCACGTGCTGGCCTCATAACACATAAAAGAGCCAAATTGATATGCACATCGCACAATCCCAGTGGGTTCCCTGTGACCACCATGCTCTCCACAGAGCAAGACGTCTGCCTTCAAACGGCCGTGTGAACTCTCGCTGGAGCTGTCCGGCACCGCTCACAACCGCTAGATAATAGAGACATGTTCATGTCATCGACAGCAGAACTTGATCACGGCGTCTTTGAGGAGCCACATGGAGAACTACTGCAGTCAGTGAGCATATGTTGGGAGTCTATGAGAGAAGAGAACACGTAGAGAACAAAACTAGGCCCTCACTATTGTCCCATCTGTCGGTGGAGAAGGGAGCAGGCGAGGAGCGGCCTGCTCCCTGTGTTTTCAGGCGCCAGCTCTCGCTGTGCTACAGAACTGTAGACCCCTCTGTGGATCTCTTCATCTGCACCACACAGGACACCCTGCTCTCCCTCCACTCAGCCCCACGTACTGAACATCACAGCTCTGTGGGCTCGTGAAACACACTGATGCCAGATGAAAACGGAAGAGGCTTTCACAGGGAGATGAACCAGAAACAACCTCCCTTTTCCAACCGGGCAAAGTCAGTGAACAATCACATTAGCTGCCTCTGATGAATGGTTGTAGTTGTTGGACAGGAATGATGAATCTGGATATAAGTGTCCTCTCTTTCCATTATTTGGCTGCGTGAGAGGATTACACCCGAAGTAATAACTCATAAAACTGGAGTAATTAGCACAAACAGCTGTAACACAATGACCCCTATTCATCAAAGCTATTGGTGCTCACATGAAATATATATATATATTTAAAATATATTCTCTCTCTGTCTCTCTTTCTATTTCTCTCCTTTTCTCTCTATCCTCTTTCCTTTTCTCTCTCCCTCTCTCTTAGTTCTGAGTTGATCTTTCTCTTTTTCATGTTGTTTTTCTCTCACCAGTTTCTCTCTTTATCGCTAATTATAGTGATAGTGTCATGCAGTATAACAAACCTGTAGCTTGATCTGTGCACAGACCGACTGCGACTCAGCCAGCCATGCTGGTGTGTCTTGTGTGTGTCCTCCTCTTTAGCAGACAGAACTGGTGAAGGGGACGCACACAGAGGGACTGCTACGCAATGGTCTATGACTCTAGACCAGATCCCTTAGCTGAAAAGCTCAGGTCTCCAGTCTGCTAAGTATTGCTAAGATCAGCTCCAGGCTGGTCCTGAAGGACAGAGCCGCCATGCTCAGCCCAGGCTAGACTCATATTCAGGGAGAGAGGGAGGCCAGGGGAGGTGGGGGTTAATCCCGGAGCCACAGGCAAGTGTGTTAGGAAAGGGTAAATAGATACACACCAGGCTGGGAGTAGAAAACAGGGAGAATTCAAGTCTGATAGGAATGTACGTATTTGTGTCCTGAGGGGTGGTAAGCAGTGCTGTACGGCATTAGTCCCTAACTTGATCAAATTAAAGGAGGAAGAAGGCAGAAGGGGTGCTTCAAAGTTTGAGGTTTTAATGTTGTTTATTGGAGCCCAGCTTGGGAATGCAGGAGAGTATTGGATAGGGAGCGTATGGAGCACCGGTGGGGAAATGAGTTTAGCTCTACGTTAGACATCTCTGGAAAGCTGCATCAGTCAAGGAATGAGTAATGGCTGTTCTTGATGCCACTGGCAGTGGATGGTATCTTTCACCCTCAATAAACTTTAATTTAAACATTTTTAGGGGACGACTCATACTTTATTGAGGGACGCTGTCAGAGACGCAAGTCAAGTCTATTGTTTGGTCGTCCCTCCAAACATGGCAACAACTGTAAACTGCCCGTTCACCTTCAGTCAGGGCAATGGGCTTTCATAGCCTCGGTTATTTTTTCTCTTTCTTGCCAGCCTTAATCGTTTATGACACCCTCAGTTGTCTCTACAAGGTGTCTTTGCCTTTGACTGTCCTGATTCCCCTCACTGGGAAAACAACCAATGTCAAATTGAACCCAGAAAAGGGGATTTTAAACGAAAAGATAAGGGGGCAGATATGCCTTAATCATCATTTGCTCTTGATTAGAAAATCAATGGCCTTTGATGCCAGAGTGTGTGTCTGCCTTTGGTGTTAAAAGTGTGACAATGACAATGTGGACTGGGAAATTGGCCTTTTAAACAGCTGCTATCTTTTTGTTGTTTGGAGCTCCATTCTTTAACACTGGGAAAAGTCCCTTCTATCACATAATGCCTGCCTGTCAAAGAAATTACTTTCTCTTTTCTGTGAAACTTTGTTAAAGAAAATGCTTGGAAGCCTAGAAAGCTTGGACATTCCTTACTTTGTCAAATTGAGTTCCTACTGTCTGCTTGGTTATGTAGGTTAACAAAAGAGAAATAAACTTGTCACTCATATTTTTTTGGCAGTTTTCAGATGTGCTGAAAAGGTTTGCCTGTTTTAAATGTAAAAACTTACATTTTTTCAATCCCCAACTGTTAGGGGATAGCCTAACAGTACATATACATATCTTTAGAGTTTTGTAATAATAAACATAATATGTATACTACTACACAAAATTGTAAATTATATAATTAATAGATAATTCTGGTTACTACAGTAATTCTGTGTATTTGAATTTCATAACGTGTTGTCATTATTACCTTATAGCCTGATATATTGTGCTGTTGCTGGTTTCTCATTGTGTCTGTAGGCTAATCATACTTGGTGAAAAAAAAAAAAAAAAAAAGCTCAAATGTTTGGCCTTGTAAATTGACATGACTAGGAAACGGTCTAATTTGCCCCTGACAACACAAGATGTGCATGGTTCCCTTTGTAATATTTACCAGAGGAGATGAGTCGTTCTTTCCTCTCATAAATATGCTGAGGCTGATGGTTTTTAAGCCTGGCTTACCAGGCCTCTCTCCTTCACTCCCTTCTCCTGCCTGCTCTCTGCCTTTGTGTCATGCTGTTGTACTTGCTGTGTTTTTACCAGCTCTGCATATCGATCCTTATTTATCGCCACTGGCTACCAGTGTAATAAGCCTCCACGAATATGGATGAGGCCTGGTCGGCAGGGGATGTAGTGCTGATTAATATGCCTCGCGTGCAGACATGATGAAAATTCACATTTATGTGCCTCATACGCACACTGATCGGGAGTCAGATGGCTGAGCGGTGAGGGAGTCGGGCTAGTAATCAGAAGGTTGCCGGATCGATTCCCTGCCCCTCCTGTATGATGTTGTGTCCTTGGGCAAGGCACTTCACCCTACTTGCCTCGGGGGGAATGTCCCTGTACTTACTGTAAGTCGCTCTGGATAAGAGCGTCTGCTAAATGACTAAATGTAAATGTAAATGATATCTGTGTGGAAAGCGTTTGTAATGCGCAATGAGGGATGTTGTGGAAGGTGATGAAGGGCTGGTGCAGGTCTGAGGAGGCCTACAGACGATACCAGAACAGGGATCCTGCCTGTCCTTGCCTTGCACACACCGGCATGTGGACATCATCTATCGATTGCTATTCAAATGCAGGACTACTGACTGCTTCCAATCAGTGTCAAGGTATTAGAGATTTCTATCTCCAAATGGAAATGTCAGGATTCAGCCCCTGACCTGCTACCATTCCAGAGGAGTGTGCACATCTCTCACATACTGTTCTCATTGTCTGGACTCCAGAGATGATGGGCTTCACAAGTAAGACAGCAACTACAGAATTAATACTACATGCTGTGTATGTGTATGTAGGTATTCAGGTTTTTATTGTTTTTCAAACTTGAATTACTTTTTTCATAAAGTTTCAGTCCCTAAGCATTCAATGGTTTCAGACTTTAGAGGAAAACCAAGAAGCAATGCAATTTTCGTGTTTGTTACTAATGCAAACCGGATCTTATCAGGGGAAATATACTCATTGTTTTTTATGGAAATATACTGTAAGAATAGCTAATTGAACCAGTTGAGGTAGCTAACCATCTAACAATGCCCTGAAGTAGAACTGTTGTTTACACATTAGTAGTCAGCTAACAGCTGATGATGATGAGTGAAACACAGCAATAATGTCTACTTCTTACCTTGGAAGTATGAGCCCCTTCATTGCTCCTCCTAATGACGCCCCCTCTCCAGCTGTTCTCCAGCTATTCAACACTATCCAATCAGAGACCACCTCCAGCACTGTTTGACTTCGCTGGCTAAATACAATAAGTTCTGTCTAAAGACTGGCACTCAAGCCAAACCTCAGTATACCCTCGTCTCAACAGCTGCATTATTAAAGAGGCGTCAAACAGGGAGGTTCACGAAGAGTTGGGCTTTTCCCTGCTAGACACTGTTACTTGCCCTTGACTGGCCTCTGTTAGGTTTCCTAGTGTATAAACACATCATGGAAAGAAAATCAGGTAGGACCACTGGCGAGCGGGTGGAGAGAGGCTCGCGTCAGTAGCTGTGTTCTGAGTGAAGTACTAGCTTATCCCCCTGGGGAATAGCCCCATCAATCACACAGCAATGATTTTTCTTTCATTTTTACCTATAATAGCCCTGTTTCCTGTAGTGCCTCCTGGATAAGATTAGTGATTGAACACTAACACTGCACACCTCCACCATGTAAGCCCATCAGATAGCTAGATTGAAAAGGCACTTCAATACCCCTGTGGACTTGCTCTCCAACCAATGTCAAACATCCGACACAACATGGACAGCATGCACAGCGGGGGCTGCATGATGTGGATTGGACACAATATTGTTTACAATAGTGCGCCAGGGACTGTCGTGCATGTAGGTACAATCATCAGACCACACAATGTACTCTATGTCTATCTGATAACATTTGCCAAACAATAATAGCAATATCTTCCAGTATCTCTGTCAACTGCTTATTCATCTCAAGGTTGTTTATCGGAATGGTCTGGATTTTCAAAGCTTTAACATGTGCTTCTTCCTGAAAACAAATACATATATTTTCATATAGCTCTCTCTACCTCCAGCCTAGGTTTGTTGTGTGTTGTGGCTGCACCTACAGAAGCTGTAGCCTAATCTATGTGGCACACTGAGCACCCAGCGTGTGGGTGTTTTCCCTGCAGCTCTCCTGCTGGCTGATGGTAATGATTGCAGGTGCATATAAGTCACTTGTTTGTGTGATAGGACACAAATCCAAGCAATAATGTACAAACATGCACACCTCCAGACACACACTGCCTCTGTTATTATCTGAAGAGTTGGTGTGCACATCTCCACCTTTAGCTTGCACCTGCAAAGATTTTCAGTCTCTTCCCTTCAATACCGGTCCTCTAGGTGGGGAAATCATCAATTCAATATCCCTTTAGAGCTGCTTATGTTGTTTGTTTGGCCTATACCATACACATAACCTGGCACTATTGGTCTAAACAGTGCTGGTGCGTCATAGATTGAAGCATCCGAGCAGTCTTTGACCCAGAGGGATTACCTGGGGCTGGCCCTGTGTGACCACGGAGAAGGCCGTTATGACAGTGACCAGGCCGCTCTCTCTCCACCATGATGCTTCTATCGTTCCCTGCGCCTGTTTGCTTCCAGGGCCAAAAACAATATGCTGTAAATTGCACTCCAGCCTCTTCAGGGTGGTGGGCTGCCTGCGAACGTGATGTGATGGGCTATCGATTCTCACTGCTACGCTCAAATTGCCTGCCTCACAGGCCCTGACGCCACGAGTGACAGCTTCAGTATAGGACAGCCATGAGGAACGCCATGGCCTGGGTTCGTTGGGGTCTATCCGTCTGTCAGTCTGTCTGTCTGTCTGTCTGTCTTGGAGGACATACTTGCTCCCTGCTCTCCACCTTGCTCCCCTCTTCCTCCTCGTAACCAAGACTAGGGAGAGGGACAAGGGGAGATATGATACACACACCACACAACAATCTCAGCATGCTGCTCAAGCCAATGCTGTCCATTTAATGAAAGGACATTTTCTATCCACAAAGCATGTACGAGGCCCTCTTTCCATTAACAAGAGAGCGATATTTGCACATAGACAGTTTTTTAATCTGTTGATGTTTTAACATTTGTGACATTGAACAAAGACGGAAAGGCTCGGGGGTTGTCCGTTCCCCAAGACGTGGTGACACGCTGCTGTCAATCTGGCATTGATTAAAACAAGCCATGTGGATGAATTATTCAGGAGAAAGTGCTTGCGTAATGAAGAAAAATAATCCCTTCACAATTTACTCTTTGCCACACAGCCCAAAACCTGTCATGGTCTCTGCGCTGGCTGTCGTGCTCCTACTCAGGTCATTGTTTTTACCAGCCTAACCTTTTTGATGCTAAAGCAGCGTGTTCTCAGACTAACAGTTTGTGCTCACGTCGCGTCGTTCCTTGGTCCATGATGAAGTTGTGTCCCAACCTCAGCCAGCCTCCTCCTCGGCCCCACAGGGCTCCCAGCTAAGCCAGTCCTCCTTCACTGGCAGAGCAACACTCCATGTGATTTAGGAGGGGGGCCTGGCCGATGTGTGAGTGTTGGTGCTTACAGATGAGGTCCACGGTGAGTGGATGAGGTCCAACAGCCACACAACAGCACCCCTGTGTGCCATGGGGGATGGCGGCGATGGAGAGAGTGTACTTGAGAGAATAAAAGTCAAGCTCTTTAATCAGGATTACTTGAAAGCGGTCTTGACAATATCTCCACACTGTGCTCCCATGATAAGCGCCGTCATGTGCTGGCTTGCCGGGGGGGGTGGGGGCGGTGATAGGAGGGGTGGAATAGAGGTGGGACACATCAAATAGGGGGGAGGTGGGACCAGATGTTTTTCTACCTTGATTCTGTTGATTTGACCTCAGGTGCTCTATAGAAACGAGGCCACCATGAATGGAGCCACAGGGCAAATGAGCCCACAACCACACCATGACTTTGATGTCAACTGAGCACAGTGGGTGCTTTCTGTAGAGTTACTACCTCATCCTCCAACACACAGGCTTTTGTTCTAAGGTAAAACCATCCCCTACTCTGTGGAATGCTTCTTAGATACCCTCAAGTGCACTTGCTGCTTGCTGCTGTCATGTATTTGTCCTGTCAGGTCATTTGTTGCCGGAGCAGTTCACCGCCTCCAGTACTCCGGCCTTGTCTATTCATTTACTGATACACTTGTTCTGTTATTAGTCTATATGCCTACTCTGCATGTTACCAGAAGTATTGACATTGTCAAAGTACTGCTCATCGCTCTTGAGTGTGCGACATGGTCTTCAATATCAGGTGTCAAACGTAAGGGTGAAATTCATAAAGACATTCACGCTCCAGTGCTGTGGGGATTACTGGGCCTTCATTGAGGGATGTTAGAAAGGTGCTGTGGGGGAAAAGAACAGAAAGAAGCTGAGGTATTGGAGCTGACCCAGCCATTTGGATGTGGATGTAGCAGAGAAGTATTGACTAGCTCTTTAGTTTGGTACTCCCTGAGGAGGGTGTAATTGTCTCTGTGTGTTTCTATTGTTAAAACTAACTGTGTGTTGGCAATCTTGCTCCCAAAGTCAACTTAGCAAAAAACTGTATGTTATCTGTTCTTTGAGAAATTACAAGAGAATATCCGCACTTATCACAACAGAGGTTTTTAAAGCACCTTTTGATTCAACGTGTACCATGAGAAAGTCAGTCATTCTGCAGAATTATGATATCTCAGTGAACTGACCTAAAGGATCCATATTTATGATTAAAATCCAAGCCTGGCACCAGTGCAACACTTGTTTTTGCCCTAAGTTGGCATTAAAACTCGTAGAAGCAGACATTTTCAATTTGTAGATGCAAAATATCATACTGCTTATCTTTTGATGACTTGCATCTAATTTGGAATTAGCATATCCCAGTGAAGTGTACAGTAATTTGTCTTTGATGATTGGCTGGTCGGTAATAGATGGGGGATTGCCTGGTCTCCCTTCTGCCCTCTCTCTCTCCCCTTCCCTCTGTCGGAGAAGCACACAGAATCTTTGAAGTATGCTTTGACCATCAGAGCAGTAAGAGAGCACTAATATTATCCTGACCTGAAATGAAAGGGATTAGGTGTAAAACCTGCTGCAAAAGGCTATCTCGATTTACAGGGGATGTTTTGTTTGTTTGTATTTTCTACCTAAAAGTAAAACGAAGGCTGGGATATAATCTGAAAGACATAGCCGAAAGCTTAAAGCTCTCAGGGCTTCCAAATGTTTTGGTGGGAGAGACGGGCTGCTTTAGGAACATGTCTGCTTACAGAACATCCATGAATCCTTGTCAGCCTCCCCCTCATTCCCCTTCCCTTTGTCAGTTCTATTATTTTTCCTCCATGCAGCAGAGTCGTTCTCACCTCAGTCATGTCTCAAAGAGCAAGAGGGAGGGAGGGAGGGAGGGAGGGAGGGAGAGAGGGAGGGAGAGGGAGGGAGGGAGGGAGGGAGAGAGAGAGAGAGAGAGAGAGAGAGAGAGAGAGAGAGAGAGAGAGAGAGAGAGAGAGAGAGAGAGAGAGAGAGAGAGAGAGAGAGAGAGAGAGAGAGAGAGAGTGAGAGGAAAGGCAGATAGAGGAAACCTCTATATTCTACTAATCCACAACCACAACCGAGCCAGCCAAGATTGCTTTTGTTTAAGGCTGGGTGTAGGTGGCATGAGAACTTTGCAATTATTTGCACAATTAGTTGTAATTATGGTATAAGCATTTATCTTGTGTGCCCAAGAAGTTGCAGTGTGTATTCTTTAGGGGAGAATAGGAGGAATTAATATAGATTGTTTTTCCTGAAACTGCAGCTTGTTTGGTTGATGGCAATTAGCAGCTAATACCTGGGAGAGCTCCCGTCTGCTCAACCCTGAGCTGGCTCGCAGTCCCTCAGTGAACACACTGTTAATGATGGGTGGAGAACAGTGCACCAAGGAGCCTCATTTTGGCTGCTGTCAAGTCCTCCTAGCTTGTAGTGTTTTTATTTCAGTTTCATTCATCACAGCGCTAAGGATGAGTCTGTGTGATACATTACTGTGAATAAAGTGTGTGTGTGTGTGAGTATGAGAGATAGAGTGAATGATGTTACAGCTTTGCTTCCATGTCCTGCTTCGTCCACCTAATTTTCCTGAAAGGTTTTGCAATGAGCAAACACATAATTTATGGTTGAGCACTTGTTATGAGATGATAAAAAGATGCTGCCTAAATTTTTACAGGGGGGGGAATAAGTGTCTGTGATTCAGTAAAGACCACTGTCTCCTAAAGAAATTCAACTTATCTCCTTAGTATCAAGCTATGTTTCAGTGCTTACCATGGCATTGTGTCACATTAATATTTGAGTGCCACACATTGTCAGGTAGATGTAGAACTTAAACAGCACTTAGTATAAAGTGTACTTACTTCACTCCCCTGCTTTATTTCTTCCAGAAACATCCATGCAGACGCCATAATTAGTGAACTTTTGAACTTGACCCCTGACCCTGACCTTCTGCATAATCTTGGTAATCATTTCATTTTTTATTTGATGCATTATGATTGATTTATCCATTTTGCCATGACTTACTGTATCATTCTTTTCACCCTTCTTGCTCCATGCTTTTCATATTCTTGTTTTCTCTTCACTTTTATTATGAATACAGTGCGTGTCTTTTTTCAAACTTCTATATTCCTTTTTCTAATTTCTAATTTGTTTCTGCATGCTCAATTACTTTTTCTGTCCTTTAATAATTTCATTTGTAAAATTAATCATTTGTATGCCATCCATGTTTTCATGTTTAGATGATAGGATTATATCCAATTAATCCTATTTCCATTTACATGATTTATTCTCTTTTTATTACCAAGGATTCATGTTCTCCAATTTGATACCTCTTCTTAATGTTGGAGTGTTTGTATGTGTGCTGTAAGAGTAGCTGTGTGTTTAAGAGTCAGAATGAGAGAGAGAGAGAATCAGAATCGGAATCAGAAAGGGATTTATTCGCCATGAACATTTGCACAGACAAGGAATTTGCTTTGGCAGGAAGGTGCATACAATAAACATATATAGGAATCTTAAATTTAAATATGTGGTCTAACTATACTAAGGATACATAAACTAGCTAACTAGCTACTAGCTATGACCAAGTGGAATAACAGAGAGAGAGAGAGAGAGAGAGAGAGAGAGAGAGAGAGAGAGAGAGAGAGAGAGAGAGAGAGAGAGAGAGAGAGAGAGAGAGAGAGAGAGAGAGGAGAGAGAGAGAGAGAGAGAGAGAGAGGGGAGATAGGAGGCAAGGTGCTCCTCCTGAGGAATACAGCTATGATACCTGCTAATGTTTTAGGAATGCCTCCTGCAGTCTTAACTGAACGCCTCCTGAAGGACACAGATCAAACTGGCTAACATGATGACAAACATGCCATATCAGTTCCCCTCTCAGGTTCTACTTCAGAAGCGTGTGCTGGGAGGCAGGTGTAGTCTGGGAGGGAGAGTGAGCCGACCGGGCTGAGACGTGAGAGGAGCTGGCAGCAGGAGAGAGAGGGGAGTCACAAGGTTGCCACCCAGAGCAGTAGACTTGCTTGTCTCAGCAGAGTAAACATTGGCCCTCGTCTGCACACAGTAATGGCTAACAGAGGAGGACGTGCACAGAAACACTATCAGCACCACTCTCTCATCCTAGCGGGCTGCTCACATGCCACTTTTAGATCCCCCCCCCCCACACCCCCCTCAGAACAAGCAGCGAGCCTCCACCCATATGTAAAGCAGTGGACACGAGGCATTAACATATTCACCTACACACCCCTGCACCCTCTGTCGCTCTGCTCCCCTCCTCTCTGCTTGTTTAAAGTGACACGCCAGGCTTCCTAGGATGACACTGCTCTTATCCACAGACAAGTGAAGAGTGGCCAGGGGTCGTAAGGGCTCCATCCTCACTGAGCCTTATCTGTGGCAATGCCACACACCCTCAAATCCACATACTCAATACACATTCTCTCTCTCTCTCTCTCTCTCTCTCTCTCTCTCTCTCTCTCTCCTCTCTCTCTCTCTCTCTCTCTCTCTCGCTCTCGCTCTCGCTCTCGCTCTCGCTCTCGCTCTCTCTCTCTCTCTCTCTCTCTCTCTTTCTCTTTCTCTTCCTCTCTCTTCCTCTCACACACACACACACACACACCCACAGTGGCTGTCAGGCTGTGTCATCACTGCCCGTGTGCCATAACAGCAGAGGAAATTGTTAGCGATACAGAACATCTTGGGATCTGACCTCCAATTGTTTGGCAGATTTTTTGATTAGCTGTCGTCCCTTCCCTGTCATCCTCAAAGCCTTGAGCTCATGATGTGTGTCCATGTGTTTGTGTGTGTGTCTGGGATTCCATACATATATTTGGGTTCCGACAGACAAATAAAGAGTTTAAATACATTTTGTGATTATTGTTTGAATCCATTCCAACCTGATTACCTGAATATGCTGTGGAGCAAAACATTTTTGCTCTACAATTGGCCTCGAGAGCAATTCTAGACAGAAAGTCCAAAGTAAAGCTCACTGATAAGCATTCCCCTCGCTGTGTAAATTAGAGTCACACTGCAACAGCACAGCTCCTTCTGAAGTTAAGCTAAGGGCTGGATCTCCAGCCGCTGAAGCGTCCTCATAAGGTGCTTCCAATTAGCAGTTACTCTGCTGCCTGCAAAGAGTACAAACACAGCCTCATTTCACTTCACTTTTATTCGCACAGCAGTTTTCACAGACATTTGTTACCCTGAGTTTAACAAGAGCGCCCTGTCCTTGTCTAAACAACAGGCACTGAGCTGCTGCTCCCGTGGCAACACCTCCCTTGGCTGGAACCTTAGGAGGATCCAGCCTCATCACAGAGCATCTTCAGATCCACCAGACCAAGGGCCGCAGTTCACCGGCAGTTGTTTGTATCTGGAGGCCATATAAAAACATGCCCTGTACCAGATCCAATCCAAGCCCTGGTATCTTAGCGCCAGGCTGGCGAGCACGATCCGCGGCATTTAAAATCTCATTTATTTCAGCTGTGTGGATGACACTGTCTGAGAAAGGTCGAGCATGCTGTTCTCCCACAGAGGGCCGCTTTGGGAGAATGTGTTTGGTGAAGTGAAGCTGACATTGGGGACGGGCGCAGGAGCGGAGAACGGTGTCTGCCATATCTGCAGTGGTGGAGGAGAGCGGTGGAGGATTAGAGTTAGCATAGCCCGAAAGATCATGAATTCCAATGACTCCCTGAAGAAGGGGATGGAGATTTACAGACTGTGTGTGTTCACCTCTCTATCTATGTGTGTCACCAGACTCACCACTTCCCCAATCACAGTCCTGCCAGCGCACATGATTTATGTCTGCAAAGTTGATGGTGTCCCCTCGTCCACTGATTTGACATCTGATAATAAAAAGAAATGCTATTTCAGTTAACATCTGAGAGGAGCCTGGGGAAAATCGCAGACAGCCCAAACTGCCATGCTACTGCTTGTAACCAGCCATGAAAAACAGACGACAATGAAAATCCTTAGCAAAGAGGCTGTTTAATATGTGCTGGGTAGGGGCTGGTGAGACCTCTCAGCTTCGGTAATCTCCTCACATCAAAAACAGCCTTGCTCCCCAAGCCCGTGTAGCCCTCGTCATATCCAATCACACACTCACCCGAGGATCTCATAAAGAATCCCTCCGACCCGGCGCTTCCCTTCATTAAAACCAGACTGATTTGGGCTTGCTTAACTTTTGCTAAGCGCCGCTGCGTTACGCCGATTGCAGCTGGCAGTCCTTGTCCCTTGTTGACCTGTTGTGTTAACTCCGCTGCTGTATTTCACTGCCTGATTAGATGTCACTCAATTAAAAGCACATTTCTGCAGAGAGAGAATGGCCTCCCCAGTTGCTATGGAGGCCGCATGCGAGGTAGTGGCGTGCTGTAGCGTGGGTCCCAGGGAGCCATAATGAAACGCTCAGGCTGTACTGGCTGACAAATACGAGGGGAACCGAAAACTTTCACACCCAATCAATGAGAGCTGTGTGGCTGACTTTGTTCCACAGGAAAATTAAAAAGGATGTGTCTAGCAAGTCACAGAGGACTCTCTCATTTTACAGTCAGCTATGAGAAGCTTCAGGATTAATAGACCTCTCCTAATATGCCTCGCATTGCTGGTCCCTTAACACCCCGATCAGGTAAGGCCCAGCCAAGCAAAGATCATTTATAAGTGGTTCATTATTTTACCTTCAAATTCCTCTGTCTGGCATTGATTTGATAAACACTGATGTATCTGCTTGAAGAGGAAAACTGCCATTTTTCATTTGCCAGATTTGCTATCTTTGTTATCATAGTTATCTGTGGAGCTGTGGCATCTCAGCTTTAATATGAACCCAGCGAGAGAAACACAGGGGAAAACACCAGCCTAACACTCCCCTGTTTTTGTGTTCCGTGTTTTCTGAATGCTTCTTCAGATAAATATTGTCTTATCTCTGAGGGTCCATGTCAAATGGCTGTTCATCCAGATAAAGCAGAGTAAATGAGAGACCTGTCTAATGAAGCCTTGCTACACTGGTCTGATTAGCCGTGAAAGGATGCAACAATGTGCAACATCAACAGTAAGGTACAATAATTAATGATCTATCAATGTGTTCTAATGATTAATGTATTTGTTTTTGCAGTTTGATGGACCAATGAGTTCATCTCCTTTCATATGCCCATGGTGAATAGTGAAGGCAGGACTCTGAACCAGTGTGGAGTTAGTGTGGAGGCCTGTTTCCTTATCAGGATAAACCCCTGGCTTGTAGAGGAGGGCTCAGGCTGAGGCCTGTAGTATTTCTCGGTGAGGAAAATGGACCTAGCACTCTGTCTCTGTGAAGGGAAGTCGTAGTTATTTGTGTTTCTCCAGGAGGATGAACTTGTTTTGAGGTGGTGAAAGGAGCCTGTGGTCAGGTCAGATGTGTGTCGCTGGAACATCCCAAATCACGATGAGAATGGAATGGAATGATCAATTTGGCCTTAGTTAATCCCTTCTCTCCAGCTGCATCCTATTGATTTTTTTGTTTGGTTTCTCTGATAATAAGAATCATTTAAAGGTCACATTTTGATGCGTGTCAAAAATAACACAGCCTTAAAGCATACTGAGAGACCTTTGAGGCTTATGTTTGTCAGGAAGCACATAACAGATCTTGGCACCTCAGTCACAGCGAGGAGGGGAAAACGACAGAACGTCATAGAACATAACAGGACTTCCGCCCTCGCTTATGCAGTTAAAACTCTTATGAAAAAACAAATTCCCCTTTCTGAAAATGATATGTGTAGCCCTTTAAGATAATAATTATCAGTGGTGTAATACCAAAATTATTCCCATCCAAGCATACATTTTTAATTTATCAGAGTACTGCAGACTTAGCAAAAACTCAGTGGTTGATGCATTTCCTTAAAATAGCTTGGTGCATGCTACCCTGACGGACATACAAAAATATTGCTAATAAGAGACAGGCTGGCCTTGGTTTCGGAAAGGAGCCGTTGCTAACGTGACAAGCTGAGAAGAAGCAGTGTATATGGGAGCTAGGGTGCAGGAAGCCAGGGACACGGCTAATGAATCCATGATGGATGGGTCACAATCCTCCTCTTTTCTACCTTTTTTTCAGTTGTGAATGTCACTGTTCCTAGAAGAAGGCCAGGGTGCTAGACAGAACACAAAACCTATGAATGCAATAAGTGTTCAAAGATCACAGTGAGATCAGCGTCTATCCAGGCTCTCACAAACATCCAGCGCTGACCTTTAGCGCCAGCAACGAAGGGATATAGAGCTATGCATCATGGGCCATCGCCTGTGGCACTTATGATTCTGGGAACGGGGTGTCTTCTGGAAGACACCTTCATGAAAGCAGCTGTATGTGTGTGTTTGTATAGATTTATAATAAAGCCAATCGTAATAGTGTTGTTCATCCATGCATCATTGGTTAAGCTGAAAGCACTTTAATCTCTAAAAAACACTACTAGCAAAAAGCTGCAATAAAAGTCAACATGGACGATGCTGTTAAAAGTGATTCACTTGTGATGTACCGTTGAAACAAAACTGTCTGGTTGTCTGTCGTTGAGATCATATCTGAGTCTTTGAATGCTGTGAAAAAGTATTTCTGGAACTGGCTAAATAACCATGCTATGCTGTATGGTGGCAGACCGACTAATGATATTTCCTGCCTCAGCCCCCCTTAGTGCACTTTATGCAAACTGGCAGTATAATGGGGCTTTATGAATACTTGATGGGCTGGTGAGTGATGTGTGTTGTGCTCTGATGCCTGTCTGAGGCCAGGCCAGGCTGGTTAACTGGTGGGACCCCCAGACTGGAGGAAGAGGGGGTGCAGGCAGGGGGGGGAAGAGAGCAGGGAGAGAAGAGAGGAGCAGCGGGCCATTCCACTCTCCCTGCCTGGGTCAATATAAAACCTCATTACTGGGGTGTCATAGAAAATGTGTGCACTTTCTGCTCCATCTAGCAGCAATTTTGCTGGATAAGCACTGCTCTCGTTTGGCCCGTTTTAAGCATTTTCGCTAAAGAAAGGCTTGCAAACAGGAAGCTCTCGTCCCCCCACAGGGGCCCTGGCAGCTCAAATCCCTCCAGCGCTGCCTTTGCTCTTATACTTATGTGTGTGTGTTCTCATTCATAGGTGTGTGTGTGTATGTGCATATATGTATGGATGAGTATGTTTCTTTGGAAATAAGAATGTGTACATGAGTGTAAGTGTATGTGTGCGTAACTGTCTGTTCAGATAGAGTTAGAACCACGTGTGTGTCTCAGCGCTTGTGTGTGTTGTATGCTGTAGCAGTGTGTGTGTATGTTTTGAGTGGCTCATGCTCCCATGTCTATCTTTCATACAGCCTGAGCACACTGGTCTGGCTCCCTGTACAGACTTGCATGGCCAGTGTGTCTCTTCTGTGTGTCTGGGCACTTTTTAGTTTGTATAAAAGCAAAGCTCAAACGTGTGATTGTGGGGTGTCCTCCATACAGCCCTGGCTTTGACACCTCCTGTTAACCCTGTAATTAATCCCATAATAACCTAGTTAGTATGCTGCTGTTCCAGCACCTCTGGATGTCACCTCCTCTCCTGCAGCTCTCCTCCCCCTCCACGGCTGTAGTGTACCCCTCATTCTCTCCACCCCTAGGTTCCCTCTCGTTCCCTCCCCTTTAACATGAAAAACACCCTAGCAGGAAAAATATGGAAAAAGGATCTGTCGGGTGGCAGTGAGGGAGCCTTTGGCAGGCGATTCTCATGTTGTTAGAATGTTTGTTTTTTCTACCCCTTCCCCCGCGCAAAATTGAATCTTATGAAAGCAAACAGAATGACACTCTTATAAATATGTATGGCTGCCTTCTGGACAAGCTGCTCAGCCCGTGCCAGGCTGGCCCCATCGTTTCATGGCAGAGTGCTCTGATTTGAGGGGGTTTGGGGGCTGGGGGGAATCAAAGGAAATGATAGAGCACCGTTTGGCCATCGTGCTAGCACGGTTTTATGCAGCGTTGCTGCAGAGACAGTGGCTGAACACAACATGCACAACAAAGACCCTGAATAATGCATGATCGGATAAAAGCCAAACACGCAGAAAATACCAGAAAGGTCAGTAGGATCCCTGACCATAATTACGGACAGAGAATTTGCCAGAGCCGCACTAATTAAACCACAGTCAAACCTCTCCTCTATGCCTCCCCGTGTCCCAGTAGCTCCACCACAAGCCTGCATATTAATCACACAGTGTAGGGAGGGATGTGGTGCTGCTCTCTGGTACTTCATTGTAAGGTACAGACGCACACACATACACACGCATTCAGACCCTATGTTTGACTGCACCATTGTGAAGCTCAGAAATGGTGCCCGGCCTGGAGTGGCCTGGGCCAGGCCCATCCAGACTGGAGTGAGGGCTGAGAAGTTGGCACAAGCTGAACATTGAGTGGCTTCCTGCTGGAACGAGGGCTACCACCAATCAGGTTCTCTCTAATTGGAGTGGAGTGGTGGGCCTTTTCAACACTGGACCTCCCTGTCTTGGCAGAGAGAGGTGAGCTGGGTGGGCACGAGGTGTTGGTGGGAATGTGTATCTGAGACCAATGAATAAAGCTCAGAGTTAGGGCAGTATCATGCTGTGTGGCATCCCACTGCGTGTGTGTGTGTGTGACTTCCCGTGCCCATAGTCAGCGTGTCTGTCTTGTTAGGACCGGTCTGGTCAGGAGATGCTGACGTCAAAGCTCTCTAGACTGGCTTCAGAAGAACAGATCAGTAAGCTGATCAAATCAACACAGACATTGGTGATTGACAAAACACATGTCATTGCTAACAAATGTTTTCTCTAATGTCCAGGACTTTACTGATTTGTCTATGAAGGTTGTAGGCTAGCAGTTCTTTCTGAAACACCCCATTAAGGCAGTCTGTGGTTGGACTGATAGTCTTCTGGTGAAGAGGACTCTTTCAGGTCTGAGAGTGTGTGTATGTCAGTGAGAGTGTGTTGGTGTGTGTTTTCTCTTTCCTGCAGCTTCACTGCTCCTGACAGCTAGGCATCAGGGAGAGTGTTTTACAGATCCCCAGAAGCTAACCGGCTAACTGTGCACGACCTCCGGCATTGAATGATGAATGGCAAAAGAAGCACCCCTCATCCATCGCCACACTACGCCTCCTGTGCTCCCTTTGGTTCCAGCTGAAAAGAGGGAAATAGGTGGGAACACAACCCAGTTGGACAAAGAAGGTAGCAGGCGAGAAACAGCTTTAATGTTGTATTATAGCAGATGTCGTGCATCTGAGATGTCGTGCATCTGAGAGCTCTGTGTACTGTATGGATAGAGCTGTTTACAGGTGGGTACTCACAACCAAACCCACAACCCACGAGGGCACATGATGCAAACAAACATGGCGCCTCTAGAAAAATATTAGCTGTTTTATTCATTTTTACTTTGTTTTGTTGAGAAACGTTGTAGGCTCTGACAGCATTCGAGTCTTCCAGGAATGCACTGGAATGTGTTGAACTGTGTTGAATATACACCCTGCCTTTATCCATAAAGCTCAGAGACAGGAGCAGGTGTGTACGCTGAACAGATTATCGCCGTAAGCATTGTTCAAGGAATTCACTGTGCTAATGGTGTGTTATACCGCACCCTATGGGGGGTGTCTATAAAGCCAAGCCATCCAGCGAATTAGCTCGTACATTGTAGAGTACTGCGCTGATGTGTGTGGAAAATGTGTGTGCAGAACTGCTTTACTCCAGTTACGTTGCGGTTCAACTCTCTCCTGCCCTGCTTCAGCGTGGCTGTCGGCCCAGGGGCCAACCAGGCCCATAACTAGCCCTGGTTGGCCTAGCCTGTTGGCTCTCTGGATCAGCCATTGAGAGTGTGGCCTTCGCAGTTAATCATAACGCCGACTCAGTCCCGCCTGATTGTATTGGCGGCTCCAGGGTTCTGCCATAATTGGATCCTTGTAAGTGGTTTGGAGAAGCTAAACAACCATATTGCTGTTTGTTTATACCTTTTCATATATCAGTGACGTGCAGAGACTCCTCAAGCAGTCTGGGATTTGTCTGCTGTTTGCTGGCCTAATTAGTAATTCAGTTTTAACATATGCCTCGATTGCGGCCTGATGCAGCTATTTGTGACTAACTCCATTTTAATTAGTCTTCCTGATTCAGATCTCGGTTGGCTCTGAACTGGTGTTGGGCACTACATAAAACACCAGTGTCCACAGGACATAGGCATGCCCTTGAACTGCAACTTTCAAGTGTTTGTTAGATCATCAGATTATATGGACAGTTTAGAGAAAAGAAATAGCAGGAATCTAAGAAAATGACTTAGAATTCAAACCAACAAGTTCAATACAATTCAAAAATTTCCTTTTTAATCTTTAACTGCCACACCATATTGAGTAGGGCTGGTTGGGTCCTTGATAGAGAATTTGGGTCAAACCTTCTTTCAGAGTAATAAGAGTACCTCACCTCTCACAGACTTGTCACTTCAACACCAGCCCAAACTAATCAAATGGGAGTACATAATTTGGTTCTAATATTGTCTCTGTTGCAGTAATTATCTAACATCTTTGTTGGACAGCCCCATGTCACCTTGGAAGGTGTGCTGGAGTGTGTCTTTGTCAATGTGCCTCTGTCTGTGTGTATGTGTTTTAGTGTGTCCCCAGTCACAAGGCAATTCACAGTGATACATTATTGGAAACTTTCCAAAGTAATCCCAAGTGCTCCTGCATTGGGGCACCTCCATTGCAAAAGGCAGTAATTAAAAAGCGACAGCTTTGCCGATTAACTCTCCAATGGAGTTTGCGGGGGGAAAGCAGGCAGGGAAGGGGGCATTAGTCACATGGGCCACAGTCCCCCCACAGATAAAGCTCATTTTCTCTAGCAGTGGGGTAGAGAGAGCGGAAAACATGGCCATTTGATTTTGGCCTCAGATGAGGCCCACAGGGGTAGCCGTCGTTTTATTTAAGGTCACCGGGAATAAATGGGATTCCGGCTGTTTTTGGCAGGCAGCCGTCGCTAGAGCCCAGGCTGGGGCCTCCCACCCCTGCTGCCCCTGGGCACCCTCTTCATCTCCCCTCCCTGGGACACGGGCAGAGAAGCTCCCCCCCCCGCCCTCCCCCTGCCCTCCCCCCCTGTCCTCCCCCTGCCCTGTCCTGCCCTGCCCTGTCGTTCATCTCTATGTCTTGGGCCAGGGAAAAATCCCTCTCCACACCCCTACCTTCACTCCCAGACCCGTGTCAAAGGGTAATGGCATGTTAAAATCCCCCTCAGGTTGTTCAAAAGGGCAACCCAATGGAAAGAAAACCTCCCAAAAGAAAAGCTTATTCCATTTAATAATAACGAGAAGAGGGGGTGGGGGGTGGGCATATACTGGAGCACAGTCTGTACTTTGTTTTAGTCTCTAACTCGTTCTGAACAAGGCAATGTGTGAAAAATGCCAAATCTGATCATTTCTTTATGGTGACACTTAAGTGGAGTTGGCTTGTCATAAAGCCTTGATGTGGTTGTCAGAGCACCGTGAAGGCTCTGCTTCCAGGTAGAATGAACAAAAAGCCAGTCAGAGCAGGATCTTACTGTCAGTCAGGCTTTACATAAGGGGCTGGCCTGTAAAGGAAATGTTGGTCCCTGCACAGCACTGGTAGATGGGGCATGCTTTGGCAGTTGACACCCTTACACAAACATTGGCACATGCGCATGCTCGCACGCAGGCGCATTTCTACACAGACACACACTTCACAAAGTATTATATTTAGGAATTGAGTAGATCGTGTGTAAAGACTGGCACTGTCTTTACACCCAAACACCAGCCGTGTCAAACAGGGACTAACTGCCTCCCTGCTCTTCGCCAACCCCTTCCCCCTAATCACGTCTCACCATTTTCAAACCTGTTAACTCAAATTAAATGCCAGACTAATTGAACATCCAATAAGGTTCCTATGTGCATTGTGGTGACAAGCCAACCATTGATTGGGTGGGTGCACTCTCACAGTGGTAGCTAGCTACCTTCCAGAATATTGGGCATCATTAGCTAGCTCTCCACCAAGCCAGTGATATAAATCACAGGGTCTAACTGTAGAGCAGAGACAGTCTCAAATCCCACCAGCCCCACACACCACAGGGCAGGAGGGTAATCAAGCCTGCTCTTTACCAAGAAATACAAGGCTGGAGACATTTTATCCAAACATATGCATGAAAATGAGGTAGAAATGTAATTATGTAGATTGAGAGAGGAGCCATGGGTACCAAATGTCAGATGTCAGGTGTGCATTTGGAGACCCTTGTGGAAAGCAGATGATTATCATGGTAATTATTCAGCATTTGAACGTTCCGTGTACTGTGTAGAACATTGGGAAACATCAGCCCAGGGGCCCGGTGTTGATGTTTGTTTTCCTGCCACCAGAAACACGAGAGAGAGAGAGAAACACTGAGAGAGAGAGAGACAGGGATACAGAGAAACATAGAGAGACAGAGAGAGAAACACAGAGAGAAGAGAGAGGGAGAGAGAGAGAGAGAGAGAGAGAGAGAGAGAGAGAGAGAGAGAGAGAGAGAGAGAGAGAGAGAGAGAGAGAGAGAGAGAGAAAGAGAGAGAGAAAGAGAGAGAGAGAATTAGAACTCAACTGAATATCTGAATTCCACCAACATGAGACGTGGAGTAGCTTCATGCTCAATTCCCTTTTCTGGCTCTTCACTCCCCCTCTCCCCCCTCCTTTCCTCTAGGCACTAAAGAGATTGGGCTGGAAGTGGAGCGGGAATCAGTCATCTTTATCTCCCAACTTGGGGAGGGCTGGCATGGGCCCGGGCTTTCCTCTTTTTACGACCTCCACCCCTCCCTTTGTTTTCTCCCTGCGTTCCTGCATCCTTTTATGCGCTCTGTATTTTCTGAGCCCAGCCTTGTGGTTTAATATGCATGATAAATTTGATTCCTGTATTCATACCTATTATCCGGGAGACACACAGAGCTCTTCCCTGGGCCCGCCCTACTCCGGCCCTGCCGTCCTGAGGTGTCGATGGCCAGTTGGAAAGTGAGATGGCCCACCCTGTCCCAGAAGTCATTAACCCTGTGACTGTATAGCACCTCCACCCGCTTCACTCTCACTCAATCTCAATATCCCGCTGTGTATTTTCCCTTTCTTTCTTTCTTTCTTTCTTTCTTTCTTTCTTTCTTTCTTTCTTTCTTTCTTTCTTTCTTTCTTTCTTTCTTTCTGTCTTTCTGTCTTTCTGTCTTTCTCTCTCTCTCTCTCTCTCTCTCTCTCTCTCTCTCTCTCTCTCTCTCTCTCTCTCTCTCAGACACACACACCCTTTTCTTCCTTCCTTTCGCCCCCCTTGTTTTATTTGGGTCTTGTCTGCCTGTTTACCTGGCTGTCAGTGTCCTGAGCCCATAGACCAGGCTCAGCTCCCTGATGGCAGGTGGCTGTACGCTCACACAGGAACACCACACTGCCTCCCCAGGCTGTCATGCACCGCTAAGGACTCTGGTTATCTCCATAGCCATAGCACTGATCACAGATAAGGCCACTTACAGTGGATGATGAATTGATTTATCTTGGTACACTTAAGCCTGCAAAGTACTATGCTTTAGGGTAGAGGTGATTTAAAACTCATCTGACATGTTCTCCAGCTCTCAACACCACTATAATAAGATTCAGGCAGGTTACAGTGGCCCCCTTATTCACTCTCTCCAGCTGTTCTTTGAAAGTCTTGCATGCTGTGACGCTCGGTTTGTTTGATACCGAGGAGTGTTCTGGCCTCAATACTCAGTGTTCCATGTCTGGAGAGCAGGGACCTTGACCTGGAGGTCCTCTATGGAGGGGAGGGCAGGAAGAGGAGCGGCGGAGGAGAGGAGAAGGGGGAACAGACGGCCTAAAAGGGGGTTGAGTGAGTGCTCACAGACATGGTGTGCAACTAATGGCTCTAGATGCATTTTGTGCCCTGTGCTGGCACGAAAAGAGAAACTTCTACCATGAATAGTTAACTAGGGTGTGCCCAGGACAGGCCAGCTATGTAAACAGTCAAACTGGCCTTCTAACAAGCTTGGGTCTTTCATTTACATTCTTCCCTTCTCCCTTTTCCCTCCATTATACATGAAGGCCCTTATGAAATAGTCATAACTGCAGGAATCTTTCCAGGAATTTGTCTACATCAGATTAATTACACACACTCAATTATCTATTTACACAATCACCTTCTGCCTCACCTCACTCTACACTGGACGGTTTTGCTGATCCTTAATTATACTCTCCAATCTCTACTACTTTGTATTCTGCTCTACTCCACTCGACTTGACTCTACTCCCAATTACCAACAAGCCAACATCTTGGTTTTGGGGTTTTACTAGACAACATGGAGCCAGAGAGAATGTTTGCCAGGGGTTGATCATTATATGAGATGGCAGGAGACCAGCGAATCCACCCAACTCTGCGTGGGATCTGATTAGTACAGTAGGGAGTGGTCAGGGGACAGTCGTTTGTTAGTGCTCAGAGATCAGGTTTAAAAAAGTGACAGTTCCTCAGGCTCTCTGCTTTCACCACCGAGGCCTGAAGGATTTAATGAACAGGCCCATGAAACCGGCTCTTCATTTGACCACAGTCTGAGCATCAGGGAGAGCTGCTTTGTGTTCGGTTCATGTCGCACGCTTTGTTGACTGAATGTGAAAGCCTTTTCTTATATATTTATTTGCTTTTGGGGGCTCTGCGTTGGGCTCTTTGTGACAGCTACGTTTCATTTCTAAGGTTTCACTGTCCTTTATCTAATTTCCTTTGTTGTGACATAAACAAGGAACTTGTGGAAATTCAATTACTGAGGTCTTTGGAGATTCCAAGCACAAAGATGTATCGTCTCAGTATCTTCGTCTCTCCCGCCCCTCTGGAGCAGATAGCCAGGGTACTTCCTAATTTATTCAACCAAAGCGTTGCTCCCTCTGTTAATCACACAGAGTGGGCTAAAAGGCCCAGATCAGTACAGGCTGGCATGCCCCTGAAACATTGAGGGTTTATTTATTGAGGTGTGTTTTGTGTTTGGAGCTTTACTAATGCATTCAAATGAGGCCACTGCGAGCCAAAGTCACAACAATCCTCAATGGAAGTCTGTGCTCTTGATGTAGCAGCTTTTTCTTCTTGTCTCCCTCCACCTTCATCACTTACCCTTTTGTCAAAAGTCCTCATTCAGCCAAGGTCTTTCCTTTGGTCAGAGTCACATTGTTGCCAGGCTGCTTTCTTGACGGGGGAGAAATGAGAGCTTGTCAAGGTCAGGGATGAGCACTAATTAGTGTTTGTTTCTGAACCGTGGGGCTAACTCCACCCTGTGCTCTCCACCACAGGGACCCCACTGCATTCTCTGTGTGTTTGTGTGTGTGTTGTATTCATATCATGCTCTTTTCAGGCTTTTCTATAGCTCAGAGCTTGGCCATCTGGGACTGCCCTACAACCTAGGTCCTGTCCTGTCCTCTAGAATCCAATGGGCCAGTCTTACGTGACAACTTGATGGTTCGTTAGAGGGATGTAGCTGGTTTAACATCCCACTGGGCTGTGTGCTTGTTAGCCTAGCATGTTACCACCTAGACAGGAGCCACAGGAGAGGATGAGGGAGAGGACGAGAGAGGAAGACAGGGAAAAAGAGAGTCAAAGCGGGTGAAGAAAAGAATAGTGGGGTGATAAGCAGAGGAAGAACAGCAACAATTTGGGAGCTGGTGAGGACAACTGGAAATGATGGCATAAGTGCAGCAGTCTCTAAAGGAGTCATTCTGGGACTTCTGTTTGGGAACAGTATTTCCCCCCAGCTCTGTCTTCCAGCGATGTTACTGTGATATAATTGACTAATTCATCATCCTCGACTTCCTCTTATTCACCCCTGTACAGAATTTCATTTAATTTTCTTTTAATTGAAAACTCAAGTACAGTAGTGACTTAGCAATGTGCTCATTGGAGCTCATCTGGAACTGTCTGATGCAAACACCTTTTTTCTGAATGACATATTTTGTTGGTAGAAACCCATACTTGATATCTTCCAGATTCTATAACATTCTTATGGACTTTTTTTCTATTGGAGATATTTTGAACATCTGTTTTCTCTCTCTCTCTCTCTCTCTCTCTCTCTCTCTCTCTCTCTCTCTCTCTCTCTCTCTCTCTCTCTCTCTCTCTCTCTCTGTCTCTCTCTCTCTCTCTCTGTCATTTTATTATGAACATTTCAACAGGCCTACTTACTGTATGTAGGCAGCATTTACAGTAGATTAAGTGCTGTGCTGTACATAACACAGTTAGCAGATATTGATCCAATTTGGCACCAGCATCTCGCTTGACTGGGAACAGTTTTGCTAGGCCACATTTTGCTGTGTGATTCTTTTCTCCTCGTTACGTAGCCTCATGTTATTTGTTGATCATGTCTGTGTGTAAGGGTGTTCAGAGTAGCAGGAGTGTTATGTTGACAAGTGTGGAGTCTAACCAGCATCCACATGCATCACTCCACCCAGCTCCACATGCATCACTCCACCCAGCTCCACATGCATCACTCCACCCAGCTCCAGTTGCTGTTGTGGTAACGCTCAGGCACTCGAGACGGTAGCTGTGGCGCTTTCCACGATTAATTTGTATTTATGACGTATTCCTGCTATGAGATTTTCTGTGATCAAATGCAACCGTTTCTGCATGGATCAGTGGTTAACTTTGTCACGCTACAGCCTTCATCGCATCCTCCTCTTTATATCTGCTGCCTCCACCCTCTCTCCATCTACGCTACTTGACTATCTCTCCCTGTCTCCCCGCTCCCATCTTTCATCTTGTGTGTCGGTCTCCCTACCCTTTCCGTCCCTTTTTTACGGGTGTCGGCATATGAATTCTCTTTCTGAAAAGGAGATCAGTTCACTTTGTGGTCAAAAGGGTATTTTCTGCTTTATTAGCTACATCCAGGAGCTTAAAGCATAAGGTCTTGTAGGGGACACAGTCAGCGCAGCCTTACCCACAGTCTGTTTTCATCTAGCTAACAGGTTCCTTAGAGAACCCACATATACACTGGGAGTGGTTACAACAACAGCAACAGAAAGGACCAATGTAGGACTGTGAGGCAAACACTCTTTTCATGATAGTGTTATGTCATCTTGTTAGCCATGCCAGGTACAGTGTTCCTCCTCAGTGTTTCTGCTATGCCGTGCTACAGTACAGCGGGCCACTCCTAGTCCTAGTGAGACTCGGTAATGAGGTAGCCAATGGACATGCAATCTAGGACAAAAAGATCTTAAATGACAGGAACCAGTCGCGGCTGTGCAACGTACTTGGATGATTTTAGAATTGTGCATTATTCATCTAACCATGCCAGACCAATCAATGAGTGAGGCACAGCCAATGAAGGCATGGAGTCTGTGTGCTCATTGGTTCTGGACCAGAGTCCCACCCTTTTGCATAACATATGCCTAAGCCCAGCATTAGGCATTCTGCTATGGTGGAGCTCTACCAAGTTCCTGAAGAGGACAGGGAAAGAGCATTTGAGGATGATGAAAGCTGTCACAATACTAGCGGCTTATACTATTCCCCGACCTTAAAAAATGCACATGAAGCACACATGGCCTGAATGACTAGGGTGCTGGGAGGACATGTACACCACATCCATTTGTAGGAGCAGGAAGATGCCGTGGTGGTCTGGATACTCTATAGTAGAAGTGACAACATTGCCAGCTCTTAGCAGCAGTATGCTAACCATCCATTTCGGTTTAGTCAGCAATTAAATAGCAGCTGCTTCATGTGCTCTACATTGGTTTAGCTGTATGTAATTAGCAGGGCATTTTATGCTCTGTTCTGTATGCACATAGCTTTTGTCATCTACGAAGTCCCAGAAGATGACTTGCTGGGGCTCGTTAACTGTCGCCTGTGTCTATGTCATGGTCAGATATTGATCCTCTGAAGCCATCACAGGCTTTTTCGACTCTTAAGATGAAGAACAACAAAGTACCTGTCAAAAAGGTGCACTGGGCACATTATAGCATATAGAAGCTTTACTTCCCAGGCTGCGTTCCACATAACTAGCCCCCTGTATGGAAGCATAAAAATAGCCTTCCTTCCTTCCATTTTAGGAGTAAGATGGCATCATTAATTGATTTAGGAGCGTGATAAAGAGACTGAGAGAGAATGAGCTGCTGGTAAGAGACATTTGTTTTGAATAAGCGCTGCTTGGCTAGCTGTGCAAACAAGCATGCAGGCTGTGGCCAGGTGGAGGGGAAAGCTCTTATCCGTCTTCATCGCTATATCAAGGTCATGGATGGCTAGCTGGGCTAATCTCCTTCTCCTCCTATCTCTTATGGGAGGAGAAGGCTGGCAGGCTTGCCAAGCATTAAGCCTTCTCCAGCCAAAGACAAGAAAAAGAAATATGACGTCTGTGCCTCTGCAAATACTTGGAAATATGAGAAATGAATCTCAGTTTAAAAATACCCGGAATAGCATCCTGAAGGACTTCTGTATAGGAGATGTTTTAGTAAGGAGATAATTATCAAATAAGTGGAACAAATGTATGTTCCTGTCCCTATTCTTCGACACACATTTAGTTCTTAGCTTCTGCCTTGGTAAAAAACAAGAAAAGAAAAATACCCATGGAAACAAACCATTCTAGAAACATGCCTGGTTCATTATCTGTAGTATTGTTAGCTGTGTAACACTCTGTGGCGTGTGTGTACTTCCTAGATCCAAAACATAGAGGTGAGCACTGAATAATCAGGGACTAGTGTTGACAGATCACTTGGGGCAAAGTCTCTGAAGTAGCTGAAAGGAAGTGGACTCCTCCTTTCCTTCACATAGATTCACCCTGCACAGAGTTTTATCCCCATTGTTCATTAGACTTCTAAAGGAATAATTAACAAGGCTTTAAAACGCCGCTTTTATGGATCACCTGCTGTCCCCCAATATCATTTTTGTGATTGCGCAGCAGAAAACACTGAGCAACATTGATGCCCACGTCTGGCACCAGAAAGCCTTACAGGATCAGTAACTCTCCAATTAAAGTGATATCTCTCAGTCGGCTGGCACCGGGGAGCTGAACACAGATCTCACCACAGGACAGATCCATTTACCAATGGCTCAGTCCTTTATAATAAGACCCATCATGGCAAGATAAAGATAAACAGTCTTATTTCAGAAATGTAATATAGACACGTCAAATGTTTGACAAAAGCTTCTCTTGGAAGTGGAACCCTGGTGGAAAATAGTGGGCATTAATGAGCCCAGGAGTTTTTCTCATTGACTCCCTTCACAGCAGGGTCAAACTCCTGGTCGTCTTCATGATTCTAGCGCCGGGAGGACCGTCTCCCCTCTGCTCAACTCCCAGTGCCGCCAAGACACCTCCTCCGAATGCACAAATATATTTGTCATGTCTGGGGCCGTGGAAGCACGGGTAAATATTATCATCCAACGAGCAAACAAACAGTCTTGTGTGAGGCAGATAAAGGGGAGGCGTGTGGCGAGGTTAATGGGAGAGCGCTATTAGCATTGTCACTCAGCGTGCCAGGTCTGACAGTGGAGCTGAGTCTGAGGCCCTCTCCATCTACCGTCCACCTGCTTATCACCCAGATAAATTAACTCGGGCAGGAGAGGCAGGTGGGGGGTGGGGGGGATGGGACAGATCCACACCTATCAGAAGACAGGAGCGCTTGGTGTAGATCATCGCTCTGTTGACTCGAGTTAATAGCATGGGGGCCACAGCACAGCTCCTGACAAGCCTGTCAGATTTCGGGGGGGCCAGGAGATTGACGGGTGGGGGGGGTTAGCAGAGCAAATGCTTGATAATTACACACAACCTCATGTTTGTCAAAGGTGAGGATGACCCGCGGACCCCTGGGCCTGCCACAGCACCCCTGTCTGTGTCCTCCTCACCGGGCCAGGGGTGACACATCACAGCACTGTCCAGGGGGCCACTCAGCAGAGCTGGAGCCACATTCATAATTAACCACCCAGGTGGATGGAGAGAGAAAGAGAAATCTGTTTTGCCATGTGGTCTTTCCCGGAAAGCTCACATGGAGCTGTTGTGGTTGATCAGCGGGGTTCAGAGAGGATGTCAATCAGAGAACAGCCCTGTGGTAGTGTACTGGCATCTGGGTCTCGAAACATTGACTTCACTATCAACAATGCAATTACCGTGGTGTAACAGGTGTATTTGGCATCTGAATAGGGGCAGAAACTTCATGTATACCTGCTCACCTGATATTGTTTGACAATGTCAATCGTTAATTTACACATAGCACAGCCAAGTTGCCATATGCTAACATTGTATTGCACCGTGTCACAAAAGTGGGATGGATTGTGTGGCTGACAGGCTATACATGGCTTGCTTGTTGCTCGATCCATGCTGCTGTCCTGGGCATGCACTTCCATGCAGGAGGGACAGGGCGTGTTGCTTGCCGGCACACAGTGCTCATGGGTGGAACAAGCAGGATCAGGCGCGTAGCTAAAATGGATCGGTAATTGAATTCCGGAGATCCTGACGTACAGTACACCGGACCAAGAGACAAGAGAAAGCTTTTTTGCCAGATGAGGGGGCTGGGGGAGGTGAGTGTTTCACCACGTCTCCTGCCCCTCCCCTCCCTGTTAGTGCCACTCAGCAGAGCTGGAGCCATTGCTGTGTTAACAGTTTCTGTCCTCACGGGAGAGGAGAGCCCTAACTGTCGCCCTCTCCCAGTTGGCTGAGCCCTGTGAAACCACTCTGCTGTCTCTTTCATATTAGTGGTGAGAGCACACAGCTTCCACGAGACATGCTCCACTGTACTGTACTGTACTGTACAGAACATCTTGTTAGGCTAAGCTAACAAGTGTTTTTTTGTAAAATACTCCTATGTAACACTAATTATAAGCCCTGAACAAGTTAATTTTCAGTCTCAAGTTTGGAAGGCCGACAAGTTTGCAGAGTTGCAAAAAGATTGACTTTTGTCCAGTAGGAACTGTAAAGTTACAAGCTATATTGTTGTTTGTATGAGTGAAGCAGACGCCACCAGACAGAAAGCGAGGCCATCACAGAGAGACAGACAGAGGAAACCATTGGACATGCTGTTGGACAGATTGCCAACCCCAGGGAGCTGCCCTTCTCAGCCTGTAACATGCTTGGTGGTGCTATGCTTTGGCCATCAAATGGAAGGCATAGACTCTAATTTTCCATTCTGTATTTCAATGAATTGTTCTCCTCCGTGCTCAAACTTTACTCCAACAGCAGCCTCCTTTTGACTTGTTTGAACAGTTGAAACAATGAAATAGCAGTTCAGCTAAAGGTCCTGATGGAGTAAAGAAACACAGAAATAGAAAGGCAATGGTGAGTCTTTTTCATATCTAAACCATCATGATTTGAGAGAGAGTTTAGAAAATATCTACACAACCAAACAATGGTCTACATTTCCACTGCTGGTAGGTAAGGAATGTCAGTTTTTCTGCATCATACATTCACATTTGTATGCACTACCTATATATTAAATGAAACAGATCAACAAAACAGGAGCTAAACATCCGTCTGACAATTGCAATAATTCTATTTTGTAATATGTCATAATGCCATACTGTACTACAGTCTGAATCTAAATGTCTTAATGATACATTAAGGAAAAACAAAAGATGTTTTCCGGAAGATGCATTGCAAAAACAGTTGAGTTATGTTTTAGTGTGTGAAGACAGGCCAGTTCGCACTACCAAGGTCTTGTGTAATAAGTGGAGCTCAGTAAAAAAATGAAGATTGACGATGTATCAAAGAAGGGATACCCTGAGTGAACGGTATCCCTGGAACTCATTGATAGCTACAGTATGGGCCCGCTAATTGTACAAGGTTCAAAATCTCTCTGAAAGAGGAAGTGAAGAGTATAACACTATGGCCCAGCAGTGGGGGTTGCAGGGAGCAGGTATGGATCAATACTGAGGAACAGACAGATAAACAAGCAGCAGGGAGACTGGTCAGCTGATCAGTAAATGATGCAACCCAGATGTACCGACCTACGACTGTACCGAGCCAAAGCAGTACACGGCTGTTCACCTAGGCAGACAAGCTAGGGAGCTGGAGATATGACTATCTGCTGCTTGGGAAAAAGTTTCTCTTTGCTCTTTTCAAAGTTTGCTGAGAGAGTGAGGGAGAGCGAGTGTGAGGGAGATAGTGTGGATATGGAGGTTGGGGGTGGTGGTGGGGGGCAGGGTGGGGCGGGAGGGGGGGGCCAGGGAGGGAGGGAGGGCGGGGTGCTTGAACTCTCTGTGGTGCAGACGGTAACTGTCTTTACATTCGAGAGGGAAAAGATCAAAGAGGCAAAGTTTAAAGAAAGGAGGGGCGGTTCTCTCTGCTGTTTGGGAGCCATCCAGGTACCTGCGGTGTGTATTGATGTGCTGCACCGTCGTGAGACACTCTCTCCCATTCTTATTTCCTCTTGTCCTGTTGAAGCTAAACGGGCCATGCTTCAAAAACAGTGGTTTATCAAAGACACTGCTTAAATTGTCTCCCTTTTTTCCCGCTCGCCTCTTCTGTTCTCCTGATAAATATGATGTGTCTCTCTCGGCTGGCGCAGTAGAAAAGCTTTCTGAAAGAGACTGGTTTAGAAGTCATCCCAGAGAGAGGTCTAAAGAAAGATGCTGGTTAGCATTTCTTTTAGAGAGTTTGAACCGGATGCCTCCTAGCCTTCACTGTGTGCCTATCTCACCAAGTCTCCCCGTGCGACCGTACGATAATAAAACACAGAGGAGCCTCTCTTGCAAGGCTCTACAAATGACTTTGCTTCTGAGTTGTGCTTGTGTCCTCCTATTACCCACCAGATAATAGAATCAATGAAAGCCTTGTCACTCAGAACAACTGGCTGTGAGGAGGGGAGCCTGGGTCTACGGTCAGAGGTGACCAGCACCCTCCAGTGTGTAACAAACAGCCAGTGATGACTCACAGACCTTCTGCGGTGATTGAAGAAAACTTGTAGCTTTAACTCTTGGAAACTAAGTCAAGTCCTTCGATCCTCTGTATCCAAGTGCTTGGTGGAAGTAGTCTCCTGTGTGTTTTCCTCTGCTACAAACCCAGTAAAACGTCCGTGTCCTTCCACTCTGTCAGGGATGGCTTCATGTCTTTGCTGTGTCAGTGGCTAGCTATTAGCAAGGTCTCATTAGGGGCATCTTTCGCTGGGTTTCCACCAGCTGCAGATTGATTCAGGGATTATATACAGATTGGCATCATTTCAAAAGAAAGTGTAAAATACAGAATGGGGGTAAGTAGGGTCTGACAGAGATTATAACTGAGGATATAATAAGGCCGGTTTCCACTCTAATTGCGACACAGAGCAACAGCTTTGCAATTACAGAGCACAGCCAGGCGCCTAGGGAGCAGCACAACAGGGGGATCACACATCCTCAGCAACTTGAAGCTGCACTATCAGATTATGTCACTATTAATTAGACACTCAGTAACACTGGCCAAAACTCTTAGGCATACAACACTGTATATGTATCTTCCCACATGTGGATAAGAGTGTAAGTGAGCTCAGATCAATAATTACAGAGCTAGCTGAGCTCTTCCCCTGTTCTGTCACCAAATTTCTCTCTAATTGGGCACTTGGAATTGAAAACACTGAAACATACTCTTATTGAGTTTGGCTATGTATTTCTGCAACGGTCTGGAAGGATCCTCACCTACTGCAGATACAGGCTTTTACAAGCATTTATTGTATTGATGGGATAGCATGTGCCCTGTACATAACGTAAGTACACAAGTACACACACACACCATAATACCTACATGAATGACACAGAATCACACAGGGCACAATTGATTTACACACACATCCTTGCATGCACTATAGCTGAATAAATATGAAAACCAAACGTCCCTTGTGTGTATGTATGTATGCATGTGTGTGTGTGTGTGTCTGCTAGCCAATGGATGTCTCTGTTTATTTGTATGCTTGTGACCTGGGTCTCATTTGCCTCTTGATGCTGGCTGGTATTACCCAGGCTATTGATTGAGGAGAGGGGAAGGCCCAGGAGTCCTCTGGTTTGATCTGTTACATCCTTTCAATAATTCTCCTCTGTGAGTTCTACAGTAATACTTTTCTCAGAATAATTTGTTTCCAGCTAAAGGCTAGAGGAGTACACTTCACAGCCCTTGGCTCATAGGTCTCCCCAAACACAGACAGCAGAGAGGAGAGCAGGAATACAAGCTCAGTAAACAAAGGAATGGCAAATGAATGTCATTTTCATCTCTTTCAACTGCCAACTGTTGACCAGTGAGGACCCTCTTAGCCTTGGTACAGGCCCTCCACTCACATGGTGTGTGTGTGTGTGTGTTGTGTTGTCTGTATGTCTATCTCTACACTTACTTACACTCACTTACAAATGAACCTGATTCTGATGAATGTGTGTGCGTGTGTGTGGGGGTGGGTGTGTTGATATTTTGTGGTTGGACACAGGAGTATGTATAGGAGGTCACAGTGTCCCATAGCGGCATGCGTGGTGCCCTGGATGTGAGGTGGGAGGAGGTGGAGAAGAAGGGCTGGGTGGAGACAGACAGGACTAGAGCCACCGTCAGATGAAAGCTGGCTGGGCATTGCTGACAGGTCCATTTCAGGTGTGTTTTCAGGCAGCCGTAGCCCAGGTAAATGAAGAGATCAAAAGCAGGGATTGTAGCTGGTGCTGCTGGTGCTGCTGGTGCTGCTGGCCCTACGATGTGACGGCTCGTCTACTCTGCCTCCCTCCCAGTACCCGAGCTGGGATGGAATTTTAATGATAAAGCTCACTAAGGCTCGGATTGTGCACATCTACAGTAGCATACGCTCGCTACTACACCACAAGCATATCAAACCCACATCACATTCTCACTCACACAGTCCAGGGAGTTACTAGACTGCATTCCTTCAAAAGTTTCCTTTTGGTCAGTTATTTCTCCTGACAGATTCCCACTCCCCAAACTTTGTACGTTTCCGTTCACAGGCCATATTGTGAGTAACGGCAATGGCGAAGCAGCAGCAAAATCAGTGGTGGATCTGGTGCTAAGTGTTTTTTAAGGTTGGAGGCGTGAAGTAGTGTAAAAGCCTCCTCTCCTCAGACACAGGCCTCCAGCCTCACACATCCTCTCAGCAGAACGCAGTGGGAGCGCTGAGGCGCTTGGGCTACCGCACCGATCTGCTGTTGAAATTGAATCCGGTCCCAAGTTTGTAGTGGAAAAGCCAAAGTGACAGAATAGCAGATAATAGGTTTGCTGTAGCGTCACGCCTGAGTGTGTGTCCACACTTGGGCATTTGTGAAACAGTCCACTTTCTGACGTCCTTATGACAGCGCTTTTCCCTTTTCCCATTCCGCCCGTGTGCAGCCAGAACACATTCCTCTCCTTCACTCTCTCTCATGCTTCATGGATCAGTCTCCCGTTACTTCATGAGTGCTCGGCTATCAAAAATGTCTGAATTGTTATTGATAAAGTAATGTTAAAATGCCCGTAAAATTGAAATGTGGTATACATGGTTTGAAAGGGTGTGTTTGTTTTATCTCTATTGGCCTGCCTTTCATATTTCAGTGTGAATTGTTTTATTCTTTGAACGGTTCATTAAAACAACTTCACAAATTACCTTGCAGATACGAAATAGCGTTGGGTCGGTCCAACTTTTTGACTTACATAAGCAGAGTGAAGTGAACGTCAGCTGTATACCAAACATGACTTTTACCTTGCTGCTCTGACCCACAACAAACAGATAAGAGTGTATTAGAAAGTTTCCTGGATCCTTCTCTCTCTGAGCTCAGACCCACTGATCTCGTTGTCTCACAGCCCATCTCCTGAGCCTCTCCCTCTCAGTCTCTCAATCACTTCCTCAATCTCCCTTGTGCTCACTCCCTCTTTCTCTCTGACGGTGACCTTGAATGTTTCTCTCCTCTGTTTGCTCAAACACATAGCACTCCCTCTCTATTCTCCCTCCCTCCTTCCCTCCCTCCCTCCCACCTTCCTTCCTTCCCTCCCTCCCTCCCTCCCTCCCTCCCTCCCTCCCTCCCTCCCTCCCTCCCTCCCTCCCTCCCTCCCTCCCTCACTCCCTCCCTCCCTCACTCCCTCACTCACTCACTCACTCACTCACTCACTCACTCTCTGCCCTCTCTCCTTCTCTCTCTGTCTGTCTTTCTATCCTCTCTCTCTCTTTCTCTCTTCCTCTGTTTTCATTAGCAGGCTCAGTCTGCCTGCCTAGGGACAGCCAGTGCTGTGCACACGTTACAGGCCTATTGACTTCTGAAGGGAGAGAAAACACTGTGGACATGATTCACCAGGCATTAACCTCCCCACTGCAGCTTTATCTGCACCTTCTCTTTGAAAGGAGGAAACTGATAATCCACCCACCATTTTATCAACTTCGGCTCAGGCATGTCAATAATCAGATATTCAGACAAAGCTAATTAATATTTGGAGATACCAGAAAACAGTCACACAGTGGTGTCTCCATGAGGTGATATGATCAAAACAACATGACAAGCACTGTCTGTGGGTTTGCTTAAGACATTAATTACTCTTGTTTTATGTCTAGTGTGATAGCAGCTATCTACAAAATAAAAACAAATTGGATGTGTCACTGAAACATGGGGGAAATGAAGTTGGTGATACGTGTATTGGGCTGTCATAGGATATGTATACTTTAAAGGTATTTTAAAGATTTGGAAATCACATTTTTTACAATATGGATTTCATATCTTTTTACAGTCACACAATGAGTGATAAAGGTGGTTTTTGGGTAGTTGCCCTTCAACAACCTTTACAGATGGATTTGTTCCTATATGAGGGCTTTAACCTTCAATAACCTTTGTATGTAAACCTGTTAAGCTTGGTATCAGATGGCTGCACCCAGGAGTCATGCGTTTGCATATTCTAATGAACTCTGAAAACAAAGGAAGGTATTGGCAAGAAGCAATGCCCCTTGGAGGTAGTTGAGTCCTTTATCATGTATGTATCCCAGTAATTAGCCAGGACTGCCCTGGAAATCACTGTCTTTCCTGCCCTCCCCCTCTGCATCCTTTTCTCTCTGCTAATAAGCAAAGTCAAAGGTACAGTGTGGGTTGGGGGTGGCCTCCTTCCATCTCTGCAGCTGGATCAACCCTGGCATTGAACTGGGCCTCTCTGACATCCACTGTGGCATTCACGGATGAATGCATTTATGAAATCCTGATTAATGCCCAGTTCTTTGGCACATTATTTCCCGTAGATAACTTTGCCCGCACCCTGTATTATGTGTATGATTGTATTATGTCTGATTGTGTTATGGTTATGGGAGTAGGCGGAGCTGGAGCGCTGACGTTGCCGAACAGCCGGTCTCAGTGATGATGCACCTGATAGGCTGGCACACATGCAGCAATCAGCTAAATGACAGACAGGCAGGCTCAGAGCACAGCTGCACAGTGCAGCCTAAGCCAATTGTGTGACAATCAGAGGCTGCTATTTTAGGTCTCCCCCCTACACCCCAAACCTCCCCCCCTTCAGAGCACACATTTCAGATGAATCATTTGGCCCTCAGGCATTGTAATTATGCAAACGGCTCAACAGAGAAAAGTTGTTTGTTCTTTCATTTTCCGGACTTTCTTTCTTGTCTTCTAATCTTCTGAGTGGGCTGTTGTTGTTTGTGGCACTGGGGGGGGGGACGTGGACAGTTTTTGTTTATTTATATTAGAAGGGGTTTGATTTGAATTCTATATTCAGTCTGTGATTTAGGAAACTTACTGAAACATTTTCAGACTACAAACTATTTGAACAGAATAAGAGCCCATTCTCAAGATGGAACGACAGCTGGAAGAACCACTGTCAAACCACCTGTAGAGACTATGAAGCCCTGTACAGCACTGTATAGTCATTTATTCAGCAGCAGGGGTGTGTGTGAGAGAGAACAGCAGAGAGCTGTTGAAGTGAGAAAAGTGCTGAGGCTGGAAAGTGCCGGATGTTTCATAAACAGGGTTAACACACAGCCCAGAGCTGTGTCGGTCACCTGTGCCCAGTGGTGGGTTTGAGGGGCGGCTGTGCTCGAGGTGTGCCCAGGTGAAAGGCACCTCTGACAGAGAAGGGCACCTGCTGTCACTCCTCTTTGACCCCTCTGCCCCACGGACTCCAACCAAGCGGGTGCAATTACAGGGCACTAAGCCTTTTCATGTAGCACTGCCTGCAAATGGAATACACACACACACAGGCAGACACATTCAAAGTTATTAAAGCTAATTAACTTGAATTAACATTTGAAAAACTTCCCGTGCCCTTTCTAGAGATTTAGGTTGACTGCTGTAAGTAACACAAATCCTTCCAGACCTCCAGGACGTGTAAGTTAAGCCTCTGGCCAGTCTATCAATGCAAAGTGAGGAGAGCTGCTTCCCTCCAGCGGGCCACTCTCCCGCCCCTAGCTGCAGCCAGACAGACAGACAGACAGCTTTGCCAGGCCCCTCCACAAGCATGCAGGTGGAAGACTTATGTGCTAATCCTGAAGCCCCCATCTAAGCCCCTGTAATAAAGCACACTCTCAATCAGGACCCGACCCCTCCCTCTAGGCAGCGCCACGCAGGCCTCTGCAATCACACGCTGGCAAGCTGCTGGAAAGCTAATGAGCCTCCGGTCTAGACTCCCAACACCTGCATGCATAGCTGGGCAGGGCAAGGCTGGAGGAAGGAAGGCAGGCAGGCAGGCAGGCAGGCGACACATTAAAAGCGGATGAGCAGGGGCAGCTCTCTGGGTTGCAGACAGCCAGCATGCTACAGCTAACTGCATGTGGGAATGGCCGAGGCTATGGTTGGTCAGCACCAGCAGTGGCCAGACAGGACATGGTCTGGAGGCCAGTGCGCTGTTGGATCACATCTATGCTGGTGCTACAGACATGACCAGATTATCAATACAAGTAGCAGGCCAGTATATGACATGGACTGCTTTGGACCAGTTTCAGCCAAGTCATGCAGGGAACTATGGTGGGTCTTTGCTGCCTGACATATTTTCCAACAAACAACACCTAAACATCCCTGAAACCCATAGAGATAAGTATGCCTACCAAGAACCTCCAATGACAGCAATGCCCTAATGGCATTTTCCGACATCGTTGGTCTTAATTGTTCAGGGTCCAATTATATTCGCTGCACAGAAAACAATCATATTTGACTGAGGAACCGACTTAAAGGCCGTGGACTGGTGTCCTGAAAGTTCTTAACGCCCTGTTGAGGAGACTGGGGCACTTGCATAAGTGTTTGTTATTCAGGTTTAATTATGTCCACGGGGCCTGGGAGTGTCGGCCAATCTACACCGTACCTCTTTAGCCCAACCCACAGTGGACTGGCTTGATGTCTTTCTCTGCCTTGCCTTTGCTCTGACTGAGCAATTAAAGGTCATATCAATTAGAGCATGTTGTGGTCTCCAGACACATTTTAAAACAGCTTGCTCTTGTATCATTGAGGCAGTGAAATAACTCAGGAAATGTAAAGGTTGGGTTTTTTCTCAACCTCTCCTCTGCTGTGTCCAGGTTTTGTCAAATGTTATTGCATATTTAGTTACAGCAGAATATGTTTGTACTTCACGTAAATTAACTCAGGCGATTATGGGGACATATTGTTAAAAAGTGGGACATTTTATAAGAAGTGTTCATCAAGTTAATGTAACTAATGTTGCTTACTGGAACTCAAGGGAGACCAGTGTCTAGTGAAGCAACATCTACATGTTCAAAGTGTGGAGACAACCATAATGTGCCCAATAGACATTTTGAAGAATGGAATCTCATTTCATCTTGAGAATTCATTTTCCTCTCCATCACGTACTCACACAAACAACCATTCTCCCAACAGCCAATGAAAAAGAATTGTTTTCATTGATGATCCGCGAAGCCTAATGAAGAAGCATGCACGGAGACATATTGCAAAAGGTGATACGTGCCGTTGCCATAGTGAGCATCCTCTATGTGTACTTTGAGATTATATGTTTGTTTGCAAATGGCACCGTTGACAGAGACTCCTTGGCAGGCTACAGAGGAGAGAAGGGATCCTGAAGTATGATTAGATAGAATTTTAATTCATTCATTTATTCATGAAATTCTATGGGTCTCCTGTCTTCTAAGATCCAGCAGACCAAACGCCCTTGCTCGTTTCATCATGACTGTTTGTGTTACTTGTAAAGAAGCAATAAATTGCCTCCATCTTTCACAAAAGAAAAGAGACAAACCAAAGAAAGCAATATTATAGAAATACAAACATCATCAGAGGGAAAAAAGGGTTTTGCATAAATTCAGTAAACGTTTAGAGGCAGGTGCTAGTGCCTGTGGTGGTGCTGAGGACCTGTTCTGGAGCCTATAGGATGGGGGTTCTGGAGCCCACAGGATGGGGGTTCTGGAGCCCACAGTATGGGGGTTCTGGAGCCCACAGTATGGGGGTTCTGGAGCCCACAAGATGGGGGTTCTGGAGCCCACAGGATGGGGGTTCTGGAGCCCACAGGATGGGTGTTTCCAGGTGACATTTCCGAGGGGCAGGCCTATGGTGCAGTCTCAGGTCTGTGCAGAGTGTGCAGGGTCTGCTGTGGGGAGTGGGTGGAATAGGAATACATCAGACAGCCGTTGTGAACAAGGCAACAGCCCATTGGGCTTTTCTGCATGGCCATGCGGATAAAATGACATTGGGGACTTTGGAGACATGGTGGCTATTCAGCAAAGTGAGGATTATCATTACAGTGGTCCTGGGTGACTTTAGGCTGAGGCCCTCAGCACCCCTGGCACCCCCGTATGGAGGGAGGGTCATTATAGGGGGCCATGTCCCTCCCCTCATTTCCTGCGTCCTACGGGGAGCAGGGGTGGAGGAGGAAGTGACACTGTTCCAGGACACCTATGAAATATGCATGTGTGTGTGTGTGCGTGTGTGTGCATGCAATGGATATGGATTCTACAATTCCATCCTTTTTGCCAGTATACAGTACCAAAACAGGGGACAAGTCATGTTATTCTTCAAAGTGCTGGTTTGCCTTTGTGATTTATGGTCCTGTACAGTAGATGACTAAGAGTGTGTGAATGGCCGTGTGGGAAGTGAATGCATATATCAGAACATGTAAGTGGTGCGGTCTGGAAAGACCCATGTTATGGCAGACACTGTTTTGTCCTTGAGCTGGGAGAACCAAGGTCAACGATCTGACAAAACACACTCCACTAAAATGCACTCTTCTGTACACATTAATAAATCTGCGCAAAGCAGAACATCTAGATGAGCTACAGTATCCTTCAAGAAGCCATCCCCCTTTTACACTCAGACCAGTTTGTACCACGGCAGACAATCATTAGTTTTGTTAGGAGAATCCAGACATGTTCTGCCAACAGCCTCCTATCCTGTTCACAGCTCCTGGCAGTGGGAGTGCTCACTCTCACCCATGTCCACGTCCTAAACCCACAGACACTGCTGGAGCCCATACAACAAGCTCTGATGGATACTCTGCTTCCTTCTACTGTAGAACACAGCCAAATTGGTCTCGCACAGCCTCTCTCTACAGTACATAGCTGTGCCTTTAACCAAACAGGATGTTTTCAGATGTTCATGATTTGGAGCCAGAGAAGGAAAGTTGACTCTTGTCAACTATGTCCATGTTAGGCAGACATATTAACTAGCTGCTGCTCATGAACGTCCGTCTGTGAACATGTGACTAACCGTCCTCTCTCCCGCTCCTCTCTTCCATGTCTCTGGTTCCTGCTGCTGCGGAACTTTCACCAACAGGTAAGAACACCCCCTTGATATCATGTGTGTTATTATGTGTGTGTGTGTCCGTCCCCCCCCATCCCCCGCGTCCCCCCATTATGGCCAGGGGCTATGGCAGCAGTGAGGTCAGGTCTGCCCAGGCGTGCAGTTGTTTCCTGAGCGCTGGGGTGGAGAGGGGAGGGTTCGGGAGCGGCGCCCAGGGAGGAAGACAGTCAGGAGGAGTCAGGCCCAAGGAGCTGGATGATTACATGAGCCTATTGGGACTTTTGTTTCTCACTCAGCTGAATGCTAACCCACAGCCCCCCTGTGGCACGGAGCGGTGTTTTGGGCTGGCGGGAGGGGGGTGAGGGGGCGGGGCGAATGGAGGAGGGGGGTGGGGTGGGGGTGGGCCACTCAGCTCTGATCTGCAAGGATGTTTGTGTGTATTTGAGCATGTGTGTGCTAGCATGGCAGGGGGGGGGGACAGAAAGGCCCCCTCTGTGTTCTCCGCTGGTGTGCATCGACAGCCGGCTGGAGCCAGACTCCAGCAGCACCACCCCTACTGTGGCTACAGCTGGCTACCGTGGACAGGCTCGGCTCCTGGCCCCTTGGAGCTCTGGCTTGATCTGGCTCCCACTGTCTACCAGATACATAGGGCGCAGAAAATGTCACCTCACTAAACAGCATTACTAATGGGGGAACCCCAGCGGCAGCAGCAGGCACCACTGTCGCTGTTCCACCACTCCAGCGTTCTGTAGGCACTCATCAGAAATAATTGACAGAAAAGTGTAATGTTTATTGGTGACCTGTGAGATGTGAACCTCCAGAAAAACAACTATTGCATACAATGTCATTGTTAACAAAATAGGCCGTGTTTGTCTTCCTGTCGGTTTCACATTGCATTATGGGAGAAGGGTTATAAATGAGGTTCCTGGTAATCCTCCTTCAAAGCCTGTCTGGGAGATGTACGGCAGCGTAGCAGCAGTAGCGCCATTTAGAGACAGGTCTTCCAGCTCCAGCCTGGCCTCCTCGACTAGGGCCAACACTCTCTACCATATTCTTTTTTTCTCCGTTTCTTTTCTTTTTTAAGTGAGCAGAGGCCTGGAGGACAGGCTGTTGGCAGGCAGGGATGCAGAGAGCCTTTCTCCAGCAGTACATGAGTGAAAGAGACAGATGGAGCATGCCAGACAGTGGTTTGTGGATTTATCCAGATTTATGATGGGAGGAAGTAGGGCTGGATATGAACATAGACAGAAAGAGAGCGAGGGAGTGCCTGCAACAGAGAGAGAGAGAGAGAGAGAGAGAGAGAGAGAGAGAGAGAGAGAGAGAGAGAGAGGAGAGAGAGAGACGGGAGGGGGGCTGGCTACTGTGTTGAATCCTAAAAGACAGGAAGCCTCTAGATGGGGTCCCAGCACAGTTGCGTTGTTGTCTGAATTGATTGTGTTTTATTTTAGCATGCTGCTCTGTGTGTTTGGCTGTTTTGTCGTCTACTGAGAGGAGCGTCCTTGCCTTCACATTGAACTCCAATTCATCCCTCCGGAGGACCGAGAGCTGTCTCTCATATTGCCTGATTGGCATCTACTGAGCTTTTTTCACCGTGGCATTCTCTCTTTCTCTCCAGCTTGCTCGTTTGGCTTCTCTGGTGTGCTGCTACAGAGAACACACAGCACCCTCCCTCTCTCAGACTCATGAAACAGTGTCTTGTTTTCACCTCTAACACAACAGTATGTCGATGAACCGGACATGGGCAGTTATATATCAGTTCTAGGTACATTATTGTCAGAAAGAGGCATTGCTTGTAGCTGCTCCTCTTAGACAGCTATGAATTGATGATGACTTGAAGGATAATGATAACCAATAAGAACAGATGTTCTCTCTCCGAACAAATCCCTTTGTTAATCTGCTTTTGACTCTGCCTGGATGTTTTTATGGAGCCTCAAGGTTGCCCATGCCTCTGGGAGCAGAGAGAGAGAACATTACTGGTCTTCGGGGAAGGTGAAGGTAACAACATAGAAAGCTGCTTGTTTTACAGTGTTAAAATATTGAGGCTGCTCCTGGATTCCACTGTACAATCCAGCACTAAAACAACACTACAGAGGATGACAATGAAGGCTATATGGAACAATATCAGTAAATCCCAATGTGTTTTTTTTGGTTTACATTATACCGTTTCATATACCCTTAGGGTGAAAATACAGGCGGTTTATGGAACTGATAGGAAGAGATCGAATATCAAAGCCGAAAAACATTGAACGAGATCATCTCTGCCTCCCTCTCATCAAACGCTGTATATCTGCTACTCTGTCCATCTCATTGACTTCTCCCTGCCTGTTGTCTGACTCGCCTGTGGAGTGAGTGCAGGAGTCCTCTCCTTCAGGTATGAACAAAAGAACCAACAGGCCCACCCATCGTTTTCCATCCACTGGAGAACCTTACCTGTGGCGTCCAGTTCTATCTGTGTGTAGGTAGGGGACTGGCCCTGGGCCCCAGGGGCCTCTCCAGAGGAGACAAGTATCCTACCACAACAAAAGACCCAGCAAGGTGAAAGGGAGGGCTCACAGAGGGAGGGTAGGCCCTGTGTAGAAGAATGAGTGGCTGGGGACAGAGGCAGAGAGAGAAGGAGAGGGGGATGCCATAGTGGGAAGAGAGAAAACGTTCCCAGTTAAAGAAGAAACAACGGAACAAGGCTATAAAGGAGTGTTGGGATCCAATGAAAGAGAAGGACACAGAGAGATAGACAGACTGAGAATGAAAGAGATACAGATATTGAAAGAAGAGACAGACAGACAGACAGACAGACAGGCAGACAGGCAGACAGACAGGTAGGCAGACAGGCAGGCAGGCAGGCAGGCAGGCAGGCAGGCAGGCAGGCAGGCAGGCAGGCAGGCAGGCAGGCAGGCAGGCAGGCAGGCAGGCAGACAGCTAGAGAAAGAGATTGAGAGACGGACAGACAGTGGGGAGATTCAGAGAGACACGGATAGTGTGATTCCCACGTGGTGGTTTGGGAAACAGAGCCTTTTATCACTTAGTAAGGGTCTGAAAAGCTCTGAGTCTCCGTTTCTTCTCCAGGGAACCAGACTCACATGCCTTTTAGGTCCTAACCGGACCTGCAGGGCCAGGCCAACCCACTGGCTCCACTGGGACCTTATCTCCAGCAACTCATCTGGCAGCCCTTGCACTCCACCTCCACTTCTGCCAGACTTAGCCTGGGAAGGTCAAGGTCAAAGCCAAGGGCATGATTAGGGAATTGTGTCTCGTGACTGACCTTTAGAAGCTGAGCTAGCTGCCTTCATCTTGATGGGTCCAGGGACTCTCCCTGCACTCCCCTCGCGGTGGTGATGGGAGGGTGGGAGCGGGGGGGGGGGGGGTCCCTTAGAGCAGGGAGGATGCTGGGATAGGTCGAGATGCAGAGCGGAGGGACCCTGCAGTATGGCACCGGACTACTCCTTTGTCAACAACTTGATTAGTAACAGGCCTTCCATCCGACAGTGCTGTATAGCCAAACCATCAGGGAGCGGGCGAGGATGAGGAAAGAGAGAAAGAAAACAAATCACCTCATCTCCTATTATAGCATGTGGATGCCCCAGAGCATAGCTGCTAAATAAATTAACCAGCAAACAAATAAATGACACAGTCATCAGAGGCAGAGGAGGGAGAGAGAGAGGGGTACAAGTAAAGAATAGATCGTTTTCCTCTGAGCACACCGCTCTCCCTCTACTTCCGTGTCTGAAGAGTTGTACAGTGCTGTGTCCTCTCTGTGCCTGCTTCCCTTCGTCTCTCCTCTTTTGATTCCTTTGGAACAATGCAATTATGACAATCACAATCTGGAGAATTGGCAAACAAGAGAAAAACGGGGGACTTTTTTTGTGAGAAAAACAAAGAGGGTTGATGAAAGACAGGGAATCTTAATTACAAATCTGCATGAGGATGAGTTGAATCCTGTCATCTCCAGGTAGACATTTCAGGAAGGTAATAAAACAAGCCAGTTGGTTTGAAACTTACCGTCATTCATTTGTGTGACGCGAACAAAGGTTTTGTAGGAAATGCTTGTATCATTACAGTTCTATCAATCACAGAGGGGTGTAACGACATGGCATGTCGTGAAGAGACTGTAGAAGCGTTTTCTTCACCGGTGCCCACTCTGTCACAGCACCTCTCTGTGGTCAAAACTGTGTACTGCGAGCACTGTTCTGCGCTCTCTCGAAAAAACATGTTTTCCAGATGATTCTGTCATCTACTGTAGATGATGAGTCATCTCTCGGCTTCTACCGTGGGGATGGGTCATGATATGTCTAAGCACATGTATTCTTCAATACACTGTGTACCGTAGAGAGAATTCCATGACGTCATCACCTTCTGCTCACCCGCTCAGCCTCTCGCAGACACTGACCGTTCTTCTCACTGTTCATTCCCTATCTCAAAGATGAGAGGGTTGCGAGTATGACTGACTTATACCTCCTTCCTCTCCTCTTTCACCCCCACCTTCTCTCCTTTCCTGTCTCCTGTGCCCTCACAGGCAGATAGGCTCTCTTCATCTTCCCTCTTTCACATTGCACACTGGCCATGTTCAATTTCTCCTTCAAAGAGCCCCCCCCCTCTCTCATTCTCCCCATCCCTCTCTCCTTCCCTCTCTCCTTCCCTCTCTCTCGCTCTTTCACTCTCTGGGGAGTTAGGAGGGAAGAAGGGGGCAACCATAAAAGACAAAGATGAAAGAGAAAAGAGAAACAAACAAGCAAACAAATAAGCCCCCTCAGTAAAGTAGCTTTTTCCATCTTGGTCGCGGTAGGGAATGCACTGACAGAGGAACTGTACTGACATGAGGAGGAGTCCGGGTTGAGGAAGGTGACAAGTTGGAAGTTGGAGGTCTTGGCTTAGCCGAGGCGATGCAGACATGAGCCATTTTAGTTTTACTTGTCGTTCACAATTGTTGCCTTTTAGTTGAGCATACGAAGGCTTAAGGTATTATAGGGTCTTGTGCTTGGACATGAGTGGAAAATATTCAGTATCCTCTCTTGCTCTCCTCTCATTCTCCTCTCTCTGTCTCCAAGCCTAGACCATTAGTGTTTGATGGTGTGTATGTGTTTGTGTGTGAGTATGTGAGTGTGTGTGTGTGGTGAGAAAGGCTCTGTAGGGTCTAATGAGGGTAGGCTCCCAGCCATTTGAGCAGCCCAGCCTTATTTACCGGAGAGGGCTGGCTGAACGCAGGGCTAGGGCAGCGAGGTAATTAGGCAGGGAGTGCTGGTCAATGACGGGCCTCCCCGCACCCCCAGCCCCAGCCCCACCCCCAGCCTCCACCCCTAGCCCCAGCCCCAGCCCCAGCCTCCAGCCTCCAGCTGCTCGCCACGCAGGCCTGCCCACACAGAGGAGCTGATGGGGAGGCAGACTGACCTTCAGAGGCTGGCACATGCTTCCAAGGCTATCCAGACCTGCTGGGCCACAGGAGCCTCATCTCCCACACACAGAGAGCCACACAGCTCTGCTGTAGCCACCGTACCTCCCTCCTCTCTCCGCCTCGGTGTCAGACCCCTCCATCACCGCCGTGCGGAGGAGACTCAGGCAGAAGAGAGTGTTCTGTCCAGATCCACCGTGTTCCCTCACCTGTCCCTATTCTGACTCTCCCTGTTCCAGCAAGCGCCACAGTGAAGACGGAGGTGGCATGTGCTCTGCCAGGGAGGACGTCATCTCTCCCCTCACCCCCCCTCTCACCCCCCCCCTCTCCTTTCCCCCCCCCTCTGTTTAAAAAGTCCAATACCAGGCAGACAGAGAAGGATCACTATGCGGAGAAGCTGAGATTTATCACTATGCTGCTGGTTTTGTTGTTTTTTAAAAGTAAATTATAATGCACAATCGCTGAATGAATCAGTTGATCTTTAGTGTGAGATAAGCTGTTGTCAGCCATGCCTGTGATGTTGGGAAATTTATTCTCTCTGTGGTCATAAAGCGAACCATGGGCGGACAGGCATCTCTACTAGATGGGCCACATAAAGGCCCAGGACCCAATAAAACGAATGTCACAGGAAGTGCACTGAATGTCATTAATAATAAATCACAATTGTCTGAAGCTGACCTGGCAGTGAGAACGGACCGCAAAGAAAAGTATGGTGGCGAGAAAAAATACCCTCCATTTGTGTCAATCAAAGGCCTGGATCTGGCCTTTTATTACTGAGGGAAGCAATTAACCTTTGTGGAAACTATGTCACTCTGCCAGGACAGACAAAAGAACATTTCTGATGTTCAACAAGTCACCAGACAAATGACTTTGATCGCCGATATGTTAAATGTGGACCTGTAAAAATGAAGGGAAACTTTCCATAGTTTATGCTGGTTGATCAGCATAAATCTCGTCTGTGGCAGTCTGGTTGGGATTTTCCCATCATTACCTGTGCCCTTGTATTTCCAATGTTATAGTCATAAAAAAAACTCTGTGTCAGGCATAAAAAGTGAATGTATATTCATACCAACAATATACACTAGATATGATGATTATGAATTGTATTACATTATAGAAATGTTCAAAATAACTTTAGTCTGTTTTAGCTTTAAAAAAACCTTAGCTGGCTCAGCACAAGTGGGCTTAACTGAATACAGTAGTTTCAAAGTGCTCAACTTTCACAATAATCTTTTAGAGGGCATTGTGATCCTGAGATCCCGAGTTTGAGCAAATCAGCATAGTCCTTGAGGGGATATCGAGACAAACATTTGGATTTATTTGTGTAATCCTCTCCCTTTTATTCAGCTGGCTGAAGATGAGTTTCATTTTAGACCTCTCTGATCTGTCTTCATCAATAACTTAGACACACAAGCATGAGCACACACACACGCACGCGCGCGCACCCCGGCAAACACACACACACTCAAACACACACACACACAGCGCATAGTGTGACAGAGCTGTTAAACACTATATCTCTGTCAATAACCAGCAGGGTGGGGATGAGGCTGGGCTTTTACACAGCACATGTAAAGAGATCTCAGACGAGGCTGGATGGAGCAGCATGACAGGCCCCGTGGAGGCAGCCCGCCTGTGTGCTTCCGTCCAGATGAATGTGTTTCACGTTCTTCAGTGAGGTCAGTGTGCTGGAATGTGCCGGGCTCTATGTGTCTTAATTGGAAGGGCTCCGGACCCTGGGGTTAGCACACCTGCTCCTCTCTCTGTGGCTGAAGTGGGAGTCTCCCTTCCAAAAAAGGCTAAATGAGGCTGGAGAGTGTGTGTGTGTGTGTGTGTGTGGGGGGGGGGGGGGGGGGGGGGGTGCTTTATGTGAAGCAGAGAGTGTGCATGTGGAGTGAGCCAGAAGGAAAAAGAGAATAACGTGTGTGTGTGTGTTAGTGTACATGTGTGTGTGTGTGTGTGTGTGTGCGTGCCTGTGCCTGTGTTGGCGGAGGGGCACCCCTCCCTGAACAGACTGCACCTCCAACAGTGGGTTTGGGTTGGATAGGTGTGGAATGCCTGTGGATCAACAGTAATTGTCCAGCTTCACCCCATTCTCCCGTTCAGCTGACCCTGGCTTTTGAAATGCTGGATGCATTATTATTGGTTTTGCCTGTGTGGGCTGTATTATGTTAAGTGCAGGGCCGACATGCTCCGATGTGTCTACTGTTCCCTGCAAGCTTTCACTGTGGATGTTCTGGCCCTGAAGTCACCGCTCTCTGAAAGAGGATCTACTCTGAGAGATGAAGGCTGCCAACCCTTCCCCTCTCCTCCTCCTTTGGAATAATTACGCAATCCTGACTCACTGGGAGAAGAGAATGAAGGCACTCAGTTTCATTGAATGCTAATTCAAGCAGGAAATTCAAACAGAGACCTAGATTCTTTCTCTTTATCTCTAAACCGTCAGGGGAATGTGTGAGGAAAATGATAGCAAAATATTGCCGGGGAGGATGTTACTGAGCTCACTGTGAGACTCTCCCTAACAAGACTTTCCCTACAAAAAAACAGCAAATAGCGAGCACAGGTCTGTGAGGTCAGTATAGACACCATGTGACCAGGGCTAGTTTTATTCCAACCTATCCATAATGAATGAGCCAAAAAAGCACTGCACAGCCTGGCTCAAGCCCGGCAAATATTTTGGCATCTGGTTGCTAAATATTTCATGGCGACTGATGTCGATGAGGTGGAGTGTGGGCACCAGCGGGTGGCCTGTGGTCCTGTGCTTGTGTGTGTGTGTGTCTGCCAGTTCACAACACACTGGTCACTTAGTGCCATTTCCTGTGTTGATTATGAGAAAGTCCTGCTCTCCTTGTTGAGATGTTTGCAGAGGCTGAGGGAACCAGCTAGTGGGCTGACTGTGGCAATTAGGTCTATTATTAGTAGGACAGTGGAAGGATTGATGCACACAATAGTCAGTGTGTAAGCAGAAAGCCTGAGTACGTGAAGGAAATTTGAATGCTGAGAATCTCTTAGATGATATGGGCCTTCATTAACATTTTCACACATGGCTGCCTAACAAATGAGAAAGAGGCCTGGTGTACCGGCAGATTTATCACGCACGCACACACTCACACACCCTCTCTCCCTCTCTCTCTCTCTCTCTCTCTCTCTCTCTCTCTCTCTCTCTCTCTCTCTCTCTCACTCACCCTCACACACACACACCCTCACACACACACACAGACACACACACTGCTCACCGTGTACCCTTCTCAGTAGCCAGATGACGTCACCCTCTTTGCCACCTAACGGCCCTAAGTGATCTGGAAGAGATACTTGACGAAGGTATTCCGTTGCCATACCTCTCAGCAACATACAGTGGGTCTACTGCTGGCCATTCCTTAGGCAAAATCCACTTGAATTAAGTGCGTAGCCATGCTATACACTCCCTCTCCCCCACCACCCCACCCTGACATCTTGAGCAATGTTGTCGGGGATCGTTTTTCCCACCGAGAAGTTCATTAGAATGACAAATAGCAGGCTGCCATAAAGTGGAAAACATCAACACGCCACAACAGGGAAGGTGATGGGGGAGAAGTGACGTGCGGGTGGGGAAATGGATTAGGCTGCTTGTGATGCTGCGTGATACCAGCAGCCGTACGGCTGCTCACCAGCCTGTCCACAGGAAGCCTTTTTGCTGACTCACGCCCGGCTTTGGAGAAACACTCCATCTGACCCATCGTTGGGCCCTGTTGGAGACTGTATCTCCAGGTTCAAAACGATCCTGCCCTCTCCCATCACCAACTCCTCGCTGTCCCTAGCGGTGGAGGCCTTGACGATGTGTTGATGGGCTGAGCCCAGGGAGGAGTGCTGAGTGGTGTCAGAAGGGTCTAATCTGCTGGATCTGGGTGCTGGGAGTGCCGTGTCAGCAGTGGCAGCAGCAGCTCAGGGTGGAGGTAGAGGTTAGAGGCTCTCTCGCCTGCCGCTGCTGAGCCATATGAAAGACCTGCCATCAAAGAGCCAGCACCTCAGAGAGAGAGAGAGAGAGAGAGAGAGAGAGAGAGAGAGAGAGAGAGAGAGGGGAGGGAGGGAGGGAGGGAGGGAGAGAGAGAGAAAGAGAGAGAGGGGCTTGTCCTGGTTGCTCTGGCACCTTGCCAGTCCAGCCTCGCTATCAATAATGAACGGTTTAAAGAACAGCTTAGGCAAGTGCAAGCCCACCTAATGTCCTTAAGACAAAAGGAGATATTGCTATGGACAGGGGGGCTAGAAATCAATTTCCCATTTGCTGCTTTAATTTCAGGGAGATGGGTGGAGAGATTAGGGGGCTCCGGGTACCTGTAAGCCCCCACACCGATGAGCTGTACCTGCGGCCGCCTCGCAGAGCGTAGGCCTGGCCAGCCTGACCCCACGCTAATTAAAGTTCTGGATTGATCCACAAACAATGTGATACAGATCTGTCCTCCTCAACCCCCAGCCACACAGCATCTCTCCGCAGCTGCAACCCCATCATGGTCCCATAAAGCAGCAACACTTTGGTAGTACAAGTACATTCATCAAGACCCCGTCTCCCTCCCCCCACAGGTTTATGATAACATTTGGAGTTTTTATGTCCGTATTGATGGGAGTGACAGTCGTCTGAGGTTGTCTGCAGAAGCCCAGGTCCCACTACCTCCCCCGAGGCTAGGTGTGTGTCTGCTTGATGTTTATCATGTGTAGTTGCGTGGAATAAACTGCTTGAATCGAAGCCAGTTCACTTGGATAGGCTTGATGTCAGGCATGAGAGAGTATATTTAGATTTGACTGTTCTCTATGATGGAGCTCAGCCCTGGCCCTTTCAGAGACCAACACCATGTCACCCAGTCTCTGCTGTCCACCAGTCCTACTTTATGCTCATAATAATGGCTTCACACAGCAGATACTTTCCTAAAACAACAAGCAGAGGGGGTGTTTGATCTGAAGGTCATCCTCTAATCACTTGAGCTTAACCTATCCCACATAGTTCAGGTGTCTCACCTCTGAACTGTGGCTACCACAGCCCATATCACTGGAACAGACTGCCAGGCCACAGAGTATTAGAATACTATTGTATCGTATTTTTCTTATTTCTTAATCAGTTTTCTATTTTCTATTATGCATTTTACTTACAGTACTTGTTTTGTCTTTCTCAAACATTTATTTTGTTATGTTTATTGTTATGCACCAACCTACCAAAGCAAATTCCATATATAACTTAACTTACTTGCCAATAAATCAGAGTCTGATTCTGAGGCCAACCTCCTCCTCAGCTCTAGGCCCTGTGGTGCTGTGCTGTCTCCTGCTCCATGACTCTGCTACCCCCCACCTCTCTCTCCAGGGCTATCTCTCCTGTGTACATCTGTGCTGAGGACACCCCACGCTTCACCTCCCACTCCCTGGAGCCTCACGGCCCTCCCTGCACAGCCAGCCCCCGGCCCAGACCCCCCTGCCCCGGCCCAGACCCCCCTGCCTGGGCCCAGACCCCCCCCTGCCCCGGCCCAGACCCCCCCTGCTCCGGCCCAGACCCCCCTGCCAGCAGCTCAGCCTGCAGATAGCTTCACTCTGCATGATGTGTCTACATCTACCTACTCCAGAGGCCTCATTGTAGAGTTTCAGCTTTAAAGCTGTTTTTTGGTGTATGTAGTACAGAGAAATCGGAATGGGTCACGGTGGCTCCATCCCTCGCCTTACATAACTCAGTGTACTACTGTACCCTAGGTGAGGCATGGTTTATTTTTAGCAAAATGAATGTTGCCCTTCTCATGCAATGTGCCTGTTCAATTGTCGTGAATTTTTAACAAGGGCCTTTTCCCCAGCCCCTCAGAGGAGTTAATTAAAGTGATAGAGGCTGGAGCTGATGAGCCACACCATGCTGACCTTGAGGACCCCATCCCCCCGCGTGGCTGCAATTACACCTGCACACACACACACACACACCCACACACACACCCACACACACACACACACACACACACACTGCCATCACCACCAGCGAGCACCCATCCCCCACTCCCCAAACCCAGCCAGCCCATCCAACACAGCAGAGCCCCTCAGATGCTATGCCTGGTCCCCACTCTCTCTAGCCTGGCTGAATCACTATGGAGCTGCATGCTTACAATATGGTGAGACATTGTTGTGCCGCTCACTACAGTGTTCTGTGATACATAATTTAGAGGGCTAAATCTTCCCAGCATGATAATCACAGCGCTCCTCAGTATGTGTGTGACTGTGTGGTTGTAGATGTAGGGGAATGTGTGTGTGTGTGTGTGCACATATGTGTGTGTGTCGGCAGCGGACGGTGCCTGTGCAAAGCGGGAGGTGCCTTGGTATTTGGTGATGTTTCGCATGCAAATGAACTCCCTGTCAGGCCTGCTTATTCTAATATGACAGGGTAGGGAGTTATCAGACCTGCTTCCTATTGGCTGTTGGATGAGTTCTACAGCTGCCAAGGGTAGAGGGTACATTGTGCTGCTTTGTATGTGTGTGTGCATGTCTGTGTGTGTGTTTGCAGTTTTCCCGTGTGAGTGTGCGTTTTTTTGTGTGTGACTAGACAGTGTAAGACAGAGGATAGATGAAGATGTGAAAGAGGGAACCGCTAGGACAGGTGTCATATGAGTGATGCTGTCGATCTGAGAGAGAGAGAGAGATAGAGAGAGAGGGAGAGAGAGACAGAGAGGGAGAGAGAGAGGGAGAGAGAGAGGGAGAGAGAGACAGAGAGAGAGAGAGAGAGAGAGAGAGAGAGAGGGTGGATGGTCCCCCTTTCATTTACCCTACCCCCACCACCCCCACATCCTCTGGTGGTGCGTGAGCTGTTTAGTAGAGCTGTCTCCTTCAAGAACACCATCCAGACTCAAATAAAGAGGAAACTAGAAGGGGGAAAAAAACGTTTTGGCGAGAATGGGATGTCACAGCAGATAAGCATCACAAGCTGCTCCATATTTATTATGTGCAACAATTTGACTAACAGAGAATATAGATGAATAACATTGGGCCCCGGGAAGTAATTTCCTTTTGAGAAAGTGATTTACATGGAGCATCGCTAGGATAACTGCTCTCTCAGGCCTTTTTGTTTTGTCAGCTAAAAATAATGACATTTAAAGCACCAGCCAAGGTTAACAGGCTCCCTCTTTGGTGGTGAACTTTGTCCCCTTCACCCCGCCTTACCTCTCACAACGTGTGCTAACACCAGAACCCTCCACCCTACCCCCCTCCCCCCACTCACTTTAGTGGGAGATTCCTGTCAATCATGGGGGGAGTCAGTAGCTGTCAGATGCCTTGTAGTCCAGTCAAGCACGACAATAGTGTTTCACAGGCAAACAAAGCTTTGTTGAAGCCTAACCTGAGATATGGGTTTAATCATGGTGCCATGGTCCAGTTGAGCACATAATGATCCATTAGTTTCTTTGGGAACAAGTACTCAAGCAAAAATGTTTCTTTGGGCATTCTCCGACACAATTATCCTCCTCCCATGTTTCTGTGAGAAATCAAGTAGGGCTGCTGTTTGATACGGCTTTGTTAGGGTGTTTCTGATGGCTGTTAGGGTGTTTCTGATGGCTGTTAGGGTGTTTCTGATGGCTGTGTTAGGGTGTTTCTGATGGCTGTGTTAGGGTGTTTCTGATGGCTGTGTTAGGGTATTCCTGATGGTTGTGTAAGGGTGTTCCTGATGGCTGTGTTAGGTTGTTTCTGATGGCTGTGTTAGGGTGCTTCTGATGGCTGTGTTAGGGTGTTTCTGATGGCTGTGTTAGGGTATTCCTGATGGCTGTGTTAGGGTATTCCTGAGGGCTGTGTTAGGGTATTCCTGATGGTTGTCCTGATGGTTGTGTAAGGGTGTTCCTGATGGCTGTGTTAGGGTATTCCTGATGGCTGTGTTAGGGTGTTTCTGATGGCGGTGTTAGGGTGTTTCTGATGGCTGTGTTAGGGTGTTTGTGATGGCTGTGTTAGGGTATCCCTGATGGCTGTGTTAGGGTATTCCTGATGGCTGTGTTAGGGTGTTTCTGATGGCTGTGTTAGGGTGTTTCTGATGGCTGTGTGACTGCTGACAGGCTGCTGCTTCAGCTCTTTAGGACGTTGGGTATGTAGGAGGGTTCTCCTGGTGGAGATCCAGTACACTCGCTGTTAGGTGTTAGGTGGTACTCACTGGCTGCAGCCTGGGTTTGATATCTACTCCACCCTGACTAAACCTCTCTCTCGCTTTTTCTCTCTTTCTCTGTTTCCCGCTGTGGCTCTCTCTCTCTTTCTCCTTTTCTCTCTCTCTCTCCAACTTGGCTGGGCTGCAGAGGCAGGATAGGCACGGGGGGCTTGCAAGCGTGGGCCCACCCCCTATGTTTTGGATGGATCTATTTTTGATGCCGGGTTCCTCCCTGTGTCGGGTGGGTGTTTTTAACGAGGTGCGCATGGCTTCCCGGCCCGTCTGAGGAGAGGAGAGTTATTGATAAATGATTAACGTTTCTGAAGGTGTTGGGGAGCTGTAGCGCTCCCTCCTCCGGTGAGCAGCTTCACTGCTGAATATTTCATTGGCCCACAGATGTGCTGCTGTCTGTGGAACTGCTTATGGCTCCTCAGTTCCTCTCCATTACCCAGACCTGGGTAGTGATCTCCGGCCCAGCGCGTAAACACAGCCTGTCCAGAGGCCAGCAGTAGCCTAAAATCATCACTTTGCCTTGTTGGTCCTCACCTGGTGAACAGCTACAGCCAGTGTACACTGTGACTCATTATCCTGTTATCATCCTGTGCCGGCAGCTCTCTCTCTCTCTCTCTCTCTCTCTCTCTCTCTCTCTCTCTCTCTCTCTCTCTCTCTCTCTCTCTCTCGCTCTCTCTCTCGCTCTCTCTCTCTCTCTCTTTCTCTCTCTTTGTCTCTCTCTCTTTCTCTCACTCAGTGTGCTGTGGGCCTGATGAGAAGCCCTCCTACTCGTTACTGAAGTGTGTGTTCAGTATGAAGTGTATAGGAGAAGCAGCTGCCCACATGCTCCTCACTGCCTCAGCTAAAGGCACACACATCTTACAGCAAACGCTGTAACACTGTTGGAACACAATGACAAACATGACTTTTACTAAAGAGTTAGAACTACTACCAACTAAAGTCGAAAGGGTCTGCTGTTGTACAGAGCAATCATTTAGCACGCCTTTTTATTTTTACATGTTAGTCTGCTTATGTCTGTCTGTCTGTCTGTCTGTCTGTCTGTCTGTCTGTCTGTCTGTCTGTCTGTCTGTCTGTCTGTCTGTCTGTCTGTCTGTCTGTCTGTCTGTGTGTGTGTGTGTGTGTGTGTGTGTGTGTGTGTGTGTGTGTAACAGTGCCACCTCCTGTCTAGGATCTCGGGGGGCACCAGTAGGCATGGCCAGGACAGGGGTGGAGAGAGAGAGAGAGAGAGACAGAGAGAGAGAGAGAGAGAGAGAGAGAGAGAGTGAGAGAGAGAGAGAGAGAGAGAGAGAGAGAGAGAGAGAGAGAGAGAGAGAGGGAGAGAGAGAGAGAGCTCTCTCCCCAGCTCTGATCAAAGAGCCTTCTGCTTAATCCTCCAGGTTCAGCAGTCAGCCTGTCACTGAGCATTTCCCAGCGCCGGAGCAAGAAGGAAAAAAAAGAAAAAGAGAAAAACACTTGCGGCTAAACTGCCCTAAAGTGCTGCTATTTTTACTGTTTGACGAAGGCAGAAAGAGGGCCCCCTGCTGAGGCTGTGCACAAGCACGGGGCCAGATGAGAGGAAGAACTCATGAGAGGATGAGCTGGGCACAGAGTGGTATCGAGGTAAAACCTCGCAGTCAGGAGGAATGATATAGAGGCTGTTCAGAGCAGCATTGAGTCTCGTCACAGCAGCCCCACTGAAAGAGAACATGTGTACTGGTAGACTATATACAGGATAACCCTCTACTCCTAAGCTCCGCCCTGCTCACGGACTGTTTGGTTATGCAGAGTGGATCTGTTACCTGGAAACAGTCTAATCTGCTTACATCTTGCTGTGTTTGACTGGCTGTATATCGGGAGGATTTATTTGCTTGGTGGTAGGGAGCAGAGGATCCAGTGTGAGAAAATACGTATTGAGCTATGATGTACCTAGGAGAGGTTCAGTTATCATATTGGTCCATTTGAGCCCACTATTAGCAGAGCAAAATATTCTGTCCCTAATTGAGTTGCAGTAACTATCCTGCTAATGTACATAATTAAGAACTAATTGTGATTCTCTTGAGTATTCTGGAGCTGGGCTTAATGCAGACTGCCCTTATGAGGACACAACAGGTAAAATTGTTCATCTGTACAATAAAGGCTCTTTCAGTATAATTCCTGTAATAACTGTTTCAACACCGTCCTAATGGTTAGTATCAGAAAACTGCACAAAAGGGTTTTTAGAAACGGAAATTCTCTCTCTATATATTTTGTCTTGCATAGTTTTACAATGAATGTATAATAGGAAGGAGGGGGGGCTTCATTTTATTGGACCACCTTTTCTGTGAACACGTACCTGCTCAATAGGACACAATGGCACTATCACCATTGGATCCCCTACCCTAGGAATTAGTCATTATTACATTTTATTCATTTAGCAGATGCTTTTATCTAGAGCGATGTAAAATTATGCATATAGAAAGTACAGCAGAAGATCAATGATCAGAAATGCATGGTTCTATCAGTATGGAGCTGCTGCTATAATTACAGTGCTATATAATCCAAATGATACGAGAGGAATCCCTATGGGAAAGGGTTAAAGGTGCAATTTGTAAGATTCTTTCAGTAAAACACATTGTTGGGCCTCTATAAACAAGTTGTGTAAGCTAATGAGGCCCTCTGAGAGTTGTTTAGTAATACAAATAGGTCATTGCCAGTGGAATGTCAATTCAGAATTTTGAAACGGCCCGCTACTTTCCAGCCAATTATGTTCCAGCCATCCTGTTCCAGCCAATTGCATTCGGTGAGACGGTTCTTCCTCCTTGGCTTATTATGTGAAACCACTGTCAATCAAACTCAAGCTGGAGGAAAGCTCTAAAGTTCAGACAAGAATTGGCCGTGCTGTTTCTCACATTTGAATTTGTTTTGTCACCTATTGCAGCTTTAAGGGTAAAGACACGAGACCGAACTCTAGTTGTAGAGGAGGACATCCAGTAGGAAGGAGTGAAGCAGGGGAGAGGGAGCCCCACAGTCTACTGAGGGAGGAATACACTGAGGAATGGAGGGAAGAATTAATCAAAAAATGAGTGAAAGTGGGAGGGGTGGGATTGATGTAGAGAATAAGAAAGGGGAGTAATGGAGAGAGGAGGAGGGAGATAGAGGAGAGCTGGCAAGCAGCAGAGGAGGAGTATAAAAGTGCAGCCCAGTGAGGTAATGTCAGTGATGAATAGCATGTGGTTCATCAGTGGAAGCCAGGTTGGTACTTGAAGATTAGATTTTAATACAGCGCTTTGACTCTTCTCTTCCGGCAAAATAATCACAGGAAAAATGGCTAATTAAGAATGACTCCACAGAATATGAACAGATTATCCATGTTTGCCCTTGAAGAGCTGAGCCCACATCACCTAACCTGAACAATTTGTGTACATGAAGGGGCGGAGTGGATATTAGGGGCAGGGGTGAACTGGAACACGAGGCTTGAGTCTATCAGTGGGCCTGTGAATGTGGGCTGAGCTAGTGTGAATGATGAATATGGTAATGAGGGTGTACAGTACATCCATATATAGGTGCAAGGAAGGTTGCTACCCCCCCACCCCACCCCCTCGCAAAAATGAGAGTAGGTCAGTCTGCAATCAAAGCCCTGACAGGCCCAGCAGGTCGTCCTAGCATATGTTGAACCTTGTGTTGCTTTTGTGTTCCCATAGAGGAACAGGAAACAGCATCTAAAGAGCGTTCTGTCCCTGTCTCACGACAGCAAGCAAACAAGAGGCCTGACGGCTTTGATCATGTCACCAAAGCAGAGCGACAGGAATCATCTGAGCATTGCTTCACTACCTGTCTCATGCGTCGCTTTGTTTGAATTGTTTGTGTTTTTCTGTGAAGTCATTGTCATTCTTTTGAGCTGTACAGATGAGATGTACTGAACTGTACTACTGGGTCTCTTAAAGGTACTTCTGTATCTTGCACTGAGCAGCAGAGTGACGGCATATTGATTTAAACTTAGATTTTCATTACATGAATGGAGAGTTCATGAATGGATTTTGTTTTGAGTCGTCTACTTCAGAGGCAGACGACCCATTAACTGTCATTTTGCTCTCATCTCTCTGGCTATTGACATGCCTCAAAATGAAGATCCTATTGAATAATCGACCGTGGGGCTTGATAATTGCAGCCAGTGCGTGGTGGTACCTGCTTGTGCGTCTGGCTGGTGTGTGTTGACGATAGGGGCTTTAGGAAGTGGACAGGACAGACAGACCTCCGCACCAGCCTTGCTACCCGGGTGGCCAGCAGGGGACTCAAATAGTACTCTGTCTGTTGCCAAGGTTACAACATTGACAACATGACATGGCCATTCATTCTCCATACTGTATCTCCCTGGCCTTCTGTGAGAAAGTGGCTGCTAATCTTAGCCCTCAATCTGCCCGCCTGTCAATGTGAGGGGGCGGGTGGCAGCCGAGCCATGGGATGGGGGAGTTGGGGTCTGCTCTGTCCTCTTGCCTTGCACCCTGTTTCACTCATCAACACTCTACCCCCGGCCCCTCACCACCCCCAGCCCTCCACTGTCTTCCCCCAGCTCCCTGATAATAGCCACTGCCCCCCTGCTCCTGCCAAGGCATGATGGGTGAAATCAGAGCTGTTTCTATGCAGCCCCATGTGTCACTTTTCCATTTGCAGGTACGCGTCGGTTTGAGCGGGCGCGCGGTTGAATGGCAACCGGATGGTAGTCACAATAAAACTGTAATTGAAAGATACGTTATCATGACTGACTCCTCTCCGGTTTCCACGCAGGGGAAGTGGTATCAGAGACACACTCCTGCTCCAAAAGAGAAGAAAGGGAACCTCTTTTAATTAAAAAATAGTGCTCAAAGGGGCAACCAAAAGTTGAAACTGGAGGCATGTTTGGCATGAATAAGTTGCCCCTCTCTTTTGTGACACTGACAAATAGAGCTCTGTGCTTGAAAAGGAGACTTATCTTTGATGGGTAATGAATTCAAAGTCATGGAGATGAACGTGCTCTTTGAGGTTCAGAGGGCTTTAACTGAACTCATATTATCTCCCTCTGACAAACACATGAGACGGAGCTGTCACATGGTGCCAGACCTTCAACCTAAGTGGACGAGAGGACTGGGTGGCTCTCCTCTTACATCAGAGCTCCACTGTCATTAGTTCTGCTGTGATTGGGATCCCATGTGCTCATGTTGCCTGCAGGTCACTCCACCATTTTGATACAGCATTTTGTAGCTAAGCAAATTCCATCTGTAGCAGAGGTCCTTTGCAACAACACCTTTACTTTGAGACTAGGCTCAAAACTGCTTATTTCAAACCTTCGTCCACATAAATATCTACATGAAATGGAGGTCCATCCTCGGATTCCTTGAAGCTAAGGAGCAGCGGTTTTGCCTGTCTGCTGTTGCTCGAGTCAACACCATCCCTGGTGCTGGGAACTCCTGCAGGACAGGACAAGCTGGACACATGGCTATTTAACCAGTCTCTTTGTGCAGAACCTTTGTGTTTTTATGATGGTCCCCGTATTCAAGATGTGCACAAACCCATTTCTGCTCAATTGCTCCCAGCGGCAGTCCCAAATAGATGTAGCCATGATCCTCTGTGAGGGGAGATTGGGAGCAAAAGAGAGAGCGAGGGGGAGGAGAGGTAGGGGAAGAGGGAGGAGTGAGAGAAAAGAATTGGAGGGAGAGGGAGACAGAATGAGAAAAGAGGCAAGGGGTACAGAAATAGCCTGAGAATGAGCCAGTGTAGGCAGGATTTTTTGAGCTTGGTTAAGACGAGCTTTGAATGTATTTGAATCACTGGGTCTTGATCTGCCATCAGCCTATTTTTATTAGCTGCTTGACAGTGCAGTTAGTGTTTGGATTCCAACCAGAGTCTGTTTTATTCAGAGGTTCTCTTCAGCTCAGGTTTTATTTGAGGATTCCCTGCACGTCTCTGCCTCCTCCCACTACTCTCTTTAATGCCTTTCCAAGTTCCCTTTTAGTTTTTTAACTGGGCAATTTCAGTGTCACTGGTCACAAATTAGGAAACAAACACAAAGGCAATTAGAAATGCTTATCTAGCACCTCTCCTCCTCCTTTTATTTTTATCGTGTGATTCTTCATCCTAATGTCTTCGGAGAATGGAGCAGATATTCAAATTAGTTCCTTTATTATGAGCATTATTAAAGCCAAGCTTTGACGTCGCTCAAACTCTTAATTGAAAAGAACTGTATCATATCCTCTTGAGTGGTGTGTATCATATCCCTGCTCCGCCCCCGGAGCGCTAGTTTGTGTTATCTTCAGCTAATTTATGCCACACTTAATTTGGCCTTGATTGTAACGTCCAGAATGAAATGACAGGGCATTATCCCCCCTGCGCCTGTGTCGAAGCACCAGGGCATTATCCCCCCTGCGCCTGTGTCGAAGCACCAGGGCATTATCCCCACTGCGCCTGTGTCGAAGAACCAGGGCATTATCCCCCCTGCGCCTGTGTCGAAGCACCAGGGCATTATCCCCCCTGCGCCTGTGTCGAAGCACCAGGGCATTATCCCCCCTGCGCCTGTGTCGAAGCACCAGGGCATTATCCCCCCTGCGCCTGTGTCGAAGCACCAGGGCATTATCCCCCCTGCGCCTGTGTCGAAGCACCAGGGCATTATCCCCACTGCGCCTGTGTCGAAGCACCAGGGCATTATCCCCCCTGCGCCTGTGTCGAAGCACCAGGGCATTATCCCCACTGCGCCTGTGTCGAAGCACCAGGGCATTATCCCCCCTGCGCCTGTGTCGAAGCACCAGGGCATTATCCCCCCTGTGCCTGTGTCGAAGCACCAGGGCATTATCCCACCTGCGCCTGTGTCGAAGCACCAGGGCATTATCCCCCCTGCGCCTGTGTCGAAGCACCAGGGCATTATCCCCCCTGCGCCTGTGTCGAAGCACCAGGGCATTATCCCCCCTGCGCCTGTGTCGAAGCACCAGGGCATTATCCCCACTGCGCCTGTGTCGAAGCACCAGGGCTGGATGATGGAGGCTCATTGTGGGCATCAGAGGGGCACCCCTTCCCTCATCAGGTGGAAACCCCATCACTGATCCTCCACTACTGGAACCCTCTCTGCCACACATTGCCTTTGAAAACAAGCATAGACCAACACATTTATTGACAACAAGCCCGCAACTGAATGCTTCCCGAGAAGCAAGAGTTCCCTCTCTTCTGCTGCCGCTGTCGACAGAGGGTGCTTTGCACAATTTTCTGTTAAGCATCCCTCATTACTGCCAGACATGAAAAGCACATGGTGTGGATTTGTCATAATTAAACCAGGGCTTGGCTTGGCATCTGAAGAAGATGCAATAAAGACAGTGGTTTATTTAGGATAAACTCCCAAGCCCCTGGGTGCTAGGAGGGAACCACCACCCTCTAAATCTAGTTGCCAGAACATATGAGGGGATAAAGTGGCTCTATTAAATTTGTTGACTCCAAAGATCCTCTCTGAGGCTGTAGCAGCGTATTGCATTTGTTGGCTGCTCCATCCCTGGTAGCCTTCTCCACTGCTGCTGCGATTGAATCAGACAGTACCCAGGTCCTCACTACTGCATGAGCTCAACACTATTGAATTGCTTGGCTTGTAGATCCACAATTCTAACTTCTTTAGACTATATTGAATTTACCATCCTGGACGATCAATAATACTAAGTTTTGCAGACGGTATTGAACACTAGCTTCACACATCTACTGGCTGCTTGGTTTCTTCCAGATTGCTTTTGAATCTGCAGACTGTCACGCACAAATGAGCATATGCTGGGGCTTCCTTTAAAATGAGGAGCATAAAAAGCCATTTGAATAGTGCCGACTGGGCCATATAGTAAAACACAGGGAGCTTTCGATTGCATAGTCAGATCAAGATTGAAAAGAAATCTGTTCCGATCCGGGCAGAGTGGTGAAGATAGCATCACATTCTCTACATGCAGGGCTATTGTACTGCCAATGTACAGAAACCTGGAGGAGTGGCCTTTTATACTAAAAGGTGTGCATGTTGAGAACAAGTGATTATTCCAAAAATGTAATTTTCCTAACATATAAAGTTTGATAAAAGATCCCCCAGTGCTGTTCCAATATGTGAACCAGCTTCATGCTCCAGTCGGACTCTGGCTCAGAGAAAGGACAGCAGAACCTCTGTACATAGCTGTGGCAGTCAGTGCATTGAGATTCACCATCGGCCTCCTGGGCAATGAAAGGCCTAATAAATAAATCCATCAGAGTGTCTGTGCTCTCTCTCTCTCTCTCTCTCTCTCTCTCTCTCTCTCTCTCTCTCTCTCTCTCTCCCTCTCTTTCTCTCTCTCTCTCTCTCTCTCTCTCTCTCTCTTTCTCTCTTTCTCTCTCTCTCTCTCTCTCTCTCTCTCTCTCTCTCTCTGGGTCTGGGATGCAGTCAGGCCCGGACGTGCCCATGCAGTCTCCGGGCACACAGAGGGAAGGGATGCCATCGCTGGCAGGCCTGATGAATGGGTGGCACGCCGCGCCCTGACAGAGACGAATGTGACGGCCCCCATCCTGCCGAAGGGGGGCGTTGCCAAACCACTGAGGGCTGCTCATGTGACGCTGACCGCCTCCCCCTCCTAGTTGCACCCCCCGCTGGCTGAGCCCAAGGCGATAGAGAGACCGGAGAAGGGATAGCTGGAGGAGGAGGAGAAAGAGAGAGGGAGATCAGAGTAGCCTGACAACTCACTGATGTCTGTTCTCTCCAAACTCGGCCTCCTCCCCTCCTTCCTCCTCTCCTGCCTCCCTTCCTTCCTCCCCTCCTGCCTCCCCTCCCTCCCTGCCTTCACCCAACACAGGCAGATGCATCAGACTCTACGGAACCTGCAGTAGTTGCATAAGATAAGATTACACTTTATTAATCACCAGGCAGGGAAATTTGGCCATGATATTATTTGGCATGATAGTAAAAAATGTTTTGACTATGAATAGCTGAACACCTCCAACATCCCAGCTCACGACAGCTCTTTCCTGCTAGTTTACAGCCTAAACACATTTGTCATTCATCGAGAACGGTTCTAGAGCCGGGTGATACCGATGAGGTAACTCACTGTAAATGATCACAAAGAGGCCTAGAGGTTTGGTCGTTAGCCAGTTAGCCAGACCTGACAGAAAGGAGGACATTAAAAACGGATGATTATGTAATATTATGATACATAATGTTATAATACTGAGGTTTGCTTCTGGGGACCCAGTGCAGCAGCTGATTTGTTAGACTGTCTGCTAACTGCAGATCTCAGCCCACTGGGTCAATTGATGCTCTCACTCATTAGACCCCAAAGTAGTATTAATGAGCTATGTGAGGACACAACATTAGACTTTGTAATTGGGATGTTATTGCAAGAGGGATGCTGTGTGCATTAACAGGACAGTAAAGGTGAGCACGGGAAACACAACCCAATCTTCATCTCCCGAAACACGCTGGTCTTGGGTAATCTTTTCTGAACCTCAGGGCGAAGAGATCGGTTAACTATGGCCTCCGTGCAAAAACATGGAGGAGCACGTCAATGGAAAACTGAGATGATTAAAAGGCTTTCACTGTTAACAGAAAAGAGGGGATCGGTTTCTATGGTCCTCTCTGCTTTTCATGGCCAGTCCTGTCGACAGGCCTGTGTTTCAGCCTGAACAGAGCAGCCACTTGCCTATTAATAGACTATTGAGTAGTATTGATCCTTGGCTCGCGTGACACGCGAGATACAATGAGCCATAGATCCCAAGTGAAGAGCCATGACTTTCTTTTCACTTGACCACAATTGCATATCATTATAGGACTGTGAAGATCATTCAAAGACAGCACCCTCTTCTCCGTGTCGCTGGCCAGAGGTGCACTCGCTCTCAGGACAAATGCTGACTGTAATTTGGAAACTTTTGTCATAAACACAAAGGCTGTTGATCCAATTACCAGAATGGAGACTTGTTAACTTGGTCAAGCGCTAACGATTTCTCTGTAGAAAATGGCACAAGCTTACAGAACAACCAGTGGTGAGGACTAGCCTGAAGGAACGCACTTTCTGTTTGGTATAACTCAAAAGGCATCTCTACAATTACAAATGAATTCGAGTGATAATGATAAGGAGAAGGGCGTCATATCCATAACACCTCTAATGGTCAATTCCAAAAGGCTGTCTTCTTGGTGCGAGATGTCGTGTAATGGATAAGGTGTCTGTTTAGAAGGGGCTTCCTCATCTCCAAACGAGGGGAACTAAACTCAAACAGCCAAATTAAAACCTGAATAATAGATGAGAGATGCTGCGCTGAGAGAGAAGTGGAGACAGTTGTAATTTCTGCCGTTGCAAAAAAGCAGAAAGCGTGTAATTGTTCCGGGTTTATAAGGGCACTGGAGAGGGATGGAAACAGAAGGAGACATATATCCCACTGAGACTCTCACCTTTACCTGAGGAACATACACTCTCCATTATGCTGGATGACACTGGCGGAAAGACCAACCAAACATGAGAACCATCCACTAGTTGTTATTGAGGATTGTGTATTTCTGTAAAACAGTGCCTGGTACCCTCGAGCTTGACACTTTCCAGAAGGAGGCAATCCCATAATGATTTGATTCTTGAATTCAACAGTAGGAGTGGGAGGTTTATTTTGGTGCTGTTGTGTCTGGATGCTACAGCATGCTAACTAGACGGCCTGGTGACGAAAGGTCCATGGAGCATTCCTCCCTTTCTGCACATCAAAGAGAAGCCGTCTGACAGACGTGTTCTGCACAACCTCCTCTTTCCCAGAAGGCTCGGCGCCTGGCCCTGCAGGGACTGCAGCACACGGCCCAGTCATGAGTGTTGTACCCCAACCTCTGAGCCCTGCTCGCCTGGAGAGCAGACGCTTCCAGCAGCCAGCCCTCAGAGGACTCGGCAGTGTACATCTCCTGGAGTCATTTCACAACTTCAATAGGACGATAGTGTTACTTGCTTCAACAAATTCCAGCATCGCATTGGATTGTTTGCTTACATGTCAAGCACTGTACAGAATGGCATCATTGTCAGAATAGAAATGAGCGAGGTATTGTTAGCCAGCCTGGTTTCACAGTTCTCTCAGTGGCTGCTGTCTGAGAGAAGCTTCTCTGCAGAGTTGCCAGTGCTGTGATGAGATAACTGACGGACTGGCCATCACACAAGAGGTTCTCCAGTGAAGTGGTCAGGCTGTTACCAGCCTGCTGAGCGCTGAATGGAGTACCTCCACCACCTGGGTCTCTGATTGCTGCCTGAGCGGGTGCAAGGCTGCTCTCCATCTGGTCCTCCATCCCCAGCTCACTGTCTGGCCAGGGTGGGCTGCTGAAGCCCTTGCTCCACGCTGACTAGCGGAGATGCTAACCTTGTCTTTGAAGAAGGCCAATTTCCTGCCTCTCATGTTGTTGTTGTTGCAGAGCTGGTCCAGAGGAGCGTTCCTACACCCTGGCATGGAGAGACATAGAAAAACACATAGAAAAACAGAGCACAGTATATTTACCTTGCAACTGGGCTATTTAACATAAGAGAGCAATGTGACCAACCACAATTCAGCTCAGGAGACTTTGAACCAGACCTTGAGAGTTGGTAGGAAAGTACTCCGGTCTGTTGTCTTATGTCAAATGTATTGTTATGTATTTATATATGACACACATCCACTTTATGTTTGCATACGGTTAGTAGAGAGATAACATGTCATTGCCAAATGGTGCATTATCTCATTAAAGACTGAGGGCTGTTGGGACATGTTGAGGAGGAGAGGAGGGCTCTAACAAGGGATCTCTGTGGTGTGTTCCTGAGACACGCTGGCTGGCTGGCACACACACACACAGATGGACGGTGTGTCGAGGGAATCTCACACACACTGATCAGAGCCCCCCGCCACGCTGCAGGAGGAAATGGGACTGAACGAGAGGAGGAAGAGCGGGAGAAGGAGTTAATCACTGCGCTAATGCTGCACTTCATCATCATTTCCTGAGCCGGTGTGCACCCCGTCGCCGCCGCCGACGCCGTCGCCGCCGCAACCGTCGCCACAGCGTCCCCTACCTGCGGGTGAAGTCGCCGTGGTGCTGACACAGGCAGTCAATGGGAAATGTTTTTCGAAAAGGCACACGCAAAGGACAAGAAGAGAGGTGAAGCTATTGGTCCTTGAAGGTGAATGAAGTGACGGTTATTGGAGTATGGATTCAACCCGAGTGCGGCGCGCAAAGGCTTTTAGTATTCTCAGGCGGGTCTCACAGCCGCTTGTGCTTTGTGTGTATCTTTGCATAGGCCCACATGTGGTGTTTTGGCCCTGTTTTATTAGTAGCGTGTGTGCATGCGTGCATGTAGGACTCGTGCCGCGCACAGAGATGGATCTGGGGCCGGCGGTGAAGGTGAGTGAGTTTAAGCGCGTTCCTCCCCTGGGCTCTTGTTCCGCCGACAGTTACAAACAGGATCTCGGGGAGCTCGGTGCTGTGCTGCCGTGCATGGCCAGCCGTCAGCCCAGACCCAGAAATATGAGGCGGCGCACGGCGCCCATAACTCAGCGTCTGACGGCCACGCCCGCCTCACTGCCCTGCCAGGCTCCCCCTCAGACCATTACAGCCTCGCGCACACACAGTACTCTCCTCTATTGAATACTAGACCAGCCATGTCTGGGCCCACCCTCTCTTTGGCAGAGGCAAACACCACACACTTATTGACACACACCCACACACACGCACAAAGACGCATATACAACACGCATACAAACACCTGGAGATACTGTCTCTGTAGCTTTCGGTGTTCAGCATGCAGAGTTAATACCTGCTTTCATGGCTTTGTTCAGACCCTGAATAGCTGGAACTTATGCTTGTCACCTCGCAATCGATGACAAATGGGCTTCAGAGAAATGCCACGTCACACTTTTGGTCATGCATCAGTGCTTGGTAATTCTCAGACGCAGGTCTGCTTTCACATGGTTTGTATTCCAGGGTGGTGTTGTTCAGAACCATAGCCGAGCTGCTTTCGCCTGTGTCTCTTCATACAGGTTGGAGCCAACACTGGCCTGGTCACTGCTGCCTCTCTGCTCCAGACTCCTCGGATGCCATTTGAGTCCTTCCAATCTCCCCCACCCAGAGGAGCAGTGGGCTGGGGTGGGGCAGAGCGTGTGACGGGGTGTCGGCTGTGTCTGGTGGCTGAGTGACAGTGTGGCAGACACATGACAGCATTGAGTTGTGATCAGAGCTCTGTGGAGGAGACGGTGTTGGCAGGTCTGGCTGGATGGGTAGATGCCTGTCGGTCTACACACACACACGCACACACACGCACACATGCACACACACTCGCACGTACACTAAAACACAAACATGCAAACACCCACTCACCCTCCTAGGCCCTCACAAACATAAAAACACACACATCCACACATGAATGCTGGGTCGACCAACAGGGATGGAGCACGCTGCAATGACTCCATCTTTGGTTCCACCTCACCTCCCACTAATGGCCCTAATTAATTGATGAATGAGGTCAAATCAGAGACATCCTGGCACGTCTCAATTCAAGTATCTCCTCCCTGCCCCCCTCCCTGCCCCCCTGCCTGCCCCCCTCCCTGCCCCCGTCCCGGCCCCCCACCTCTCTCCCATCACCCCCCTGGTTGTTTTTCTTAATACGCAGTGCACCACACTCCCTCTGTGCTCATCTGCATAAGACCTTGGGATGAATGTTAACGATGTTTAATTAGACAAGAGGTGGGATGGATGGGTGGGTGGAGACAGTGTGTGGTCTGAATGGTTCTGCTCCCTGCTGAGGAGCGAGAACACGGGGGGCACACACACACACACGCACACACACACACACACATGCACACACGCACACATGCACACACACTTTAGGCTGATGTATCGAGTGGGTCTCACTATAAATGACCATCAAAGGGCCAAATGTACCTGACCTTACATCTGACCGAGTCATCCAGGCCCAGGCCTGTGGACTTCCCAAGCCATATTTCATGATGATAAAAGGCGAGGAGTTCATTGTTAATGTGATATGAATTAAAGGTTTATGAATGCTGCATTAATGTTGGATATTATGTAGTGATGATGATCACCCCATCATATAAAGTCTTATTAACTAAACTTTTATTTCTTGCTAGATGGCTGTCTGGTACTTACTGTCAGGCGCAATTAATCTATAGAAACTCAAGCATTTATATTTGATACAGTCAAATTAATTTGAGCTTTCTTACCATAGTTTCAGACTGTATTCCCTGAATATAATATTGAGTTCAACATGAATGCCATGAACACTGAATTAGGTAAAAAACTACAAAAGTATTAAATCCTTTGAAAGTGGCACATTTTCTAGGAGAGAAACCCACATCTGAGGGAAATTAAAAGCCCTGCAGCCCTGATGTGCTGGACAGAGCCCTGGCCATATCCCACACACAATGACCTGTCCTCATCCTGCTCTACACTACATTTACATTTAGTCATTTAGCAGACGCTCTTATCCAGAGCGACTCACAGTAAGTACAGGGACATTCCCCCGAGGCAAGTAGGGTGAAGTGCCTTGCCCAAGGACACAATGTCATTGGGCACGGCCGGTAATCGAACTGGCAACCTTCGGATTACTAGCCCGATTCCCTAACCGCTCAGCCACCTGACTCCCCACTAACAGAGAGACCTGTCCTCAGCCTGCTCCACACTCACTGAGACAGCCACCAGGCCATGCTGCGAAGGCAGAGCTAATCCAGCCAATGATCACTGTGTCATTTCAACAGCACATCCTGCGCAGCGATAAGGAAAATGCAGATGTTCGTCTCCGCTCGCAGATCAGACGGCATTATCCGGGCTGCGCATTTTAGCCTGTCTGTCTCCACAGCTTTGTGGCTGACTGAGAAGCACACACACACACACATTGTAGAGAGTCTGTCCCCTCCCGCCTCTCCTCAGGGTTGGGGCTTATCTTGTGGTCATGGGCAGACAGAGGCAGCGGTGAACACTGTGGATTAGCACCCTGCCTGAGGAAACACATTTGATACAGGGCCCTGAGGAGTGGCACAGACAGCGCACACACACACAAACACACACACACACCCCTAGTTTAAGATCAATGGTGTTCTAAAGCTACCATCTAACACACAATGAAAGTCCTGTCTGCAAGTGTTAGGGTAAGAATTCTTTGATGAAAGAAAGTGTGTTTGTTGTCTTAAAAAGCTTCCCAGACAACATCACACTCTCCTTGTTTTAGGTACGCCGTCTTGAATTTAGACTCCTAATTAATGCTGGAAGTAGAAAAAGTGAGTGTTCACCCCTGCTCTCTTCTGTTGGTGCCATTTGTTTGCTGGTGACCTCTGATTTCACAGTGCATTGAGTTTGTCCTGTTATGGACAAGAGTTTTTTTTTCTGACAACAGAAGAAACCTTATCTGTTAAATAAGTAATTCCCCAACTGCACAGTGAGTTTGCCAGCAGCGAAATATTGGGATTGCTGAAAAGGCAGCCACAGAAACACGCAAGGGAAAAGGACTAGTCCTACACTTTGTATCACCTTCCCAGGAAAACCACGCTCTCTATGAACGGGGCACAATTGACTGTGTTTGTTGCAAACCCAAGTTTGTATGTGTTTGTGTGAGCGTGTGTATGAGAGAGGGGAACACATTACAGTGGGTTAAGTAGCAATACAATAGTACCTGGCTACCTGTCTGAAGGTCTGCGATTGAGCTCCTGATTGGTGTGATGGCTGGACTGGCTTGGAGGTGGGGACGGAGGATGGATGGGGGGATGGATGGATGGAGGGATGCCGGACGATGGATGTGCTGGCACCTAGTGTCGTGGGTTCTGCCTGAGTGCTGGAGAGCTCTCCAGTAACGTTGATGCATGGCCATGAATTATATTAGGCCTTGGCAGCTGCTCACTCTCAAATTCATCTCAGCAGTCATTGGGTTATTTATTTATTTACACCATTTGTCAAAAGTGTTTTTACCATGCAAAAAAAAGAAAAAAAGAACATCTTAAAGGGAAATTATCAGGCAGATTTAGACGTGTTGAGAAAAGGTTGTTGGAGGACGAGAGGCCATGGTGGCAGCACGGTGTAAACCCACACAGCGCTCTGAGGGGATCTTGGTTTTCCTGGTCAGAAGAAGGCACTGTGAACACCAGACTGATGTGCTCTGAAAGCATCCCAAGCACCTGACTGGGACCGCTGAATAACACCTCTCTCTGGCCCTGTCTCGGTGGCGCCCGGTGGAGATAGGACGCACGCTCTCATCCCTTTGTTCGACCCTGACATGGCTATTCGGACCCCTTTGTTCTGGGAGGAGAGCCCCATTCACAGCGCGCCCGGGGAACAAATTGAATCTGGTTGACAATTAATAGCCGTGCAGCATGTTTAATTAAGAGCATGTAGCCAGCGAGCGACGTGCTGGAGATAAACAGAGGAGAGCTGGAGAGAGCCACACCAGCCACACAAAGAAGTGTCCGTCTGGCTGATCGATCCACAGCCGTCTGGGGAAAGGAGGCTTCACAAAGAGCACAGCACAGCACTGCTCTCCCTCTCTGGCTCTGTTTATCTCTCTCATTCACTGTGTCTCTCCCTCTCCCTGTCTCTCTCTCTCTCTCTCTTGTTCTCTCTTTCTTTCTCTCTGTCTCCTTGTCTCACCGTTGCTCTCTCTCTCTCTTTCTCTCTCTCTTTCTCTCTCTCTCACACTCTCTCTCTCTGTCTCCCTCTCTGCTCCTCTCAATAGTACAAAGTTTTAGAGGGGAAAGAGATGTTAGACTGATAAGACACTACAGATGGACCATGCAGACAGACAGTCAGTCAGACAGGGAGCAGGGGGCGGGACAGGTAACGAGGTGGCTCCACATAACCTCCTGAAAAGCTAGTCTCGCTGAGGCTTTTCATTAGGTGGTAACATGCCTTTGATAGAGATGACCTTGATGATGATGATGATGATGATGATGATTAATGTGTTGGTTAGTCATTGATGTGAGTGCAGGCTGGGGTGGTCCTGGCCGTGTCATTGAGAAGGTAAACATGGAGAGGCGAGGGGAGCTGAGGCAGGGTTTCACCATGTCTGTCTGTCTGTCTGTACCACGGTGACCTTCACACACCCACATTCCCGCTATTGTAACATGAACACAAAGAGGCAGGGAGCCAACAGAGAGGCACGCAAAGTGTGTGTGAGTACGAGAGAGAGAGAGAGACAGAGAGTGACAGACAGAGGGAGAAGAGAGGATGACAGGCCCTCTTATAGGCCAACAATAGCTGGCCAGGCCAGCCAATATGCTGGCCAGATAGCCCAAACACACTTCAATTAAAGAGCGCCCTCCTCCACAACCAACAATCAAATAAGTCAATGTAATGGCTGAGAGAAAGACCGTCATGTGTGTGTGTGTGTGTGTGTGTGTGTGTGTGTGTGTGTGTGTGTGTGTGTGTGTGTGTGTGTGTGTGTGTGTGTGTGTGTGTGTGTGTGTAGAAGAGATACAGATATAAACTGCAGCTGTAAGGCTGACAGACAAAGGGTGATCCCCTATGTTGACAAGCAGCTGGAAAAAAGACCGTTTCTGTTGGCTAATTGGCCTGGGCAGTTGTGGGTTAGCCATCCCTTTGGTGGAGTTGTGTACTTGTCTTTCTTTCATGTCTTCTCTCTCCGTCTCTGGAGTTGCCCGGCCGACTATCTGTAGTGGGTGTGCACACTTCATATCCTCTATCTGTTCTCCAGTCATCCTGAGACTGAGCCGCTCTCTCTCTCTCTCTCTCTCTCTCTCTCTCTCTCTCTCTCTCTCTCTCTCTCTTTCTCCGTGGCTCTTGTTGAATAGGATCTGTTTCAGTTTTTTTCGTTCTTTTTTTTATACGGAGAACATCTTTTACTTTTTGTGTATCACAGTCAGTTCCTGTGGAATAACACATCTCCCCCTGTCTCTGAGTCTGGCTCCCTGTCTCGCTCCTGTCAGACCACTCTCCACTGTTAGCTCTCCAGCTCCCACCTCATGGATGGATTAGAAATGTGCTGATCTGAGCAAGAGGAACTTTCTTTAACCTCACACCAACTCAGGCATTGTGCTGTATGTCTGTAAGATCCTGCCTCAATACTCATCCTTTACACACACGTGTGTGCGCAGAAGCGTGACACAAGGTCAAATGGACGCGTTATTTCACAGAGAGCCCAGTAGGTCGTTTTAGGGTGAATCTCGGATTGAAAGTTAGAAATTGGTTTCACGCAAGGGTGCCCCAGTCATTTGCCTGCTGAATAGTGGAATTCAGTGGATAATGCAGACACTAATTGATTCTGGGGGGCTAAAATAAATAGTCTTGAGTTATATGAGACTCATCCCACTGATGTGGTCCTTTTGGGAGATGGGGGACCCTCTGCCCCTGGCTCCCTCCTAAGAAGAGGCCTTCAAATGAAGCCTGACATCCCTTGATTGATGCAAGGAGAGTGGTGACCTTATAGAGGCTACTGTCCTATCGGTTTTGACTGACATTGATGGTCTTTGACTCTCTGAAGGACCTGACATTTAAACATGTACCTCCAACATAAAGCCTCAACAATCCGCCTCTGGTACTTTGTTATCACAACCCATTCAATCATCATCCGTATTTATTGTCAGTAATGGAGAGCACACTTCTGAACTGCGCTCAGTCTCTCCTCGGAATTCAAGACAGAAAGTCAAACTGTTGGTGAGTCATGCCCCTGTCTACAGCAGCTCTGCCAGATGATTGAGATGCACCTCTCCTCCACAAAGTTTGACAGAGGTTCCTGGAGTTTGGCTCGGAGGCCGTCGAGAAGGGGAGTTGTGTCGAGGAGAAAAGTACAGCCTGGAACAGCCTGGCGTCTGGCTGCAGGGGGGCGGAGGAAGGTCGGCGTCATGGCGGCTCGTGCGTCCACGCTTCGTTCTCCTTGGTTGGTCTGTCAGCGGGGGGACGGACATCCTGCCGCACTCATGATGAAGAGGACGTGGAGTGTGAGCGCCAGAGGTCAGAGCGCCGCGGGGGGGCAGGAAGTGAACCTGGCCGCGCCCCGTGGAGCCGTGCACGGCGGAGCGTGCTTACGACTAATGAAGCTCCACTCGCCCTCGCCAGGACCAGACTCCCGCCCTACACTTCCCTGTTCCTCCTACCGGTCGGAGATGGAGCGAGGGAGGATGAGAACTTAGTGATGGAGAGGGTGACAAAGAGGGAAGAGGCTATAGAAAGACATGGAGACCAGAAGATGGATAGAAAAATACCAGTAGAGAGAGAGAGAGAGAGAGATAGAGAGAGAGACAGCAAGAGAGTGTGTGTTTGAGAGACAGAGACAGAGAGAGAGTGGGGTAATAGACTCATTACAGAACACACCTCTCTCAAGGGTAAAGCAGTAGGAGGTCCCATATGGGATGTACATCAGATAGCTTACGGAAGTCCATGGCTCCAACCACTGGGTCACACCACTGCCTAATTACGGATGACAGAGACAGATGCCTTTCATTCCATTCACTTTATGTCTCTTTCACATCTCTCACACAACGACAGACACACACACACACAGACAGACACGGCAGCAGGATCCATTCCCATATAAACCCCTCTCCTCATTCCTGCCAGTGTATCGCCTGCTTGATCATCCCACACCCTGTCTCTTTCTCCTCCTCCTCTCATCCTCCACTCAATCTGTCTGCCCTCAGCTCTGGTCTCCTCACTGTCTGTCTGATGGTTACATACACAGACAGCACACACACACACCTAACACCCACACACAGAGACACACAGTCACACACACACTTAGTGGGGGAGGGTGGGGGGGGGCGTGTGTTCAGTAGTGGTGTTCCTCTTTGTGGTGAGAGGCGGGGCCTGACCACAGTGCTCTCACAAGCCTAAATGATGACATTCTCTCAAACAACAGTTCCATTTCCCTCCCACACCGGCCTCATGGCACCAAAGCCAAAACAATCTCACCGAGTGCCAACTCCCTCTCTCTCTAGTCGCCTGTTGTCCTCTCCTCCTTTCCTCCTACCCGAGGGACCAGCAGGGCCTCTCTCTCCAGCCGCCATGTTGTCTTGCTCCTGCTCCAGAGTGCGGGGCCTGCCACGGTAAACAAACTGAAAGCAGGCCTCGGTAGCATTGATCGCGGGCGCAGGGAGGCATGCAGCGGTGAGGAGAGCAGTCTTCCCAGGAGAGACGCTCCTTTCCCAGCCTCTCCTACAGAGGACCAGCATGTGAAGCAGAATGTGAAGAAAGGCATTGACCAGCAACTGGAAAACATCTAAGCCATTCAGGATCAATGCAGAATTGATCCCTGTTCTATGTATAATGTAGACTTGTGGGCGCCCAAGCTGCTCCTCTGCCCCCCCCCCCCCCCTCCCTCCTCCCCTCCATCCTGCTGAATGGGGTGGGGGGGGTGGAGCAAGTGGGGGGGGTGCACTGGACCTCAGGAGCTCTGGATGACCACGCAGGTGAAACAGCCTGAGGTGTGTGTTTAAACTTACAGTAAGGCCTTTATAGACAAGCTGAACTCGTCTGTCCAGAAGCTAGGGGAGATGCGAGAAAGTGCATACCTTATTCCACCTGCGGCTGCCTCGTGTAGCTCACCTGTCATGACGCTCATCACGCTGTGTTATCTGGGCAGCAGCTCCAGCGGTCGAGTCCTCAGAACCAGTGGACGTGGGGTGGGGTGGGCAGAGAGCATCACTGGTAGTGTAGCAGAGTAGCAGCAGGAAGCAGAGTTCACCCAGGAGTGAGAACTCAGGCCATGCTTGACAGCGTCGTCAGAGCTGGCATCCCGAGGAAGCCCCATGCAGAGCTTAATGAGCGACGGCATGCTGGAGAGGCGATCTTTAACCCTGCTCAGGGACTCGTACGGCAGTCCTGCTTCTCTCCAGCAGATGCCAAGTACAGCTGTCAACAGCTCCATACACTATTGTTACACCTCTCCCTCCATCCCTCCATCCCTCTTCCCATCCCTCCGTCCCTCTTCCCTCCCTATAGTGGTATCGTTTTCTCCGTCTGTCTGAGCTGGAGGTTGCGCCGCCTACAATCCTCCATCCAGTCTACCCACTGTGTTTTAAGGAGGAATATGGCCGTGTGAGATGATATGGATAGCGCCGTACTGTATATATTATTGGGAGGACATTAAGGATTCATGAAGTGAAAACACCAAAAACCAAGCACAACGCTTGACTTAGGGGGCTGCACTTGCAGGATTGAACCGAAGCCCAGTTTTTAATCACAAGACCTTCACAGTTGTCCTGCTCCAAATGCATTTGTCTTCGGCACAGTCATACTTTATCTCTCTCACTCTTTTTCGATTATTCCCACCTTTTCTCTTCTCCTCTTTAGCTCCATTTCCTCCTCCCTGTCACTGTGTCTAATTCCATCTGACGGTGTCTTGTGGAGTCCCAGGGTGCCGATGTGCAGGCTAGCCCCCCCTTCCTGTTTCCATCCATTTGCTCCTGGCCCAGAGCAGGTCAGGTTCCTGGGCTGCCCTGGAGGAAATATCAGATGGCCTGTCTCTGTGAGGCTGGGATCCTGGTGAGCTGGGTGCTCATGGAGGCTCCTCTCTCCATATCCCTCCTCCCCAGCCCCTCTCTCCCATTCTTCTCCACTTCCTGCTTTCAAGTGCAGGCCAAGGTCAGCACTTTGAGGAAGCCCCCCCCCCTCCTCCCCAGAAGGCTGGCTGCAGGCGCTTGTCCTCTGCCCTGCTCTAACCTGGCTCACAACCCTCCCAGGTTTTCTTCTCCTTGCTCCATCATATTCATTTCATTAGGCAGGGCTTTTACTGCAATCAATACCTTTACTAAAGTTGTTTTTCTGATAGCTGTGCGTTTAATAGCTTTTCATTAGTGCCATACGGCCCCAACACTAACGGGAATACTACTGTAGTGTTACTGGGTACAATATCCATAGTTGTTGATTGTGGAATCCCTTTGTGAATAGATGATGCAGCAGTATGCAGCCCCAGTGTCTGTAGTGTCAGTAGAACTGTGTCATAGCAGATGTTTGAGCTTCTGAAACTACCATTAGACAGTCACACAACGGCAAATCCCTTTTGTATTGAAATAGTGAGCGGGGCGTGCGTGCCTCACACATCCCTCCCCCGGGCACCATCACCCCGTCCATCTCTGTCTCTGTCAGATCAAATACTGGGAGCAAGCAGGAGAGAGAGAGAGAGAGAGAGTGAGAGAGAGAGAGAGAGAGAGAGAGAGAGAGAGAGAGGGAGAGAGAGGAAGAGAGAGCGAGAGAGGGCGAGAGAGGATGAGGAAAAAATCTAGAGGGGGGGGGGGGGCATTATGGATGGTGTTTAGAGACAGGTGTCTGATGTGCCCTGAGATAATGCCAAAAGACTCGTATCTCTCCTTTTAATGGAACGGCGACAGTTGTTTGGAGTGATCAGGACTGTCATCCCACACGCTGGAGCGTTGATCCTCTCAGCGCGCCTCTTCTCTCTCATAAATCAAGGCAGCTGGAGTGGGAGAGGAGCAGCACCAAACAGCCCTGGCTCCAGGTCAGGTCCCGGGCCGCGGTGCCAGCCTGTTAAGGGCTCGTGTGGAGACAGTACAGTGCAACACAAGGTGTGAAGGCCTAATAGTTGCTGTCAGATCAACTCCACAAAGAGACATCCCCGTCTCCTAAATAGTCATTACACCTGATTCTGAGACAACCAAAGATGGCTTTGAGGGGTGGGAAGGTGTTGGGGGGGAAGGGGGGGGGGGGGGTCAAACAATGTTTATTTCCTGAGTGCTGTCTGTGGCAGCCTCTGTCTGCCTGGTGCCAAGAATGGAATGGGGTGAATATGTTAGTGTCATCTCCCATTTCAAATAGGCAGACATTTCAAAAGCTGATTCTCTCTGGAGAAAATGTTGCACTTCCACAGTGAAAATATCATCTGAGAAGTGATACAGTAAAAGCCAGTCATCTCAATATGAATTCTCTCTTTTTTCGGAGGCTCTCACCTAAGTGTTTAGGAGAGCCAGACACCAGTGACTGCTGGGAGGGGTGGGGGGGAGACGGGCGGTGGGAGGACGAGGGGAGAGAGACTCGCTTGATGAGTGTAGGAATGACACTTCATAAGGAGCAAGTTAATGATATGCCAGGATGAGACAGGTAGCAGTAATCAGATTCTCTGATTGTAACACAGCCTTATCAGGAGACTGGAGAGGAGGACACACACACACACTCACACACACACTCACACACACACTCACGCCTAGATGGCTGTGTCATGTTGCAGAGCGGGCGGCTGTACTAACGGCGGGTGTCACGGCTTTGGGGAGACAAAGGAGACAAATGAGATTGCTGGTACCCAGCAAACAACTCCAGGTTGCTGCCTCCGGAGAATGAAGGGGCCTCTTTGCATCCGTCGTGTCAATTAGAGTGGCTAGTACTCATACTCAGGCTGTTTCCCATCTAGTTTACATTGATTTGAGGTGTTTACCTTGCGCTCCAAAGGCACTTTACCTTTCCCTCAGTCGGATAGAGTCAAGCAGGTCTTTTTCTGCCGGTGGTTAAAGCCCCAGCTCTGGAGGGGAGGGGGCGTGAGGCAGGTAAGTGTACCCTCCTGACAGCCTTGAGGCACTGAGGTGGAGACACCCTGTAATGTACTGTACCATCATCAGAAGCCCCTCCTGATGCTGCCCGTGTGGGGGAGTTGGGGCTGGAGACAGTGAGGTCAGCAGATAGAGTCCCGGGCCTGTTGACAGCTGCTGGCTTGACTTTGATGCACCATCAGCGATCAGCACTGTGCTCGGCGCTCCGCTCCGCTCGGCCCACAGCCGTGTTCAGTCGACCTGAACGCACACTAGCCTCTCATTACAGCGCCCAAACAAACTTTGTCTCTCTGCAGCTGTTTAACGGCCGCGCGGCTGTTTTTGTTTGTTTTCTCGCCGTAAGATTATTGCACCTTTATGGTTGATCAGGGGGTTGGAATGATCCCTGGCATCTGTTCAGAGAGGGGTGGGGGGGGTGGTGGTGAGGGATGGGGGGGGGGGGGGGGGGGGGGGGGGGCAGAGAGAGGGAGCGTGAGCGAGGTAGAATCTCCACTTGTCTTTTATTAACCGGACCAATCGGGCGTTGGTGCTGGTGCTAGTGCTGGCCTGTGGACTTTTAAGACGAGAGTGATGGAGAGGGCTGTGTGCTAATAAGCACAGAGGTTATAGCGAGAGGTTACTCATGTACATTCATTCCTCCCAAAATGAGCTTGCTGCCTCCGCCGCTGTTGGAGCAAGGGAATTAATCTAGTCACTGCACCTTTATTGTAATTTAGGCCTACTTCCAGCTTCATGCTGAAAAGTTGGTGGTATACGGCAAGCTTATGTTTTTCATTCTCCTTTTTGTACAGTATAGCCTGTTTTTCTGCCATACATCTTTGTGGGCCATATGTGAATATTTAACTACAAAATTGACTTGGCCCCAGCGTCTTAGCTGGCACAGTGATTGTAACACTTTCTCTGTTTTCCGTGTGATCCATATGCTTTTTTCTTCACTGGTTGTTCTCCGGAGTAGAATGTTTTGGCTCATTCACTCAACAAAGCTGTGTTCTGTGGGTGTTGATATTCCTCATTTTATTGTGGATATTTGCTGGGCCAAAAAAGGCCTGCCTCCTGAAGTTCTAACAGAGAACAGGAGCAGCCCTCATCTCCTCCTGACAGCCTCCCCCCTCCCCAGCCTCCCCCCTCCCCGGCCTCCCCCCTCCCCGGCCTCCCCCCTCCCCAGCCTCCCCAGCCTCCCGCCTCCCCAGCCTCCCCAGCCTCCCCAGTCTCCACTTCATTCAGACTCCATCTTGTCACGCCGTGGCCGCCTCCGGTCGTTATGGCAGACGAACAGGAAGTTAATCAACGCTGCATTATCTCCCGTCCTGCACCTGGAGGCGAGGGTGCCAGTCATGCTACCCCCGCCCCAGCGGGACCCCTGCCAGCCTGGGAGCCCCTTGTGCCCCGCTGCCCCCGGAGGCCCCTTGGGCTGCCAGTGTGTGCCAGGGCACACTGGTGACATAGAGCCAGGGGAGCCCGCTGCTAGCCACAGATTTACTGTGGTGGCCATGTGTGTGTGTTTGTGTGTGTGTGTGTGCGTGTGTGTGTGTGTGAGAGAGAGAGAGAGAGAGAGAGAGAGAGAGAGAGAGAGAGAGAGAGAGAGAGAGAGAGAGAGAGAGAGAGAGAGAGAGAGAGAGAGAGAGAGAGAGAGAGAGAGAGAGAGGGAGTGAGAGAGAGGAGATTTATGGGTCTGATTGTACCTCTTATTGCTGCTATTTTAGTCCAGGCTGACATTATTGCTGCTGACATTATTGCCCCATGTGGACAAGAAAAGTAACAACACTTGGGTAGACCTACAGCACTACAGGCATACATACGATTTATTGACACAAACTCACACACACACACGCATTTAGAAATACTAACATACCAATATGTGCACACATAAATGCAAGTCTGTAGATGTTGAAAAGATGATATTATTGGGGCAGACGTCTCCAGGTCTGTCTCTGCCTCCCCGTCTAGCTCTGTGTGACTGTCAGCAGCTGACAAATGCTCCGGCTGAGGAAGGAATTGCTGCCTGTCACTGGTAATCATTAGGTTGTCTGGCAGCATCCAAAGTGCTTTTATTTCTGTCCATTGGTTTGGTGGGAAAATAGGAGGGTATGGTCTAGCCTGCCTTACCCCAGTGGGAGAATGACGCAGGAAGCAGCATGGTCAATGACAACCGTGTCTGCAGTAAGCTATCCCTATCTACTTCAGGGGCTGGAAACTCGAGTGTTTGTTTACATGGCTGTACACGGCCTCTCTGTGTTTGCCGGTGTTCTGAGCACGATGAGTCAGTTGCTCTGTGAGTGAGGTGTGGCTACGATTTGCAGCTTAAAGACGGGATTTGGTCCGTGTAGGTGTGTCAAGGTCAGATCAAAGAGACTTTGGGGAGGATCGGAGCGAAAATGTTAAAAGCCGATCAAGCCAAAACGTTGAGGTGTCAGTCTTCCTGAGAGCACCTTGAAGTGTTCTGAGGAGAGCTTGATCAAAGCGTGCTTAACAAAGATGGTCTCAGAAGATAGTCTGACCTCAGCTGCATGAGGTAGTCCGTCTCAGTGCTGCTTCTTCACCTGCCTCCAAGCCTAGCTCTGCCCACCCCCCCCCCATACCCCCCCCCACAACACACCCTCCACACGTCTCCTCTGTGTTTGTGCCGCTTGTTTGACTGTCTGAATATCAATGAAGCCGTCTCACCCGCGTATTAGAACCAGCACCACACCGTGATTAAAGATGACATATCTAAGCCTCTCTCTTTCCTCTCTCATCTCCCCTCCTCTCCTCTGCCCCTCTCTCTCTCTCTCTTTGTTTCACAGGAGATTGCTGCCTACTTGATAACGTTTGAAAAGCATGAGGAATGGCTAACGACATCCCCTAAAACAAGGTAAGTGAGACACTTCCTGTGGAAAAAGCCCAAACAAGAGAAGTTCATGGAGAAGTGTGCGGGGAAAAAAGAACCTCCACCAACCTGGACATTTTCAATAAGAGGTATCTTGGCAGGCAGTTTGCAGCAGTCCCCAAAGTACAGCTCAGTCTCACACAACCCTCTTGATCAGGGTGAGATGTTTGATATTACTAGCTGCTGATGGCAGTTTGAGAAACTTTCTTCACCTTTCAGACAGGCAAAGGGGATATGAGTGTTGACTAATAATTGCTTTAAGTGAGCCAATTAACACAACATGCACTGCTGTGGCCTCGGCGGTGTGAATGAGATGCTAATGTGTTGGTATCTGTCTGCACATTCACAACCACTGGAGACCAGGGGCTGCTCTGGCATAGGAATGGGAATGTCATTAAGATATAGCCTGAAATAACTCACAAATCTTTGAGTTTTGTTATTCACTTATATAGCCCTGGGTTGTGTCAAACAAGAACACAGACAGACATGTCTAATCAACTTGTGTTCCTCTCTGGTTGGTGAAATAGAACGTCAACAGTATTCTGATGGCATTTCCAGGTTGACAGTTTTGAGCTCTCATACTGTGTATCTGGCTGTGAGTTCGATTACCTTCCCATCTCTGACACTGTCAGCTCTTTGTTTGACTAGCTTTGTCTAATCTCACAGTGTTGGACAGCTCTGGGATTGACTTCTCTGGCCTGCCTCAGACTCTATGTCCATTTTGCCATCACAATCTCACACTTTGTAACTGGACAGAATGAAATGAAAACAGTCTGCTTACACACATACACATGCACACGCACACACACACACACACATACACACACATAGGCACATACACACACACACACACGCGTTCTAGCACACAGACACATCCACTCTGTGTTGTGTATCCTCCTCTCTCTTTTTGCACCATCTTTTGTGTTAATGGTACTCATCCATGTGTAATGTACCTAGGGCAATCTGACACAGAGCCCATCCCTCTCCTCTTCTTTCCTCTCCTCTCCTCTTCCTGCCTGGGACTTTAATAATGGCTCCACAAAAAGACATTGCCAATTATAAGCCGTTTCTCAGTGTAATTGTGGAAAGTGGCCCAGAGATGGCCCTTTGCCTCTTTTTGTTATCATGAAGAACCCTCTCCCTCTTTACCCCCAAAAAGGAAATTCAACAAACCAGCTCCCTATGTCGTAAGATACGGCTTGCATATGTGACATTAGGCACTGTGTCATTACTCTCTCCAGGAACAAGCGATACTGACGCCCTGTTATCTGGTTAAAGAATAAATGAAATTCAAAATGAGAAATGAAGTCCCAGCATTAGGGTGCTCCAGGAGAACAGCAGCACTCCCACAGGACCTGATAGAGCCCTGCTATGAAGGCCTCTTGAATGAGTCTTCTTTACTCATACTGCAAGACCAGGCTCATCACCCAGCTCGTTGAAGTGGCCATGGTCACATCCTGCCCATGATCCTCCTCTGCCTGTGGTTGGCTCTAGTGGACATCCTGGAGTATCAGTGGCTGTCACCTGTCAGTCTGTCCCAGCTCCCCAGGGTCCTAGAGCCCAGTGGTCGACCTGCTGTCATGATCCATGTGTGTTTGCTGCTGCCTCAGTGGACATGGCACTGAGCGATGGGCTGGGCAGCCCCTCAGAGCAGTGGACAGGAGCAGAGCGGCACTTGGATGAGAGGAGCCCTCTTTGCTGCTGCCTTTATGGGAGGCAGGAAGGATGTGTGTTTGTGTATGTTCATGTCTGTGTGTGTGTGTGTGTGTACTTAAAAGGAAATTGTGAGAGTAGTTGTGAAGTGTTGAGCATAAAGTGTAGTGATGGATGGAGGGAAGGGGGCAGGATGTGTGTGTGTGCGTGTGTGTACTGTGTGTTTGTTTGTGTGTGTGTGATTGATGGAGTCTGATTGATGGCTGGCCTTTATGTGGATCTTTTGGCTCAAGGTCAGAGGTGAAAGGTCCCACAAGGGAGCGAACTGTGGTTATGGGCTACGCAGCAATTTGTCATTGCACACCTGCCGTGTGTACATGTATGTGACTGTGTGTGTGTGAATGCATGTCTGGCTGTGTGTGTGTGTGTGTCATAGGGAGCAGGGTAAGCAGGGTGATTTTCCCCAGCCTGGAAGGCTCTGTGAGCAGGGTGAGGGAGCAGACATAAGTAGCAGGTCATGCATAGACAGCGAGTCTCTGCATGACTGCACCACATGTGTGTGAGCACTCTGACACACACGGGTCGTAAACATGCGTGCAGGGCTGAAGGAGCTGACGCCAGCTGTTTGACCAAGGTGACACGCAACCCAGGACATGCCCTGAATAAAGATGACGCACTGTCAACAAGGAAAATTAGAAATTAGCCCAATCATGGATGTGCACACATGGATTCATTAGTGCCATTATACACTCCCAGCGTCGGCCTATATTATCAATATCAGCGCCTTGTGTTTGGGTCAGCTCCTGTTAGTTTATCCTTCCAAAACCCCTGCCAGGGGAGCTGTGGATGATTGATATGGCCAGTCCTAGTAATACACATTCCCTTTCAGATAGGAAGTGCAACAGCGCTTAAAATCAATAGCAGCGCTCTCCCACTGACTGCTAGAACAGCACTACAGCTAATTCAGGCCGCACCTGTCAGAGACTGGAAAATCTTTCCCAACTCAGGCCTTACACTTTAATTTACACCCTCTGCCAGCCTGGCTTCCATTCCCATTAAAGGGAGAGCCTGGCATTATGGCTTTAATGAAGGCCACGGGCAGGGGGGTGATTTAAGATGGCCGTTACTGCACACCTCTCCTCTGCGCGGGGGGAACAGTCTTAAAGGGACAATTAGGATTTTCCCCTCCTATGTGAGTGCAGATGGCCATATTCATTCTTTCTTTTAACCTTTTAAAGAGCCTCTATCACTGGAGCCCTAGGACTGATGGAAGAAGGAGAGAAGGGAAGAGGAGAAGGAGAGGAGAGGAGAGGAGAAGGGAAGGAAAAGAGAGGAGAGGGGAAGAGAGGGAAAGGAGAAGGAAAAGAGGATGCTAACCAGCAGGGGTAGCACAGGAAGCCAGTCAGTCTAGATGACAATTGGACGGTTTAAAACCAACCTCCTACCGAGCGGCAGCCAATGGCCTGGCATCTCTGTCTGTCATGGAAGACAGTAATGAACCCTGGCGGTGCCTTTAGACAGGTTCGAGCCAGAGGAAGACAGGGGGTGGAGCTACGTGGAGCTAGCTGATAGGCCGGCAGTGTTGTCTGCCAGGAGAGATGACCCACCTGAGTGTAGTGCAGCATCCTTCAAATGACATACATTAGTGTTTGGTGTCTGGCACAGTGAAACATTACTGGTTCCTTTTCAACTGGTTGGTTACGTGGCTTGTGTCCGTTTACGACAGCCCATCACAAACACCAGTGGAGGCCAGAGTCCCAGTCCTGTTCTTTTGACCCTGATGTGTCGTGTGTTCCATTGTTTGTGTGTGTGTGTCCCTGAGTTACATTTCCTCCCCTGTTCCCCTCAGTAGTCAGTGTGAACAAACTTGGACTTATTATGGCTCCTAAAAGCTGTTGCTGGAGCAGAGGGCTGTGTCAGCTGTTCCCCTCTGCTTCCAGACAAGCTCCGAACACACACACACACACGTGCACACACACATACACACACACACACACACACACACGTGCACACACACACACACACACACACACACATGCCACTCTGTGATATTGAAACTATCAAGCAATCAGTAGTGTGCCTCAATGGGCCCAACAATGACAGTGAACCCAGGTGCCCCTGTGTCCCAGCCCAATAGCCCTCGCTCCTCCTACTCCACACACACACACACACATACACACATACACAGACACACACACACACACACACAGTAGCAGCTCTCCAAAATGAAGGGCGGTCCCCTCAGACAACTTCCAAAGACAATGCTTTTATTAAAACCTACAGCAGCTCCGCCCCAGAGGCACAGACACATCAACAACACGGCAGCACTGAGGGGCCAGCAGACTTTACTAATGACTGCTGCTTTGCTACTGGGTGCAGTCTTTGTGTGAATGTGTGTGTGTGTGTGTGTTTGGGTCTGTGTTGGCTTGTTCTTGCTTTAACGGGTGCGTTGTGTCCGTTAGTGTGTATGCTTGTGTATGCGTGTGTGTGTGTGTTTGTGGTGTGTGTGTGTGTTTGTGTGTAAGTGTCCATGCGTCTTTGAAGAACACGGGACTGTAGGAGGATGTGCTTGTGCATTTGCTTGTGTGGAAGAATACATAAGCCCTGTATGAGCGTGCTCAGTTGTCAGTGAAAATGTGTGCTGTTGTGCTTAGCATAAGTAATGAGATTTTAAATGTGTGTGCGTGTGTGTGGGTGGGGGGTTGGGTGGGCATGTTTGTATGTGTTTGTGAATCAGGTCCTTGTTTAAACTGATGGAAGAGCAGCCACATGGTGTGTGTGTGTATGGGTTGTTTTTTGCACGTGTGTGCAGGCGTGCATGTGTGCTTGTGTGGACATGTGTTTGTATGCACGCATGCCGTGCTCGTGCTGGTGTGTGTGTTGTGCATGTGTGTGTGAGGCATATGTGTCTGAGAAGGGCGTCTGATCGTGTTTCGGCCTAATGTTTTGTGGCACTGGTTGGCTGGCAGTGGTTCAGAGGAGAGTTGAGAAGGACAAGAGGAGCAGAAGGTATAGAGGGAGAGAGATTTAGAGAGTGCGGAAGGAGACCGAGAGAGAGAGAGAGAGAGAGAGAGAGAGAGAGAGAGAGAGAGAGAGAGAGAGAGAGAGAGAGAGAGAGAGAGAGAGAGAGAGAGAGAGGAGGGGCAGGGGGAGAGGGAGGATTGTTGAAGGGAAAGTGTTGCTTTTGAGACAACATAACAGTGGGTCAAACATTGGAAGAAAAAATCCAATACAAGAAAGCCAACCTTGCATGCTGTTATTTTGAATAAAACATGAATTGAACTAATATATTTCAGCCACACATTTGGCATAGAAGTCCTGTATAGCATGACTTAACTTTCCTGCATATTCTTTTTGTCTTTCACTTTAAAAGCACCATCCAGGCTGTAAGTAAAGTTTTGTTTGTTCTGATGGGGCACCTTTTCCCTGGCTACTGCTTTCTGACTGGCCCTAGAGGACACTCTGTCCCTGGGTGCCTCTGCCTAGCCTGGGCCCCACCAAGGACAGCCTGCTCCCGCTCTGGCCTGCCCACATGGGGCCCTCCGGGCTGGGGGACTAATCCTCCAGAGGCAGCCTAGAGGACAGGTTAGGGTACAGCCAAGTAGACAAAGAATGAGGGAGAGAAGTGAGCAAAGGAGAACATGAAAAATGGTGATTGGAGAGATTGTGAAGATGATGGAGTGAGAGCGGTTTAGAGAATGGAAACATGTCGATGAGAGAAGAGAGTGGACGAGATGGAGATGGGGAGTCATGATGGATGGAGTGAGCAGGAAGGAGAGCGGGAAGAAGCTCCCACCAACAGAAAGAGGACAGGAGAATCGGGGGGAACGGAGGAAGAATGAGCAGACAGTGAAATAGAGCAGGTAAACAGCAGATAGAGACAGAGTAAAGTGAGCAATGGATTCAATTGACAGATGGAGGGGAAAAAAGTCCTGTGGTTTTGAGAGGGAGGGAGGGAGAAGGTAAGCGGTCAATAGATGAGGGCTAGCGCTGGGACAAGCAGCTCAGCCTGCCAGCCAACCTAATAGTGTCTCTGTGTTGTCCCCTGAAGTAACCCAGGGTGGGCCCAGGAAGGGCCAGGGGGCCTACAGGGGGCCTGCAGGGGGACAGGGGGCCTGCAGTGGGACAGGGGGCCTAGGGATGGACAAGGGTCCTGGGTAGGGACAAGGTTGTTAAAGGAGAATAGACAGAGGACTTAATAAATGTTAGTTTTCATCCCAGCGGCTGTATTTGACCTGGCTCATCACCTAAGGCCCCTCTGCATCAAATACAGCACACAGCTTTCTTCTGTCCTCCGTTGGCTCGCGCTAACCACAGCGGCTGCAATGAGGGCCATCTACAGCTGGATACACCATGGGTTTCTATTTGTTGGTCTTGACTCCCAGTGTAATGAATGCTTTCAGTAACCATGTGCTGTACACATGTCAGTGAAGGTTAACCACAGTCAGCAGCACACACTAACACAACAGCTTGAAACAACCCAAGGCCAGAACAGGAGTCTAGCTTCGGTTTCTATGGAGATGATGGGGCTGTCTGTCTGGCCAGCTAGGTACCGTGTCTGTCTCCATGCCAACCCCTAGGTGGAGGACAAGGGGGAGGAGCCAGTGGCCGGCCACAGGAGAGCAGGGATAAATAAATAGGAGGAGGAAGTTGATGCCAAGCAGGTGTTCAAGGAGAAAGTGTCAGCCAAGCGGGCCGGGCTGGGGAGAAGTGCTGCCTCTGCAGCCTGATAATAAAGACTTAATTCAATTAGTGCTTCTGCACTGGTGAGCACAGCCCAGGCTGGCTGTCAGAGAGCAGGGCAGAGGAGAGGTACCGGCAGGGCACACACCCCGAGCACCTAGACACCAAGCCCTGTACTGCCATACACTCAAGCACTCGCAAGATTACCCACATAAGCACCCGCACACACGCACACAGGCAGGCACACACACACACACACTTGTGTGGAGATACTTTGCAGATGTATTGTATGCGCACACCTGGGGCACTTATACATGTAGCTGCCCAGACACTGAGCCCTGCCTACACACCTCTCCCACATACTCACTCCAAGCACTCACACACACACACACACACACATATACATCCATTCTGTATACAGTAGTATACAGTACAAAGGCACTGTAGCTTGTTCTCCATCCTCCTACTCAATTCACCTTCCTAAACCTCTCTACCTTTACCTCCTCCCCTCCTCGCTCCCAAACCTCTCCTCCCCTCCCCCTGTGGCTGTCTCCAGTCCTATATCTAGAGTGGCTAGCAGCAGCAGCAGCCTCCGTGTGCTGGCCCCGGTGCCTCTCCCTCTCTATTTTGAGCTGGTGTCCCACCCTGTCCCTCTGCAGGGTGCTGTCCTGTAGGCATATGGTGCAAACGGATCCCAGATCCTCGCCCTCTCCAGGGCACAAGGGGGGCCCCCCTGTCAAAGCCCCCCCTCCAGCCAACGAATCCGGGGCCTATGGCTAAGGCCCGGGGCGTGGTCCGGGAGCGTCTGCTCCTCATTGGCTGCTTGTCTCGAGTGTTGGGAGGGGTCCCTGGCACTGGGGAGCAGAGCAGTGTCAGCCCTCCTCTGGCTGAAACTCTGGTCGAGGAGGAGGAGGGGGAGGGGGAGGAGGGGCTGGGAGGAGGAAGGGTAAGAGGAGACAGTGAGGAGGAGGAAGAGGTAGACAAGGAGGATGTGGAGGAGGAGGAGGAGGAGGACAGGACATGCAGCACCAATCTCTCTGTTTGGTGTTATGTAAAGAGAAGGAGAAAATAGGTCCTGGATGGTTGCCAGAGATCTGGGTGAATCACCGGCAAAGCACAGGCATGGCACACACACACACACACACACACACGCACACAGACAGATATTGTGTCCCACTCGGCCTTCTGGTTCTCCAGCTGAGCCTCCTGGTGCAGCAGGAGCAGGGCTGAGGAGGAGCTGCGTAGAGCCCTCAGTGGGATGGGCAGGCAGCGTGGAGGGGAGGAAGAGGAGGAGAGATGGGATGTCCTGGCCTGGAAGGCCTCTCCTCCTCACAGGTGTTTCTGTCCTCAATCCTGCCCTTTATCTCTCTTTCTCCTCTCTACTTCTCTTCAGCACAGCACCGAACAACATGGTATTACACAGTGTAGAGCAGTAGTATAGGATAGTTCAGTACAGTACTGGTTCTATTCACACAGAGTAGGCTCCATCCACGCCCTTGACTTCATTTAGCCACCAGCCAGTCTGGAAGACCATGAACCTCCAACCCCGATGGTGAGAATGCGTCTTCATCAGTTCACCCTCCCTCCCTCTCCTCCCCTCCCTCCCTCTCCTCCCCTCCCTCTCCTCCCCTCCCTCTCCTCCCCTCCCTCCCTCCCTCCCTCTCCTCCCCTCTCCTCTCCTCTCCTCCCCTCCCTCTCCTCCCCTCCCTCCCTCCCTCCCTCTCCTCTCCTCTCCTCTCCTCTCCTCTCCTCTCCTCTCCTCTCCTCTCCTCTCCTCTCCTCTCCTCTCCTCTCCTCTCCTCCCCTCCCTCCCTCCCTCCCTCCCTCCCTCCCTTCCTCTCCTTCCCTCCCTCTCCTTCCCTCCCTCCCTCCCTCCCTCCCTCCCTCCTCCCCTCCCTCTCCTTCCTTCCCTCCCTCCCTCCCTCCCTCCTCCCCTCCCCTCCCTCCCTCCCTCCCTCCCTCCCTCCCTCCCTCCCTCCCTCCCTCCCTCCCTCCCTCCCTCCCTCCCTCCCTCCCTCCCTTCCTACCCCCTTCTCCCTCTGATCCCCTCCTCTCAGCTCCCCAGATATCCACCCTAGGCACTAATCTGTGCTCTTAATTCTCTTCATAATAGAGTACATAGGCAGGGAGGGGATACGAGAGATGGAGGAGTTGAAGATGGTCGTCTATTAATTTTGCATCACTGAATTACTTAATTCAAATCGAAGTCAATTGATAAATTATTCAGGCTTTTTGTTATGTGTGTTTGAGAGTAGGATGGGGAAATAGAGGTGAAAGCCTTCTCTGATTGGAAAATTAATATTCATAACTTTTTTTAAGTGATGAGGTAAAAATGACTATAGATTCAAGTTTTAACAAAGCTTTAATTAAGAACCACAGAGAGACAATCCCCTCCAAACTCCTGGGGGTCTGCTACAACGCCCTACCTTTTTAAAGGGAAGTTGCTAATTTTTGGTTCCTCCACACCTCATCATCCCTTCTCTGCGGCCGCCATCTCAGCTGCCTGACTGATTGATCTCCAAACTGACATGAGTGAACCTGTAGGAGGTCTCCTGGTCACACACGGACTGTAGGTAGTGCAATTAACACACCGGAGCCACCACTCCCCTCGAAAGAAATGATAGCTTTATTTATGTGCAATTTTCCTGTATTTATAGGGCAGCATTAGCTGTAGTCTGCGGTGGGTTTGTGTCTGTGTATGTGTAGGGGGGAGGGTGTCGAGAGTTATGATGACAGCGCTGAAGAGATTTAAAGCAGCCCTCCTGGTGACCCTTAAGAGCTGTGCTAGATGCATTAATGTGATAGCGATATGATTATGTCGGATTGGACATGAAGAGTTTCAATTATTTACAGGTGATGTGCCCGTTGAATTGGCAATGAAGTCGCTCGTAAATTACCCCCTCTGTCTAATCAAGCCTACAGTGGAATAATGAAATAAGCCCTGCCAGACAGGGAGGGGTCTGTCTCTGTTCTGCTGCTCAGCACCCTGGGAGCCCACGTCTGAATGACACTGGTAGAAAGGCTGGGGAAATCACCTGAGACTGCAGCTTTAAATCACCCTCCTCCTCTCCTCCACTCCCTCAAACATGAGCAGGGAAACTACAGTGGAGAACTTCTTGTCATCCATCAGATAAACAACGTTAGGGGAGGGGAGTGGTGTGACACTGGTGTCGTGGGGACAGGGAGACGGTCCTCTGTCAGGGCCCAGCATGGCTGTGGATCCCAGACCAAGCTGAACCCACCCACTGTGGCCAGGCTGCCACGCTGGTGCAGACAGCCCACCAGGACAGCACCGTCGTCTGGTCCTGGCCTGCCGTCAGCAGCACCAGCAGCAGGGGGCGGCTCACTGACTGATGGCTTCTTTGATTAAAAAGAATTAATTGCTGAACCGTTTAATACCCTGTTTTAATGTGTCTCCAGTGAGTGTGAGATGTGCTGCATGTCTCCCTGACATGGAGAACACCTGCCAGGAGGATGGCATAGCTGTGCCCCCTCCTCCCCTCCCCTCCCCACCCCACCCTACCTCACCCCTCCCCTCCTGCCCTCCCCACCTCTCCCCTTCTGCCCTCCCAACCTCACCCCTCCTCCCCTCCCCTCCCCACCCTACCTCACCCCTCCCCTCCTCCCCTCCCCACCTCTCCCCTCCTGCCCTCCCAACCTCACCCCTCCTCCCCTCCCCACCCTACCTCACCCATTCCCTCCCCTCCCCACCCTACCTCACCCCTCCCCTCCTCCCCTCCCCACCTCTCCCCTTCTGCCCTCCCAACCTCACCCCTCCTCCCCTCCCCTCCCCACCCTACCTCACCCCTCTCCTCCTCCCCTCCCCACCTCTCCCCTCCTGCCCTCCCAACCTCACCCCTCCTCCCCTCCTCACCCCTCCTCCCCTCTCCCAGTTATGCTGAAGAGCCTGCACACAGCCTGACAGCCGGACAGCCCCCCCCCCCTCCCCTCTCCTCTGTCGTTAATGGGTAGCTCCATCCTGAGCAGAATGCTGGCTGACCCTTCTTTACCCCCACCAGTGTTCACACACCCACCTCTCCATTGTGCTGGGTTACAGTACAGGAAGGCTATTTATAGAGGAGATCTGGATCCAGCCCCTCACCACCATAATCTATAATCACCTTAGGCTCTTTGTGCTTGGGAGAAGGGGAATAGGAGAGGTGTTGGAGTGAGGGAGAGCAAGAGAGATGGGGGGGGGGGGGGTGAAAAAACTACAAGGCAGAGGGATAGAGAGGGAATTATGAAAACAGAGAACCACCCCCAGTTATGTGTGTGTGTGTGTGTGTGTGTGAAGGAGGGGAGGGGGGGCAGGTAAGTGGAGGTCTGTTTGGAGCTTGTCTTCCTACTTCCCTCCTCCTGTTCTCCTTTCCTCTCTCCTCACAGAGAGGGAATCTGGGGTGACTGCACCCACAATTAGGGCAGGGGAGGATTAGTGGCGAGTGGGAAGGTGGTTGGGGCTGTTCTGTGTTTGTGCTCCGACTGTGTGCTGCTGCTGCTGCTGATGCTGCTGCTGCTGCTGCTGCTGCTGATGCTGCTGCTGCTGCTGCTGCTGCTGCTGCTGCTGCTGCTGCTGCTGCTGCTGCTGCTGCTGCTGCTGCTGCTGCTGCTGCTGATGCTGATGCTGCTGATGCTGCTGATGCTGCTGATGCTGCTGCTGCTGATGCTGATGCTGCTGCTGCTGCTGCTGCTGATGCTGCTGCTGATGATGCTGCTGCTGCTGATGCTGCTGATGCTGCTGCTGATGCTGCTGCTGTGGGGTTGGAGCTCGGCTGCTTTGTTTTCCACCATGTTTTTAAAAATAGCAACATCACAAACTGCATAACAAGCTTGGATAGGCTGAGAAGAGGGCACAATAAGGGGGTGTCCAACAGTGCTTTGTGTGTGTGTGTGTGTGTGCGTAAGAGTTTGTGATTGCACGGGTGTTTGTATGTGTGTGTGCGTGCTTTTTTGTTAATGCGTGCCTGAAACCCTACATGTTTTTCCCCCTGAATGTCTTCCAGTTTCTGTCATCACGACACACATCCTCTCTGTTCTGCCTGCCCAGAATCTTTAAGTCTTCTTCTGATGGTGCCGGCCTCACCACTTCCTAGTCGCAGCATCCATGCCCAGCTCCTAAGGACAGAGAGCACAGAGGGAGCCTCAGTCTGACTGCTATTATGAGTTTAAGGCAGTTCAAAGCTTTTGACCTTGCTGACACAATGACACGTGAAGGTCCATAGGACCTGTTTTCCTTAAGTGACTCCTACCTTATTTGCATGCTTGGATATGTGCGTATTTATGTGTGTGTGTGTCTGTGGATGTGTGTGTGTGTGTGACTGCCTTGTCTCTGTATTTGCCATGCTAATGCCTGTAACCTCTCTCCAATACGTTTAGTAGCAGACCGCCTTCCCCACTCCCCTCGGCTCTGTAGCAGTGTAGCGCTGGATTGGAGACTTCCCGTCTCTCCTTTCTCCCTCTGGTCACACGCCGAGTTTAAGAGCTTTTTGGAGGCGAGGAGGTGTGACCCACACCGGGCCTCTCCCTCGCTCTGCTACTCCACTCAGAGGCGTGGGGCGCACACACAGTGGTAAACCAATTTTGTTTCCAATGTTTTCACATTTTTATCCAATCACTGAGCTCTCAGAGGTTCCAAAAGCTGCATGCCGCTTTTATTGGGCCTAATTAAGGATCTGTGATTTAATCCCTGTAATTCAATGGAGAGTGATGGCGTGGTGTGCGGCTGAGGGAAGCTTGTCAGAGTCCCTTGGGTAAACAGTTACAGTAGTCTGCCTGTGTGAGAGGAGGACTGGAACAGTCTAGATGAGGCTGTCTTAATCCAGTGGACTGTACAGTACACAGTAGGGCCCAGCGTGACCTATCCAATCCCCTCTTTCCTCTCTCTCTCTCTCTCTCTCTCTCTCTCTCTCTCTCTCTCTCTCTCTCTTTCCTTCTTGCAGGCACACACACACACACAGACTTATTGTTCTCACTCCCATTTGTTTCCCTGCCAACAAAGAGCTGAAGTGGTTTCCCTTGTTAGGTTGTTTACAGAAGTGGGCTTAAATCAGTCAGGGTGAGTGACATGGTAGTGGCCACTCATTCCAATGTCTTCCAGGTACGTTCTGAACCCTCCAGGGAGTCTGGAACGGCGAGCTGCACATTTGATCCTGTGATCTATCCAATCAGTGTGATTGGAGATTGATATGCAGCTCTCAGGAGTGGCTACTGAACCCTCTGGGGTGAACTAGGTGAGGGTAGATTGGCTGGCTCGACTACAGGCTGCTTTTACCAAGTTAAGACAAGCAGGCAGGCGGGCAGGCACACAGACAGGGTAGTGAGTGAAGCAGGTGGGCAGGCAGGCACACAGACAGGGTAGTGAGTGAAGCAGGTGGGCAGGCATACAGACAGGGTAGTGAGTGAAGCAGGCGGGCAGGCAGGCACACAGACAGGGTAGTGAGTGAAGCAGGTGGGCAGGCATACAGACAGGGTAGTGAGTGAAGCAGGCGGGCAGGCACACAGACAGGGTAGTGAGTGAAGACAAGGGCATGTATGTGTTTGTGTGGTGGGGCTCTTCGGTCATGACACATGCAAAGCTGGGCTGTGCACCCACAGCTGACCAGTGAGCCAGCCAACCAGCACATTTTAATTGTTCCTCGTGTCAGAAAGAATACATGTTGTTTTCCACACTGTCCTGCTCACCCTCAATCCAATCCAAAATGTCCTGTCTGTTCTGTAGCTCATAACCTGTCCCCCTGATGTACCAATCAGAGAGCAGATGGTCTCAGGGGACCAATGGGGACAGGGCAGTTGATAGGGTTGGTAATAGATAGTCCGGTTCGAGAGGGGGACCGGGTTGATGACTAATGTTCCCTGTATGGAGCACTGGTTCTGCCTGCAGCTCCCATCACGCCTCTGTAGGAGTGCAGACAGTTAGGAGGTGCAGGAGCCAGCCTGGCCGAATGCTTCCTACCGCTCCTGTCTGTCAGCGTGTCAGGAGGGAGGGAGGAGAGAGACCGGGGGGGGGCACTACAGGAGCCGCTCGTTACCACACACACTTCTGGAGAGAAGGGGGAGGGCACAGACAGATGAGGGAAGCAGACCTCAGTCTGAGGGACACCCCCCCGCCCCATACCCCTCCCCCCACAAACACACACACCCCTCACCCCCCTCACCTCGGTCTAACTCTCTCAGACTTTATCACCACAAAAATGTTGACTCTGGATTTTTTCAAGTAAATACCTTAACTAATTAACAAAGTAATTAAGGCAAACAAATTGATTGTTGGAACATTTTGGATTGCACTTGAGCTTTTCTGTCTCTGTCAGGCTAAATTCCTCTCTCTGGGTCACCAGAATGGAGGGGAGCTTGTAGCCCTCATTCTTCACTGGATCATTGATTTAACTAAACAAAGGCCAAATTGACATTTATTCTCCTCCTGGCATTTGAGAATATTTCACCCAAACGGCATGGCTAATAACACATTCAGAATGTTTCTCTTGGTGTGTGTGTTTGTGTTCAGTATGTCTACAATTGGGTGTGTGCGTGTGTTTATAGAGTGGCACTCCTTTCGACTCTGAACACCTTGCACTCGGCCTCCTTTGCTGTCCATAGATCATTGAGCTCTTAGTAAGGGTCTGGAGAGCAGAGTGCTCCCAGTTGTGTATGGTAAGTGAGCGACATAAAGTGGCAAGGTCTGGTACCATTTCCAACCTCCCGTCAACATCGATCCACTCAATTTATGTTGTGAGCTCGCCGTCAAATAGCCAGGGCAGAAATCAAGCTCTGCCCTTGACAATCAGTAATCTATAGCGACTGAATAAGTATGCATTAGTGATCGGGCTTCTGTTTGGTCACCATGCAGAAACACTATACGGTATAGGAAAGCTTCATTAGAACTGGGGAAACTTCCTCAGACTTGTCGTGCCTGGCTGAGCTAGCTGTCACTGGAGAGGCTGATAATGATGGATGTTCACCTCCAGTCCTCCAGCCCATCAGTGGACTTACTAATGGATGTCGCTTGGCCTTGAGCTCATCTAACGCTCCTCAGATTTAGGCTTACGTTCTGACTTGACTTACACCAGAACTTCTTTAAGTGTTTCCTCAAATAGAAATGTCCTGTTTCCAATGGATGGCTCCTGTTTTCCATACAGCTACAGTATGGGCCTCAGCTGAGCTGTGCAGTGGTAGGAAGGGAGTTGGCCCAGAGAGGAGAGGTGAGGAGAGGGGAGCGGGCCTGAGGTCACTGTGCAGGCCCACAGCATGGTGGGTGGGGGGTACTGTGACACAGTGTGCTCCAGCACCCCTAATTAAATTGGCCAGCGCCATGTAGCGTGGAAGCAAGTGGCTCAGCAGATGTAGCGCTATGTTAAACTTTATGTTGCTTGAAAATGGCTTCCGTTCCAAGTGCATTCAAGACTGAGATCGTCTGGCTGTAAAATGATCTGTTTTATGAGGCTGTTATCAGGGCGATATTCCTTAAAGATGCAGTCCTCCGTACAGTGGAATTCTCCCACTGCCGGTGAAGCAAATTGATACGTAGAGATCAACAGAGCAATGCCCTTCTTTGTGACCTTGGCTCTGCACCTGGCTGCTCCAAATGATTTTCTCTATAATGTCTGAGGAGCCAGAAACTCATTTTTGTCTGTTGGAATGTTATTCATTTCAGTTGCTATGATGAAGAGGAGAGGTCTGTGTGTGTGTGTAAGTTTGCGTGCAGAGTGTGTGTAAATGTAGTGTGTGTATCTTGATCTCTGTGTGTGTGTGTGTGTCTTTTCTTTGGCTCTGGCAGTCCAGCACTGATACATGCACTGTGGCTAGGCTCCATTAGGTGGCTGTATATTAAACAGGGGACTGACGTCAGCGCTCTGTTGGGGAACATAGCCTGGGAGTTGGGGAGTGGAGGGGTGGAACTGTGTGTGCTTGTGTGTGAGTGTGAGTGTGTGTGTGTGTTTGTGTCAGTGTGTTTGCATTGGGGGGGTGTCTCTGTTGCGTCTGTTTTATTCTTTAATGTCCTTATTGTCCCTCCCCAGTGACTCCCCCTCCTCCCCTCTGGATTTGTGGCCTGCTGGAATCTATTGATCAGCCTGTGAAAGCTGGCATCTCTGAAGAGGGTGGAGAGAAAGGGAGGGGGCTGTTGTGTGTAGTGGAGAAAAGACCAGCAGAGAGAAAGCAAGAGAAGAAAGGGCCTTGGCTTTTTGCCTGGCTATATTAAAAACTTTAGGTCCAGTTTATTAGTCTCACTACCAATGCTGTTTTATCATGTCGCCATGGACATTTAACTCCATGTGAGCTGAGCTAGTCTATGTGTGTGTGTGTGTTTCTATGTGTGTACACACATGTGTGCCTGCTTGCATGCATGTGTGTGTCATGTGTTTGTGACGAGGTTGTGATTGATTGTCAGCCATGACCACTTGGCTTTATAGCTGAGCTGAATCGCCTGGAGACTAGTAAATAACCCCAGGTTGACTGTAGAGCCGGCCCCAAGAGAGGGCTCATCAGAGGGAAGGCCCATGTCGGAGATGACACCACCGGCCTGGAGGACCATGGCCACCTGGGGGCTGGAACAGAAGGTCAGGAGCTCATGGTGATGACATGCAGTCTGAGTCGGGTTGATGTGACCCATGTCGTTTCTCCAGGCTCAATGTGTTGAACAGGCAGCTCCAGAGTGTGGATGCTTGTGGATACCTGTGCACGACTGCTTGTCTGTGCGTTCTTGTGCATGTGTTCTTGTATATGGTATTTGTGTGTGCATGCGCACAGTACGAGTGTGTGTGTGTGTGTGTGAGTGTATCTTAGAGAGCATGTGAGCTGTTGTTGAGGGAGGAACAAAGAGGCTTCTCCAGTTTTTCTCCTCCCCTGGAATTGTTCACCTACCAGTCAAACAAGTCCAGGTGACATTCCCTACCGAAGCACTGAAACACAGCAGCACACAGCCCATCACACTATCAACAGGGCCAAATCCCCCACTGTTATTGTTGGAGAGGACTCCTACTAGCTCCAGCCATACCTGGAGGCTGGTGGAGATATCTGGACTGGATGTGTCTACCATGCTGTGGGCTGGTGCTGCTGTCAGTGCTGCCACCACACAGGCCCTCCACTCCCCGAAACTAGAGACCGCATAAACCAAACACTGGCCCGCACCAATGGATTCATATTTCTGATGTAAAATGGATGTGCACATTTAGATTCACCAGAGTGGGCGCTCCGTCGATGCGGTTTTCTAAGGACCCCCAGCCCCCGATAAAAGGAGAGACAACGCAGGAATAAGAAGTTGTAGAAGATGAAAGGGCTGAGAGCAGCAGAGGGGTTCTGTCAGGATCATCTCTTGGTTCTCCTGCTTCGAGATGGAAAGAAGTCGGGATGGGTGGGAGAACATACCTACACAAAATGATATAAATTACCTCCGTCATGGTCTATATAGTTCAATTTAATGTGCTTGTAATGATAAATGATTTTGGTTATGAATCCACAGTAGACCTGAGTGCGGTCTGAGCAGCAGGACTGCTAGAACAATTGCAGCTGTCTCCCGGGGCTGTGGCCATTAGTCAATAAATTAGAAAGTAATTAGTTTCTGCTTCTGTGGCTCTATTTGAAGCGCTTCACACACGTGTAATGAAAATGTATTGGGGCTGTTGATCCGGAGGAGAAAAGAAAGTAGAAGATTTGCGGCTTGTGATTCTAATGCAGGATGTCCATCTGTTGCCGTTAGCGACAGGAAAAGTTAGGAAAGATGACCATGGAAGGCTTCACCAGAAAGAGAGAGAGTAAAGAGAGAGATAGGATTGTTAGAGTCAATTAGCTCATAGCTATGAATATTTTACTGTCTTTAGATACTTAATATGAAGCCGCTTATTTAGAATTCATGGATTGAAATGCTTGAGTAGTCTTAACAAGACCTTTAGAGGGAACAGCTAAATTAACCTGACCGTAATCAACCTCTGCCATGTGCAGCTCTCCGCTGCTTTATTCTGCTGGGCTTTTTTCTGCTCTCTTCTGCTCTGCTCTCTTCTGCTCTGCTCTATTCTGCTCTGCTCTATTCTGCTCTGCTCTGCTCTATTCTGCTCTATTTTGCTTTATTCTGCTCTGTTCTGCATTGCTCTATTCTGCTATATCATACTCTACTGTGCTTTGTTCTATGCTGCTCTATTTTGCTCTATTTAGCTCTACTCTGCCCTTTTCTGCTTTATTCTGATCTGCTCTATTTTGCTCTGCTCTATTCTGCTCTGCTCTATTCTGCTCTATTCTGATCTGCTATATTCTGCTATATTCTGCTCTGCTCTATTCTGCTCTATTCTGATCTGCTCTATTCTGCTCTATTCTGATCTGCTCTAGTCTGCTCTGCTTCATTCTGTTTTGCTCTATTCTACTGTACTCTCCTTGTGCTCTGTTCTGCTCTACTCTGCTTTGCTGTGCTCTACTCTACTGTGCTCTGCTCCCTCTGTGTGTGTGTTTGTCTCAGTGATGCTGCTGATTGCGATGGTGGGTGTGATGATAATAGCACAGGCCTGTGAGGCGTGCAGACAGGCTTGCTCCAGCAGAGAGTCCCAGAGCACACTGCTGATTGACTTCCTCTCTTTGTTCTTGTAGCGTCTGTGTTTGGGCCATTGGCGATGTCCTCGTTCTGCATAAAGGCCACAACGCTCAGCCAGACTCCTTTACCTGGGGAAGAGAGAAAAAACAGTCTGATTATACGCGTCAGGTTTACCTAATAGAATGGCTCCAGATTGCTCTTTCATGCCTTTGTGCGGGGATCAAGGCAGTCACAGGCAGCTCTTTGTTGGCAGACAACACAGAGGCTATTTGTTTTTGTCTGGTGGAATGAGAGGTCAGCAGGACGAGGGAAGAACACCGATTGGAAACAATTGTGCAGTCGCTACGGCAATGAACACCCAGGGCTGGGAGAGAGAGGGGCGGGCGGAGAGTGGGGGGAGGAGACGATGACACGGAGCGGCAGGAGAGGATGTGTGAAGGAAAGGAGGGGGGATGGATGGGGGGGGCGGGGTGTATGGCGATGGAAGAAAGAAGAAGGAGTGAAATATGGGGAGTGGATTGATGAGTCACATCATCCCAGTCCAGGGCATGGCCAATTAAAATAAAATGAGCTGGACCTTGGCAAAGGCTAGGCCACAGAGTAGGGCATGGAGAGAGGGGAGGAGAGGTGATGGAGAGGGGGAGGGAGGGGGGGAGAGGTGATGAAGAGGGGGAGGGAGGGGAGGAGAGGTGATGGAGAGGGGGAGGGAGGAGAGGAAAGGTGGAGGAGAAGGGTTAGCAAGGGGAGGGGGAATGATTAAAACGAAATGATTACCTGACAGACAATGGCTGAGGCAGAGGCAGGACTGAGGCAGTGACAGGGGGAAGAGGCAGCGGCTGGGGCTGAGGCAGACAGGAGCTGAGGCAGAGAGAGGCAGAGGGGTAGTGACCTGGTCACCTGAGCCCGGAGGGAGAGACAGAGTCCAACAGTAATGAGATCAACCTTTCTCCCCGCCTGCCCTCCTCCTCCTCCCTCCACTCTCTCATAGTGCACCCCCCTCTCTCTCCCCCTTTCTCTCAGAGTATTCCTGCCTCCATGTTTCTCTCTCTCCCCTCACACTGCCCCATCTTTCACCTTCACCGTCTCTCCCCCCCTCCATCTCTCTCTCCTCCGATGGTCTTCCAAACAGCTTGTTTTCTCACCCCGCACTCTCTTTTCCTCACTTGATATACTGTACCCATTCTCTCCAGCCTCCCTCCCCTC